>NW_020454605.1:357588-487421 GCF_003342845.1 Nothoprocta perdicaria
CTCCCAAGTAATTCCTCATTTTTTCATCAGGAATTAGAAAAACCTGGAGATCATTCCCACAAGGCATATTTTTATGCACCTGTGTTGTTTGGTAGATGATAAGAGGTTACTACATTAGATACCTGCTCTTCCAGGACTCAGGATCTGTGAATGCTTTCTTGGGGGACCTTAAATTACCAGTATGGATATAGCTTAGTTTAATATAGACCCTGGGAGATTGAGATCCTTGGGACCAGTTTTCATAGCTGTGGTAGGTAGAGTTTTTACTTCATGTTTCTCCACCCATACAGATAGATAGAACACATCCTTGGGAATATCTTCCTGAAGTCATTGTATAGATTAGAATGGCACTGGGCAAATTAACAACTTTGGGTTAAATTCAACACTATTTTGCAGCATTGTTTGTGGTGGATTTTTTTTGTACTCTAATCCATCTAATCTCTTTATTAAATGATGTCCCCGTCTCTGGGTTGTTCATAAATGCAGTGCTGTCCATAATAAATGTGTAGTCCTGTTCATAAATGCAACAGTTCTGCACTTTTCCTATCATGCCATTGCAGTCTTACATAATGAAAAACTGCAGTTACAAAAGTGCTATAAATGTTCAGGAATCATCACGGACAAAATTCTTTTCAATACAGTGTGAAGTTTGTTTGGAATGCAGTTATATCTTCTCCCCACACTCTTCCTCACCCAGCTATTCAGTAAATCAAATGGTGGCAAAACTAAAATCAGTTGCATGGTCACATCAATCAACCATCAAAACCACAAATCAAAGCAAGAGCAAAAAACTTTCCCCTGAAGCCTAAGGACTATATCCACAGAGAAAAGTGTGTTAGCAGCATTATGAAGTCCAAAAAATTTTCTATTGCTCTCAGTTGCTCAAGAATTATTATGGGGGAACTTTTCAGATGCTCTGATGATGGAGATCATTTTAATACCTTAAGGAAAGATGGATTATTGCTATGTTGAATCAAGCCGTTAATATTTATGTTCTTCATGAATAATTGCCTGCACTCTTTTGAAAGCTTTACAAACATTTGCTGCCCTGTGGAAGCAACAGCTGTTTTCCTCATTTAATAGCATGAAAATGTGGAGAAAGAATATATGCCTTGCTCCTTGTTTTGGGATTAGAAGGGAARAGGCTGTCTCCCAAGCCAGCATGACCAGAGACAACAGTTGAGACTGTTGATGGACACTATAATAACAGTGTCATGCAACACTCCTTTTGATGTCAGATCTACATAGAAACACTGTCTTGTATGAAGTGAAACATTCWTTTGTTTATACAATAAAATATTTCACAGGTGTGACATATTGGTAAGTGCAGAGCAGGGCTGGCAATTTATATCCACATGTGGAATATAAAAATAGGATTGCACATTCATAACTGCRATGCAACTGCTGCTCAAATTGTGTCTATCCCCATTCTCTTGGTGAAAAATCTTGGTGGGAGAACACAGGTCTTTGTTTCTCATGGTTCTCCTGTAGCCAGTCTTTATGYAGCACCTAACACAATAAACTGTCTTAACTGCTATATCTCATTAACATTTTTTTCTACCTTTCTTTTAATGGCTGTGGCCTGAAATTTAAATAATACAGTACCAATTTGTTATATGATTTGTCATTGCCTAATAGGAAAGGAATGGAGAAAAGTCACTTCTTTACCAACTAATTATTTGTCCTTTAATGAGAAATCGTTGTTATGTGCTTCCCCAAATTGTATGGCATTTGCTGAACAGGAAAATGATTGAACTCAACATTCAACTTGTTCTYATTCCTGAGTATTTTCATTCTTTCTTTGTTTTAAGTAGGTGGTTTTGTGTCTTTTTGTGTTTTTGTTTTGTTTGTTTGTTTTGTTTYTTTTCAATTTCCTTGCGATAACTAGGGCAGGTTAGAATACTAAGCAATTAAAAAGAAAGTGATGATATTTTAAGGGGAAATGCTATCTAAGGGAAGTATCTGGATTCATTCTGTGTAAATCTGGGCTCCTAGCAGTGGCAATTATGTTGGAAATAAAGTTGCTTTAGACTGACTTTTTAGCTGGTGGAAAGAAGCACCTTTGCCTGCCAATTCAGGGCTCACTTCCTTTCCTTAAATCTCTGTTTCTAATTTAGCAGCTCAGTTAAGTGTTTAAAGTTAGAATGAGAGGAGCCTGGCTCCCAAATCCTCAAACACCATGCTTTAACTGCTTGTGGAGTTATTCATTTTGGGAAGTCATGTGGAACCACCTGGAAAGGTCTGCAAATGTGGTGAAGATCTTTGGAGAAGTTTAACCTCTTCTGTGGGTGGAAGAGCTCCAAGACTTTAGAGATTACTGTGATTTTCTGTGCTTGTGTGGGCACATTTTAGGGAATGGAAAGGGATATTTATGCATGGACCTATTTGTGAATCTTTTTTTTTTTTTTTCTTTCCTGTAGCAGGCCATGAAATGTTAAGAGGACTGTTGCCACCTTGAAGTTACTTTATCTTTTCCATGAGGGCCCATGCTTAATTCTTGAGATTTTTCAGTGATAATTTGTGCCTTCATACTTCAGCATAAATCATTATTCCTCCTTCTGCTGAAGGCATCACTTTTCCCAGTGAGGCCACCTTTGGTGTTACATGCCTTTTACATACAGGCATTTTTTATTTGGGGACTATTAAAAGAAATGGGTTAAAATTGCTAATGTTCCCATCCAAGGTTTTTAGCAGGAATGATATTTTCAACAAGGATCCTTGTCTTTTTTGGAGGTTTTTTTTTCTTCCTCCAGTGTGCTGAATTGTCAGCAGGATAAATATTCACCTTCCTTCATAAATAAGCAGTGATTTTCTATCTTGCAGTGGGACAAGTGGTTGGCACAAATGCAAGATGCTCTGGCTGTTTCTGCTAGTCAACCTTACCTTTGAGGCACAAACCCTTCAGCACAAACCAGGAAGGTCTATTATTTGATCAGATCCAACTGTCAGAGATGTCATTATAGAGGTTTTCAACAGCGCAGTTGTGTTTTCAAGCCTTCAGATGTGCAAGCTCCTCATTATTACCAAAATGGGGGAAGAAAGGAGGCTCGTTTCTTTAATAGCTGTTGAGAGACAAATCTCCTTTTCTTTGTCATGTCTAGGTAAGGCAAGACTGATCTAATCCACTGTTCTCCCACCACGCTCTGCTCTATCCCAACTCATTTTGCATAAAACTGCCCTAATTCTCCTCAGATTTTGCAAAGACGCAGAGCACCAGGCACTTTAGCTAGAGCAGAACTTGTTGACACCTAGCACTACCAACACATCCCTACTAATGACATTTATTCAGTAACCATTCACACCTAAATGTCCCCAAACGCCAACATATTTCTTTCTTTTTCCCCACTCCCTTTCTCCCCTCGTCCTTCCTTTTCCTCTGTCCCTAATTCRTCTTTCCAAATAAGATCTGGATTTGGGGGATTAAAATCTCGTTGGAATTCAGAAACCAACTTTAAGAGTAACTCAGGACGTCTAGCGAGACAGCATCTGATCTGTCCTATCTCTAATCGATTTAACGGGAGCAAGGGCGTAGGCAGGCAGGACTTCAGATTTCTTTTTTCTCCTTATTTTCATGGAGCCTTTCTGGGTATTTCACAAAGCTGCTAAAGTTGGTGTTCTAGGACAAGGTAAAATGTCTTTGAGGCATCGAGTAGCACACGTTTAATGAAGATAGAAAGCCAATCACTTAACATCAGATGAGGAACAGCAATTTCCTTCAGTCTGGCACTTTGTGTATTGAACAAAATTGCATGAGAGCTTTGAGCACTAGGAGAGCTGTCAAGCGGCCGTTTGTCTGGGAGTTGGAGCAGTCCCCTTGGAAACAGCTTAAACCTTTTAAATGAAAGCATTACAAAATGTACATCTGTGTGTAATATATTGTCAGTAGCCTTAACTGTCAAGGGCCAGGCAACACAGTGCTTATATATATTTTTTTCCTCACAGTCATTTTCATGCTTTCACATGTAAACACAACCTACTTTAAGACTGACAGGAACTTAGTTACTAAATAAGCAAGCATCGTGCAAAATGTTTGCCCTCAAAAATGCTTCCATAGGGTAAACCTTACAGCTTTTACCTCAGCATCTCTAATATTCCCTGGGCATCTCTAGTGCAAATACTGAGATTTCTCATTAGGTCAGGCAAAATGGGAAAGTGTAACAASCACTTTGTATATTAAGGTGAAATGACAGTTTTTTAGGGGATCCCATTAATGGATATACTTGTTGGCATCTGTCAACATCTCTCTCTATATATGAATGCCTCAAATTCAAAAGTCTGTATGATACCTGTATAAGTGGTCTGGGAATGCAAACTCTCAGAAAACCATTTTATATATAAATAAATATATGTATATATAAAGTGGCATATTTTATTCATTTTAATTTGAAACTGAAAAAGGTTGCTAGTAAAAAAAAAGCCATAAAATAAAAATGAGGAGAAAGAATACAAGGATGGTGCTCATTATGAAGCTTTTCCCTGTAAACACTTGATATAATACAGGGGTAAATAAGGGACAGCTCTCCTGAAATCATCTGACTTTTAATGTGTAAAATTACTTCAAATGAGAGGAAAAACATTTTTTTTTTTGAGATATCCTTGGTCCTCTCACCTTCTTCCTCTAAGCCTGCCTGCATCTTGAACTCCTAGCAGCCACTTTCTTTAAGGAAAAGTAACACTGAGCCCTGAACAGATCCACTTCACCTTTGACAGTAGGAAGTAGATTTAAAGCATCTAGCAGAGCTGCAGACCATAGCTGATGGGGCATTTTGGTAGCTGAAAACCACTGTTTCTTTTCGTTTTCTTACCCTCAGCTTCCCATTTTTCCTCGCCACTGGTACTAATACTTAATTGAAACCCAATAGGTCATATTTGGTGTCTCATTTCAAGACCCTCCCAGGCCCTTCAAGACGTCTTCAGTGCAAGGACCACAGTGTGGTCCACCCGTGAACCTGGCTCTGCAGCTCATTTCATTCAGGATCTCCCAGATTTCAGCACTGGTAATGCACTAATATGGAACAAAGAGCACAGATACAACCCACTTAGGATTTACCATATTTCCACAGGGCTACATATTCTAGCAGGACAGTTGCCCCATGCCACCTACCTGAAAGCTAGTTTAACCCCAGCTTCATCTTATTGAAAACTAGGAACATAAATGAAAGAACAAATTTAGATGAGTTGTTCTTGGGCTTTCTTGGTAGGCAGATGAGGGAGAGCACCACTGCAGGAGACAGGTCAGGTCCAAAACAGGATGCATTGCCTTCTGGAGGGTCTTTTCTTTTTGCACAGGGAAAGCATAGGAGCATTACATGTTTAACAGTAGTTCCTGTAAAATAGTAGTTCCTGTCAATTAAATCATATTTAAACATCATATTTGAGGAAAATGTTAGACTGCTTTTTTTGTAATATTTTTGTCTGTCTTTTTTTTTTTTTCTTTTATTCTGTTCTGATACACTCAGGCAATATTAAATTTGAATTCACAGTTTAATGTAATTAGAGAAGAAACATTCTTGATATCCAAGTACATTCAGACTTAAATTGACTTCAACCAGCTCCTGGACTCCTACAATTCCTTGTAGTTGTCAATTCCATAGTCTAACGCTGAATCTTAAAGAATCCTCTTTTTTTTTTCTCTGTCATTCCCTTCTGAAATATTCTGTTTTTAATGATTATTCCCTTGTTTGGTATACATTTAGATATGAGAAAACTAATTAGGCATATTTCTCAAAAGTGTAATGATGGAGATGCCATCTTCTGTTATAAGCAAAAGACACATTTTCTGTTGACTGACATGAAACCTGATATGAAATAGGAARGACAAAAATAAAGTTCATTATAGAAAATCCCATTTCATTCCTCTCCCCCAAAATAACTCTACCAAATGCACAGGGTTGGCCACATAATTGAGATCTTAATTGTTTAMTTTTGAATGTTTATTGACACTAAAGATCCATCCGTCCTCTCTCTCTCCAGCAGTGCTTTCCTATAGTTTTCCTACAATCACATGGAAAGTGATGCTGAATATGGCATGTGAGAGTTTGCTGAGTTTTCATGATGATAGATGAGAGTATATTTGCTGTTTTGAAGATATTACTCATTTCACAACAGTGATCCATGGGGATCAAAATAAATCTACAGCAGCAAAATAAACAAGCATATAAAAAAGGGCTATCATAAGCAAGTGTAGGAGAAAACAGTAATTATATGATAACTGGGTAGATTTTAGAAGTTGAAATTCGGGAAGGCCTCCAACCCATGATTTAAAAGACAGCCACAACATGGAGTAGGAATTTATAGATCAGCACAACAAGCTATGAATTTTCAATGCAACATTAGGAGTAACTACTAATGTGATTAAGCTCCTGGAAAGCATGGTGGACAGAGTTCTTACCAGGGTGGATTTGGAACCAAGCCCTGGCTCCAAGGTCCACTGGAAGGTGCAGTTGTTTGCTGTCTGGAAAAAGAACCCCCATCCCTTAGTTACTTTTATAGGCTGTTAACTCCAGACTTCCAGAGGGCACTGATTGGTTTTCAAGCTCAAGGTTCTTGTGCCACTGTGGCTTTCTTCTCCCACAGGCAAAGAGAGGACCATGAAATGCCACCAGAGCTAAAAGAGAGTAAAATCACACTGGAATAGTGCTAAAATACAAGGCATTCTGGGTGGGCTTCTTTTACTAACTCTAGTGTCTTGCAAACACTAGTTATATTACTTTAGCTAGTTGTTTTGGACATTTTAAAYAGCTTCATAGAGAAACAGCCAGTGAAAGCTATTAATTGCAACAACTCCACCTCTAACTGTGGAAGCCTCTGAGCCAGTCATTGGTATCCAGAGGGAGATCCTGAGGACTTATGTCAGAATGTGCTTGTCCATCCYTGTCCTTTTTTTCTAGAAATCCATGTTTGGTCATTTGGCTCAGTGGACTTTTGGTCCAACCCAGTCTGCAGCCATTCCTAGAAGGAACCACTTGGGCATCCTCTGTAATTAATGGAGAGAGAGTAATACAATCTGGAAATGCTTCTCAATGCCTTGAGGCTAGAAGAAGCCTAATGAGTTGAAGGACTAGGGCAAAAAAGAAGATTGATGCATTTCTGGGAGTTACTGAGGAAGTTTTCTGGACAGCAAAACTGTTTTCCAAGGGCATAAAGCTCTGTAGGTGTTTGAGTCTCTTTATATACTGACACAGTTTAACAGAAAAGAAGAAATAGAAAGCTGTATAAAATAGTGCCAATTTTGCTAGAAAATATTCCTTTTTTTTTTTTTTTATTATACTAATTGCAGTAGCAATAACAGACCCCTGTTAGCGTTAAACCTCATTTTGAGAGACTTAAGATACTTCAAGAGCCCTCTGCCTCATGGCCATTGATTCAAATAGACTCAAGTGAAAGTGAGAAAGCTGAAGTGACTCAGTTGAAGTGGCAGAGACAGGAAAAAGGTCTTCTGATGCCCATGCTCATGCAAGAAGATCATGCTACTGAGAAAATTAATCCAATGAGTTTTTTTCTCTGTGACTGAAGGGGTAGGTGTTATTTAATAGATGTTGTACAATCAGTCTGTTAGAAAAAAACTCTGAAGGAAGCAAAGATTTAGTTCATCTCTCAGAAACAGTCTTTAGCTTTTTGGATATGACTGGATGAGCTGCCTATGCTCTTCCTTTTCTAATTTYACCCCATCACATTTAATTCTTCACCCTCGAGCAACCCTAAATAATTCCTCCATGAACTACAGTTCAGTAATCTAATAAGACAGTAAAGTGTGCCTTGACATCCTAACCAAGATAGTAAATATTTAATATAATGCACTCCATGAAAAGCCAAGTAAAATTAAATGAAAAGTCAAATAAAATGAGCTTAAATGCAATAAATACTAGTTACTTTTCCTTGTGAGAAGTTGCATGTCTATTTGTTTCCTCTCATTTAGTAGTATTGGCAGCTTACTTTTATGTGGTTTTGAAATGGCAACAGACACCCACTTGCAAGTCTGCTCCATCATGTTTGTTAAAATAAATGCTTTTTTTTTTTTTTTCATTTAGCTGCAGGAGATGAAAAAATCTAGGTGCTGACTTTTATTTGTTTATTTATTTTTTCCTGGTTCTGATTGCCTGGGAAAAGTCAATGAGAATTGTAATAAATTGTAATTAAAATACTTATTTTTTATCAAATAGAATTGAAAAACACAATGAAGTTTTAATCCAATTCTGTTTTTAATGCTTGAGGTGGAGACATTCAAGCACTTGCAGGATTATCTGCCCCTCTGCTTTCATTCCTACTTTCAATTGTTTTTGATATTCCATTGTCCCACATTGTTAGGTACCACTAAACAGCTGCTGTGCTTCATCCACAGCCATCTATGCTTTGCCATGTTCTTCTGGAAAATAAAACATCTTGGTGAATACATCATTTAAAAGTTGAGAAACCATTTACTGGAAGAAGAAATTTCTTGCTATAGGATGAGGAAACCATCTTAGTGAAGATCCGAATTAAAAACATTTTCAACTGTACAGATGTGGCTCCAAAGCAATCTAAAACAAGTTATAATGATTAGCTCAGGTCTCTGTTTATCACTATTCAAGAATATGCTCTAAACTTGAGTATTCAGGATGAATTTTATTTAGATTTATATTTCATATCTGAGAGAAAAATATTGTCTACATATAAAATACTTTTTTAAAAACAGAAAGCTACAAATAATGAGCATGTCTTGCTGTCTAATGAAAGGATTGCAAGAAAATTATCCTGTTTAATTTTTCTAATTTTAAAAGCACTGAAGCATCTTTGCCATCTACATTTATTTCTGAAACACTTTCTTGAATCCCATTGGCTTCCCGTGTCAGTAATTTCATCCAAATTAGATTTTTCTGTGAGAGAATCTCACATCTCACTGATGTTGAGTGCTTCAGTCTCACGAGACGAGGATACAAATACACTGCTCTGTGTTGATCCTCTCCATGAATACAGCCTATTTCGGGTGT
Organism: Nothoprocta perdicaria; assembly: GCF_003342845.1. Classification (NCBI taxonomy): domain Eukaryota; kingdom Metazoa; phylum Chordata; class Aves; order Tinamiformes; family Tinamidae; genus Nothoprocta; species Nothoprocta perdicaria. The sequence goes on from NW_020454605.1 coordinate 366,558, forward strand.
AGGAAGCATCCTATTTTCCTGTTGTCTTTCGAGGATGCTCAGTCAATAAGAAAAAAGCCAAAACCTGGAAAAATGCTTCCCTTTAATAAGGTTTCCATAAGGCTGGCTGACTGCAAAACCTAATGGAAAGGTTCTGGGAATCTCTTTCACACTGCAAGTTTTGAACTAGGAGAGTTGTTCCCTACAGCATGGTCACACCCAGTAGCAAAGTCATTGATGCTTTTATACTACCAGCAATTCTCATTATTAAATGGTTCAGGGAAATGTCCTGACCTGTCTTAGTCATCCTTAACATTATTTGGCATTCTCAATTAAACACACAAAATGCAGATTGCTGTTTGTCTTTGGTTCTTTGCCCTCTGTTTGAAGGTCAGTCCAATACAAAAACATGTATTAACCCACCACAGTGACTTCTGGCAAACCCAACAAGGTGTTTTAGAGTCAGACAGGATTTTTCCATCTTTTCGAATGAAAGATGCTTTAAAGACTGTTTTTATTTTCCCCTAGTGGTTATCCTTGGGTAAATAGTTTGTCTTGAAATGATGTGTTCATAGTAGATACACTTCACATTGGTTTATACTGGTACATTTCTTTAGGACTTAACAGCTACCTTGAGGAGGCRTAACAGGAACAGAGTCTAGATTTCATGTATGTGGGAATTGCAAGAGCAACTAGACAGTTTATCACTGAAATCAATAGAAAGAAGGTGGAATAAGAGGGAACAAACCTGCAAGAAAGGCCTTGTTTTTTCATAGTCATTATTTTAGCCTCAAATGTTGCTAATGTACTTTGCTAGCACCATAACTTCTACACAAATGTATGAAACATTAAGAAAAAAAAAGGGCAATTTACCTTGCAAACATGAATTCCTGAGATGAAGACCTGTTTTCACAATCCCACTGGCTTGCAGAGCTACTCAATGCATTGAATTTGATTCCTTCTAAAAGGATGGATGGAAAATAACAGTACATAACAGAAAAGCCATCTCTAGAACTTCAAAAAGGCTTTAAAAGCTATGCCAATGAATTGCTCAGAGGAATAGGTACAGGATTGTAATTAAGGTCTCTGATCTTTATGGAAAGTTCCATGTTGTTAAACAAACAGTAAAATTGACAGTTATTCCTATAATAAAACTTAAAGAGATTTCTTTCATTGAGATAAACTTAATGTACAGAATCAGATGGTGGGGAAGCATTTTCATATTTGGCAGGCTTAATGCGATTCAGAGACTATGTGGTGTTCAAGAAGCCAGCTTGTACTTTGAATTTCACCTTTACATTTTTTACATTTTGTTATATACTTTACATTTGGAATAGATTAAGTAAACTGAAAATCTCGGGAACTGTTGACTGCTGCATTTACAGTTGTGTTAATCTACCAGATCTGTTCCTTCTGAAACTGTGTTTGCAGCATTTGAAGACTATTGCAAAGACCTCAGGCTCTGTTCTACAGAATAATTTTTAAGGCAATAAATGTGTGTTAGAGATGGTTTATTTATTTGTATTGCTTCTGTTTGTCTCATTACTACTATTCATTGGAATCATGAATAACTTTGTGTGCTTGCTATGCCAATGAGATACRATTTGATACTGAACAGCAGAATGGTGGAGTACTTTGGATTAAATTTCAAAGGGTGAAAGACAACAGTAGGCATCTGTTGCGGGACTTGAAATGAAAGAAAATATAAATTCATTGGACAAGCTATTCAAAAACTGGATACAGGATATGGTATTCCTGTGGAGCTTTAAGTGCTTAGACATCTGTTGGGTAAAAAGCACTGTTAAACACGGAGCATCAAAGATGCTCCTAAGTTACATGGAGGAAAAAATTTATGATGTGGAAGAAAAAATGAACAGAATTTAAAGAAGCCATTATTGTTTTACATCTTAGGACTATGAAAAAAAGGAATTTGAAATGTGAATTATGGAACTAGTGAGCCCCAAATACTTGAATTTCTTTTGAATAGGCACCCAAGACACAGCAGGATGCATTTCAGCTGCCTCCACAGCATTGAAATGACATAAGCACTTACAGAGTGTTATTCCTAAAATGTAATTTGAATGCCTGTTTCAGGATGAGATTAGTTGTGCCCTGAATGTGTGCACTTCTTTGTTCTACTGATTATAGGAGAGCCAGAAGTGACCATCTCAGGTGCTAATTACCTACACTGTAGCTACCAAAAGCTGGGTAAAACCAATCCCACTTTGTGTCTCTGTTAGAAATCTACAGAAACTGCCGAGAATGACAGCATTGAGGTCCTTGTCTGTGTGGAGGTGGGCTTGCCCTACAGGCAGCCACTCATCTGAAAGACTTGSTGAATGATTAAAAAGAAATGCATCCCTGTTGTGGGAATGTATCTGTTGGTATGTTATTGGGACCTGTTTTCTCACAGATGCATTTATAGCCTTCACTGATCATCTTAAACAGCATGCTGCTTGCCTTTTCARCTTAATAGTAAGAGCAAGATCCCATCTAGGCTGTTGGAAAAGTAAATTGCAAAGGGATTTTGTTGCATTTGTACCAGCTAGAAATCCTTTTAATGTATTCCAAATGCATACTTCCAGAGGTAACTGCTGGTCTTTGAAGGGGATGGCATTTGCTGTTTTCTTCCAGGCCAATAAGCAGGGTTGAGAGACTTTCAGGGCTTTCTTTTGGTATCTCTACAGTCAGTCATGAGAAAAATTCGTGCAGCAAGTAAGGACCTTGGTAGGATCAGGATGAGACATTAAGGATAAAAGGACTGAACTTTTCTGAACAATTCCCATCTATATCTTAACAGGGCTCTTCCAGCTTCTGCCTCAAAATTATAATGTCTCATGTCTGATCATCAGGAAGTAGTGCAAGAAGAACAGGAGATGTCAGATATATGTGCTTCAAGTAACAAAATGAGATTTGACCTAGAAAGATGTAGGCTAATAAATCTGAGAGGGAAATAATCTAAAGCACAGTTATTAAGTCAGACAAAGATACCTGGAAAGCAAAAATGTCAAAGGAGACCTTGGGGTTTTAGCAGACASCAAATATTATATATGTAAGCTGGAATGCTAGAGGATGACAAAAGGGGCTGGTGTGATTTGGTCTGTACGTGCAGAGTCTTCATTTCTTTGTCCACAGGGAGGTGATTTTCTTGCTATACGGCAGTGATAAGATTGCACCTTGAATCTAGTGATGGATGTTGACAAATTGAAGGGAATTCCGTGAACAGCAGCAAAAATCATTAAGGGGCTGAACAACCTGACTTGGTAGGAAAAAGAAAGTCATGCACTCAGAGGAAAAGAGGAAATTATTGTTTCTGTTTTCCCAAGGTGACAAAGACAGGCGTGATGGGATTATATTTTTTTTTTAAAAAAAGAAAAACATCCGCAAAGCAGGGAGAAATTCCTCTGTTGCTGTTGTGGTGTGACTTAAAGATTTTTCCAAAATATATAGTGAAAGACATTTCAGGAAATTAATGAAGGATGGAAACATTAGATGTTACTCTGACTTTAATTTGATCTATTATATTTTGTCATAGTAATCATAGAATCCTTAAAGTTGGCAAGGACCTTTGGACCTTTAGAGATCATCTAGTCCAACCTGCACATGCAGGGTCACCTAGAGCACATGGCACAGGGCTGCATCCAGGCAGGTTTGGAAGATCTCCAGAGAAGGAGACTCCACAACCTCTCTTGGAAGCCTGTTCCAGGGCTCTGGCACCCTCACTGCCAAGAAATTTTTCCTGCAGAACTTTTGGTGCTTCAGTTTGTGGCCGTTTCCTCTAGTTCTATCAGTGGTCACCACTGAAAAGAGGCTGGCCCTCTCCTCCTCCCTCTCTCACTTAAGATATTTGCATACACTTATCCGATTCCCCCTCAGTCTTCTCCAGGCTGAACAGACCCAGCTCTCTCAACCTTTGCTCACAGGGCAGATGTTCCACGGCCCTGATCATCCTSGTAGCCCTGCGCTGGACTCTCTCCAGCAGCTCCACATCCCTCTTGTACTGSGGAGCCCAGAACTGGACACAGTCTCCAGATGTGGCCTCACCAGGGCTGAGTAGAGGGGGACGATCACCTCTCTCGACCTGCTGGAGATGCTCTTCTTAAATGCATCCCAGGATCCCATTGGCCTTCTTGGCCACCAGGGCACAYTGCTGCCTCATGGTCATCTTGCCATCCACCATGACGCTGAGGTCCCTCTCTGCGGAGCTGCTCTTCAGAAGGTCAGTCCCCAGCCTGTACAGATGTCTGGGGTTATTCCTCCTCAAGTGCAGGACCCTGCACTTGCTCTTGTTGAATTTCATGAGGTTTCTAACGGCCCAGTTGTCCAGTCRGTCCAGGTGCCTCTGGATGGTGACACAGGTCTCTGAGGTATCAGCTGCTTCTCCCAGTTTGGTATCATCAGCAGACTTGCTGAGGGACCACTCTCTCTTCCTCCAGGTCAAAGTAACTTTTATCATTATTAAAATTAAGGGAAATGAGATTTGGGTAATCTCAGTTTTCAGTCTGTGCATCAGATGTAAAGCAGTGCCTTCCCAAGTGTCACTGGTTTACTGTTAGTTGTATTACACATATCATTATGACCTCGCATGAAGTTATTCTTCTAAATTACTCTGGGGAATCAGCATTAACATTAATTCCTTGCGATTTTCAGTCACCTACTGATASTACAACACAGAGGCTTATGAATTGGCCATGACCTTTCAGCTAATGCAATACAAATGCATGCTTTTATGTCATGGGTTAAATATTTATCTGACCACTGTGTAAATGTTTTTAACTGGTGGCAATCCAGCATCCTATATAGAGATATAGTCCTCCAAAAGAAGGCTTTGGTTGCATAGAACACTTTTTGAATACCAGAGCCCATACTGTATTTGCTGTGATATCAAGTACAGTATAGGAACAAATGGTTTAAACCGTTTTCCAGTCTGGGTTTGCTGKATCTTGAAATTTCATATATACTCAGTAGGGAAAAGTACTCAAGATGTTAAAGAATACAAGTCAAAGGAGTTGATCTGAACAAGCTCCTCAGTATTTATTGAAAAATAGCATCTGTGTTAGAAAGGAAGCAGTTAGTTGGTTACAGAGAAAAGATAAGCCTTATCCCTTATCACTTGAACTGAGCTCAGATGTCTTTCTAATGGCCATCAGAAGGATATACTGTAAACATACTGGAAGGTAGAGATTATTCATGCATACACTGCATAACTATATATGTACATACAGTATACACTACTTTAGGTAAGATCACCTCTTACTTAGAGGTGTAATTTTAAAAAATCTAATTCATCACAAAAATAAGGCACTGAGTCACTTTTAAACCTTGTKTGAGTAGGCTACTCCATCAAGTGCTCCATAGTAGAATAAAAATTGCATTGATGAGTGGATGGATTAATAAATCTTTTCTAACCATAATTTCCATCAGTTTGTGATGAGTCTTTTTCACCACTTTGCCTTGGCCTCCCTTCAYAACTCGAGTATGTGGCCAATAATACAGGAATTTCATTTCTTCTTCTACTTAGCTATGAAAAATTAATGGCAATTAGCTTATAACCAGTTGACAGGAAATAGAATCTACATGCTATTAGAACCTTAAGATGTGGAAATTCCATTTGTTTTTTTATGTCCTAATCTGTTAATCTTCTTTAATATTTATGGATAATGATAGTTATATTAATATCCCATTATATTTTTCTCTCCCACCCCCCTTATCCTCTTGTTAACCACGTTGGTTCCCTGAAGAATAAACAAACCAATTTCCGCAGGCATTTCCCAAATGTGTATTTGAAAATTACTATTTGAAATCATGTGGATGATTTTCTCACATGCCACTGGTGTACAGGGCAGGTCAGACATGATCTGGATGGGAAGATGGGGAAAAATATGGATTTGCTGCATAGCAATGCTTTAAGGTCACATAAGCTCACTAGGGCTCAACTGGTCAGCGCTACTGGCTCTAAACTGGTTGCCTACATCCTACACCTCTTATTATATCTGTACCATTATACAGAGATCTCAAAGAGGAAACACTAATGTTCACCAAGTTGCATCATTTTTCAAGTAAATCTGATCTACATTTTCCAGTGTGCTTATTACCAGGAAAATTTAAGAAGATGTCTCTCACACTCATCAGTTTAAATTTTAAATAAAAGAAATGTAGTTATCCTAACAGAGGGAACAAGAGCCTATTCACATGATGTGCAGAGTGACCCTGCAGTCACGCTGACTAGGACAGATGTCGAGGACCTCTTTCATTAGATCTGAAGGTCACATCCCATGGACTTCCGTGGCATTGCACCAACATAATTCAAGGCACAATTTGTTCCAGTAAGGTTGTATCTGATTTTCTGTTGCAGCTGCTCTAGATTTTTAGCCATTTAGTAGTCCAAAATGAGTACAAAACTATTCCTGGGGTGATTAGTGATGATTTTAATTTGGTTTTGTGTTTATTTTCTGTTTCCTAAATGACTCTTCAGGGAAGGCAGCAGAGGGTTCTTTTGTTTCATTCATTTGATCATCACTTGATTCCAAGCCATGTTAATTCCTGTAAGAATGTGGTTGCATTCAGCATGTCTCAAAATAGTTAACCTCAAAGCATTTCCCCATTTTAGATACATAGATCTACATATTAGACACCCTCTGCTAGGCTCCCTCCAGACACAAATCAGGTTTAGCACAGAGGTTACATCTCTACACCTAAGACATACACCCTCAAGGGGAATACAGGAACAACATGGTTTATGTTGCTTCTGATAGGTTTGGCCCATTTCACTTATTATTATAACAATTATAACCATATATAAATTACTACTAAGATATTTATAACTGTTATAACTATATGATCACAACTGTATCTAAATTAATGCTTTATGGTTTCTTCTACAGTAAGTATAACACAAGGTCTTTTTTTACCCTCTAAAGCCCAATTTCTCTTAATAGAACAAAATCATCTAAKAAGAAGAAAGGCAGCTCTCTGTCCTGGACTTCTGTCTCCCAGGGCTTATTTCTGAACCATGTCTCCTTATTGCACTGTAGGGAAGCCCGCACCTTGTATACTTCAAGTAACATATGAGATTAACAACAGCTGAAAGCTAAAGAATAGATTTCTTTTTCTTTCATAAGACACTAAGTCTTCTCAATTGCCTTTGCAAGTTACTACTGCAGAACTAGGAGTGTGTTTGAAACACAATGTATAGTAAAAAAAACCTAGTAATTCTGAGTTTAAAAGTCATTGTTGATTTCCAGAGCCAGAAAAAAAAGTGCTGCCTACTGTATTCAGATAAAGATAGATTTGATTTGTGTAGCTGAATGAGTACCATGTGGTTCTGCCCCTTATTTAAGAGGTGGGCCAGYTCCTTTTTTTGTTGTTGCTACATTAACCTCCAGGAGGTTTTGTTTTGCTGCTGGCCTACTCCCCAGATGACTGTTTTCAAGTAGTATAGGGAGGTATATCTGACAAGGAAGCAATAATTCGTAGACAAAATGACAGCTATAATGAAGTGCCGCAGTGGAATAAAGATTTTCCCGGCAGATACATGCAACCTGTCTCTCTTCTGGTGGAAATCCATTGACTTCAGTGCATCTCCTCCAGACTTTACTTTGGCCCGATGCATTTTCTTAAAAATACAGAGTGTGTGYTATTTTGCAGCTCTCAAGCACTGGTAAACTTGTTGTGAATCTTAACAGTTGCTATGTGAATCAAAGCATAGTAACTTATTACCTGAGGGCTGATGTGTGAACATGCTGCTTGATGAATTTGGTGATGACCATGGTGAGAGGTGGTGGTCTTCAAATATGAAGCATTCATGTGAATTCCACATTGCATGAATTGCCAAGTTTTGGCAAAGGTTTTGCAGAAGGGAGAAGAGCACCTCCTTAACAGGGACCAGAGACTTGGGGGAAAAAAAAAAAAGAAAAAAAAAAAGAAAAAAAGAAAAAAGAAAAAGGTGAAAAGAATGTCTTTCTCCATGAGGCTATTCATCCTAGGGAAAGAAGCACTTAAGGCCATAACTCTTCTACAAAACCAAGTAACAACCCTTTAATAAGCATCATTAAGTCTCTAGATTAAAATAAGAAGCTATCTGCCCTTTTATCCTGTATTATATTGCGCAAATTCTTCTCTGCCATTCTCTCCGTGGTTAGATGAAAGCCCCCGTTTTTGTATTGATCACTGAAAACACTTTCCCCTTTTACCAGTTCACTGCATCGCTTCTAAATGCCGTTCATCTSATCGCCCTCAAATTGGTTGCTACTTATTCAGGGCTACAGAAACTGTATTTTCAGGCAGGTCTTGGGGCTGAATGATCATATTTCTTACCTCATTCCAGCGGATAACATTAGGATCTTTGTTTAGGTGGGATTCAGAGTTAAAATAAAGCTGGTTCAGCTTTCCCATGCATGCCCACACACGTGCACATCCGTACATATACACCCTTGTTTCTCTGCAAGGGTTATTTGAAGCCAGAACAGTAGACATCTATGTGTGTGTGTGTGTGTTTATGTGCCCATTTCTTCTCAGCAATACACTTTCCAAATGCTAAACGCCGGGGAAGGATAGCTGCATTGAAATGTAACTCGGTACAAGCTAAGATCTTCAAAGCTGTGACTTGAATGTTCTCAGAGTTGTTCTTTTTCACTGTCAAAGAGGAAGCTGCTCCTGAACAAGGAAGGAAAATGATACCGTCAACACAGTTATTGGTTTAGAAGTTATGAAGAGTTTATTTGTAAACAGGTCTCAGCTCGAGTCGCACTTTCCTTACAGCTATTGGCCTCTTGTCTGCAGCACTTATTTCCACTTGCAGTTTCTGTTTGCATGGATTTTTAACAGTGGGAGAATCAATGGAGCGATCCTATGCCTGCTGTTTCCTTCCTGTCTTTTGGCCCTGCCCGATCAGCATAAACCCCTGAGATTCTAGCTTGAAGGAAATCCGTTCATATGATAACCTCATATGCCACACAGATTATAAACTCAGCCCAAGATCTGAGGAGCATATTCCTGTGCTGAAGTGAGAAGTATAGACCCATACAGCAGGCCAGATTTCATAACAGTGGGACTCTCCTGTATTTAAAGCAATTTGCAAGCTCCAGACAAAGGAATCACAGGGAACAATTACCTCTGAAATAGTTCAGCCCTCCCACAGTAAAAATCTTGCCAGTCCTAAAACTGGGCGTTTCTYCATCCTGTTTGCATTAATGCTCCCCATGTAGCTTCAAATTGTCATGAAAAAAGCAACACTTTCTTCCTTGTGTTCCTTGTGGGCATTCAAATTCCTGCATGTGTCTGATATCTTGGATTAGATTGTCATCAAATGAGAAAGTTAACTTCTGGCTGGATTTCACCCTCCCCTCTCTTTCCCGCAAGATATAATTGATCAGTTTCATCATACGTGGCTTAACCTTATGCAAGAATGTGAAATGGCATATGGTTTCCATCCTGGAAAGATAATTGACCCCTAGGTGATTTCAGCAGAACAGAAAAGAAAAAATATTGTGGTGTTGTTGTTGAAGGAGGTATGAAGTGAAGGAAGGAAGGAAGGGAATGATTTTAGCTCTGGTAGGTTTTTTTTTGGACTCTTGAGACTAAAAAATTCAGGTTTGATCCATTCACTTGATGGCCCCATTATGGAAAGGGTCAGCAGAAGTGGGTTTCAGGATGTCCCAATGGGAACTTTGGTGCCCTGGGATGTCAGCATCACTGATTTCCTACACCAGCAATCCTGGTCCTGCACCCAGTAAAGAGCTTTGTTGTTCTTCCTGGCCTGATCACAGCAGTAGCAGTTCTCTCAGATGATATTTGCATTTAGAGAGATAATATTGCCTCTGGCTTCCATCGCCTCCTCTAGAGAGACGTACTCCTTTGCCCCCTCAGCATCCACTGTTTTACTTGGGCTCCTCTTCCTCATTTGCTAGTTATGAGCTACTTCTTATGTTTATTCTCTCTCCTTTTTGCTTTTCTTTCTGTGATACTGAATCTGTGATGTGCTGGCTGATGTATGGTAGCAGAAGAGCCGCTACATTTGTGCATCAAATCCTATATTCATAGCATACCCTGCACAGTCAGAACAGGTTTGTAGGCCTTACATCTGATAAAGGTCAACTTCTGAAAGGCAGAAGTGCAGAAGGATCTTCCTGAGTCTGAAGACAGATTAGCTGCAGTGATCTTTGCTAGAATTCTTTTCGTTTGTAGGAACATATTAAGGGTGGTTTAAGCATTGCTTAACAGGAACTGTGATTCAGGTCAATATATTGTAGTTGCAGCCTGGGAAGTTTTGAGCAGTAGTGGAGGCAGATAGTGAAAATGTCCACAAGGGAATAGGATTCAAGAATGGAAACTAACAGCAAGGAAGAAAAAAATGTGTTTTTCCTCCTCTTTCTTCCAGCAACTGGAAGGAGGAAAGATATGGAAAGCAACATTTTTCCTTAAGAAGTTCAGATGGTAGAGAGAACTCTAAGTATGTCACTTGCTGTCTGGAGGTAGGGTGACATGAAATATGAAGCTGTCAAGCAGGGAACAGAACCAATCCAGATCTGACAGAGTTCAACATCCATCCTGAACTCAATAGTCTTGTTTCCCACCTCGCCGTCCCCACTGCCTAGAGTTATGCCCTGTGTTTTTGCAGTACTGCGGTTTCTCTCCTGTGAAACGGCCCCCAGGAACAAATTCTAGTGACTGATAGATGCTGGGCTTGGTTCTGTGGCCCCTTCTGGGGACCATTTTTGAAGGAGTCCTGCTGGGTAGCACATCTCCCCTACTTCCACTTCTTCAAGGGACACTGTGTGTCCTCAGTGCTTCTCCTTGTACTCACRGGATATGCCTCTGCCCATTGTAATAGGATAAAACAACACTGGAGATGTCTGTCCTCACACTATCAAAGAGCCACGAAGCCCAAGGTGGAGGTGCTGGCCTAAACCAAGCGGTCGCCCTTAGATCTCTTTGTGAGAGCCTCCCAAACACATTTGTCGGATCTACTTCTGGCTTGGAGACTAAGCCCTTTTGAGTCAGTGAATCTTGGCAGAGGCTTCAAGCACCTGCCTTGCTTCTGGCTGAAAGATGAGCAATGCTAAGGTTTGGCTGTTGCACTGTGTCTTTCAGGCTCTGAAATCCCAGATCTGTTGAAATGATTCTCCCGCAGCTCCATGGCATGCTCTTTTTGTCACCAACCATCTGCCGGCTCTTTTGGCTGCGCAGGTATAAAACATCCTTGCCAACCTGATACAGTATCAGCATTGAAAATACCCTAGTTGTGTGTCTGCAAACAAAATGCTTCTTTCCAAGTTTGGAGGAAGTTTTCCAACGTTCCAAGAAAATTTCAACGTTCCAAGACAAAGTCCTTAAAGTGCTCCCCCAGGGAGAGAGAATTTCTTTTGCTTCTATCAGGTGATCAGGTGATAAAGTGAGAAGAGCGTCATTTTCAAGAGCAAATTTTCATTAGTGAACGAATTGTATGGAGAGAGAGGCTGATAACCCCGAACTCTTTGTGTGTCAAGTTAATACATGTGCGTGTCTGTGTGTGTCTGTGAAATGCAGCTGTGGTATCCACACGAGGAAGTAGAAATGTATGATTTGGTTGAGTGGCCCTGCAAAAATTCATTGCCTTTGGCCACCTGGACCTGACCCAGTTCTGTTACTCTAGGCTTTTTGGTGCCCTAGGAGCAGTACTTCCGAGCTCTTCCTCCACTGAAATGGGTCACAATCATTTATTGCAGGATGAAGAAAAAGTGGATGAAAATTGCATTTGAAGAGAAGAGTTTGCTTTCACTACTTTAAGAGTATGATAGCTATGCTAGTGATCTCACCAGTATTCTACTTTCCTCATCCTGACACAGAGTTATCAGACTGTAGCACTGCATCTGGACCAATCAAGGTGACAAAGATGTCACACAAAGCCATTACTCAGTTATGCCAGAAATAGTACACAATGTTCACCCAGCAGCAGTACAGTCTGATGCACAGTTTATAAAACCTGTCCAAAGAGGTCAGGCAGGCCCCCTTTTACAGAGAACTTCAGTGAATTGAACTGCAGTGAATTTTGAGGGTAAACTGTTCATCATTGGCCACTGGAGTAGCAAGATTGCTCTAAGTTGCTCCAGTAAGCTGGAGCTTTCCACATGCSCTGATGCTGAGTACATAAGAAAATCAACCTCAAAGTTTTTCAGGGTAATCTTCCTCTTCCAAGGTGAGGCAGCAAGCAGCCAATTATGAATATTTTAGCTTTTGTATGAGTGTGTGGAAGAGCTAAGGACAGAATCCTAGAAATTCACGTGCTTGGTTTTGCCTTATGGACTCACAATCAGTAATTGAGACTGGGAAAGATATTTGGAAATCACTGTCTCCCCTCACCATTGCTGAAAGCAGAGTCAGCCAAAGCAGGTTGGTCAGGGCTGTGTCCAGTCGCTTTTTGAATATCCCCAAGGGTGGAGAGTCTACTACGTCTCTCCACAACCTGGTCCAAGGTTTGAGGACCCTCCAGATGCTTTACAGGGCTCAACTGCTTTCATTTCTCTGTTGGTTCCTTGATGCAGAAGATTYGTATGTGAAGGACAATAGCCTTTATTCAGTAGACCAAAAAACTCTCTTAACCAGCCTTGGCAACATATAGGTGTCTTAATGAGTGAAGTATCCATAAATAATTGAGCTTTCTCAGCTGAAGCAGGGTGACCCTTGGCCTCAGTATTATTCATCTCATTTAATAAAGGATGCTCTAGTGGAACATTTGGGATCAACCGGAGTTTTGTCAATGCTGGAGGATGATACTGATATCGTAGCCGATTAATGTGCCTGTTCCTGCTAATGATAAATGGCTCTGTCATCAGTTCATCTGGCATAGCGCCTCCAGCCTTACATAATCATTTGTGGATATACCCAAGGGTTTCAATAGCTAACATTTCAGATTTTAGGGATCATCATAATTCTTCAGGGAAGATGGATTAGGTAAATAGCAGCCTGCAACAGAGGTTGAGATGAAGGGGAAAAAAAAAAAAAAAAAAAAAAAAAAGGAAGAAGAAGAAAGAAAAAGAAGTAGGTGGGTGGTGCTAAGCTCTGTAAAATGGTCTGGAACATGACTGAGGAAGAACCAAAGTCTATGGGACAGAACAAGAAGAAAATGCATCTAAGGAATATTGGCGGGTCCAGCCTGGTTAGACTTCACGAGTTAACAGCTCACTTGAAACTAAAATTTGCAGCAGTTATGAAACTGCAGAACAGGAAAAATCTCTAGGGCCAGAGATACAATGAAGTGACCTGAGGAGAGGAAATTTTGAGAGAGGAGCTGAAATCCTGCAATTCTGCTTTGAGGGAAACAGAAGCCAGTGAAGCTGCAATGAAATGCCTTGCAGTTCCACGTCTGGGAGACAAACTGGTGGGTGGGGTAGAGACATCTGGGGAGGGAAGCAGTGAATATGGAACAATCTCTGCATGTCTAGTGCAATGCCATGTTATATAACCAAGGCTTTTCTTGGTTTCTGGGCCATGAATTGGAGCTGAAAACTCCTTGCAAAGCCCTTGGTACTAAATCTCATTGCAAGCTGCAGAGCTGCTCTCTGATTCAGGGGGACTCTGGATGTTGAGTTGCTTTAACTGTTACCATCCTTGATTAGTTGGAAAGAAAATAACATATTTTTAGCCCCAGTGCATGAATCCTTGATKATTCTCCCGAGTAGATGGCTCTGCCCTGCCCACTGGCTCTCTTSTTAACATGGGGGAATAACAAGCAGAAGAAGGAGCAGAGGAGAAGGCTGTGCTGGCYATCCCCAACTTGCTCTGTTCTTATTGCTCCCTCTGAAAGTCTTTCCTACCCTCATGTCTGAACCRTGGGTTCATTAAGACCACTGTGCAACTACTATAATTCAGTCACGGTGAGCTGGCAGAAGCACAGAAGCTAGCTTTAGCCTAATTTTAATCATCCAGTCTCCCCAAAGTCAGTGGAGGGAGGCACCGTCAGMAGGCCATTCAAGAGCAGGCATCTGACTGTAAGGGTAATATTAACTTTTATGACTACTCCCCATTCGCCAAGAGTTGATGGGATCAATTCGTAGCTGAGCCGAGAAGACTTATTTTAGCTAAGGAGCAGTCCTAGCATCAATAAAACTGCCACAATGTGCTATCTGTATCGCAGAACTACCATATGTCTCAGTTTATGGGGCTTGGGCATGGGGGGCTATGGAAGGAATTGCTTTCCCGAAGCAGGTTAATGTAAGAAAAAGCAAGCAGCTATGCAGCCCTTAATCTCCCCAAAGCCCATAGCCTTAGACCTCCTGTGCTTTACTCTCTGCTTCATGCTTCATTATGGCATCTTTAAACACCTAGGCTAAAGATCAAGAAAGTAATTTAAAAAGAAAACACAACTTTGGCTCCTTTACTTGAATTTCTGGAGAAAATGTAAGGTTCCTGTTGGGTTACACTTATTTGATTTTGTAATTTTGTTTATATAGTGTTACAAAGTCCAAGAACTGAAGCATTACGGAGGAGGCACCCAAAATGAATACCCAGCTTAGGAATATTCAGTAACTCAAGATAGCTTAAGCTGCTTAGAATCATGAGTTTTAAGCATTACAACATTTTTGTTCTCCTTATTTTTCTTCCAAATATGGMGCTCCCATTTCCTTTCCAGTAACAAGATCTGTCAGTTCTGCTCTTATTTCTAATAATTATCTTACTTAATCGCAGTAGTCCAGGAGCTGCAGCTTCTAGAAGAAAACATAAATTACTTCTTGGAATATATCAAAGTACTTTGATCTAATGTCTCATGCATTTTTTTTAATATAAATTTTGTATCATCAAGAGGTACCCAGTAACAATCTTCTTGGTTTTAATTACATCTGGAATATACTGTTCATTGTAAACAAAATGAATAGTTATTAACATGCAAATTTTAGTTCTGGGATTTGAAGAAATCTAATGGGCAAAGGTGCACATTCTACTCATTTAACCACAGAAGTTTCTCAGAGCTCACCAGATACCTTTGAAAAGTCTCAGCCTTTGTTTTTTTTTTCCCCTCATTTCCCTTTTCCTTATTGAGTTAAGATTCTAAATATATTAAGGGAGCTGCTGGTGAAAAAACAATATATTGTTTCAGTTCCCTGGCTGCTGTAAATCAGCATAATGCTACCTACAGCAATGAAGCTACTATTCGCCTCGGCTAAACATCTCCTCCTTCAGTTCTAATATTAACCCAGTTAAAAATAGGTGCTTTATATTTAAACTTCTGCTTCCTGAAGCAGCAGTAGGTGGGCCAAACTGTAATATGATCAACATTTACACCATTATCTCTACTGGAATCCATTTATGGCAGTTCCTAACAATCAAAATATAACTGTTTTTTGGAATTGATGCTAGTTTAATTTTTACAAAAAGAAAAAAAAAGTAAGATATTATTTAAAAGACACATGAGACTTGATCCAACACTCATGCATATATGCATGAGCAGCTTTCAAAACAGAAAGATAGATGTCATGGTAGGGAACCCAGTCCCTGAAGCAGTATTTATAGAAAGGGGATTGGGTGAGGGAATTATATAGGAGGAGTAGTATTGTGATGGGATTGGGAACTCAGTGCCCAGTGTGATTTATTTAGTGGTTGATTTCATTTTATAGTCTTTCTAGAGCAATTTGAGACCTCCAGACAATGAGACTTTTAGAGAAGATAGAGGAGCTACAGGAAACGTATGTGTTGAGCAGCATCCGGAGGATTGCCAGGGTAGCTGGGGCATCTCCAAAACTAGACTTTTTTTTGAAGGGGCAGCTAAACTGAGCTGTGTCTTATAGCTGCAATCATGTTTTTTTCAAGCTTTACTTGATAGCACTGCAAGGCATATTAACTGTGACCTATCAGAAACTGGTGGCCCTTACCAAAGTCGGATACTGGTTCATTTTCACCACCGTGCAACATATTACACCTATGAGTGCTGTCACTAAACTGAGTGACATTGCCCAAACGTGCCTCGTGGTAAAATTATATATGTGTTCAAGTGTCTACGAAACTGAGAGAGTTGTGTTCAATTCCCCACTAAATGCCAAGTTGCTAATAAAATGTTCAGGAAGTTGCAAAATTACATTGCAAAGTGCCTGAAGGATGTGGATCGTGGTACTTCGTCATTTGTTTGGGTTTGTTGAAGCTGTTGGACTTATCCAGGTGTCTGGCTCAAGGCACTCTTTCTCCTCTTATTTTTTAAATAAGATCACTATGTGTTTATAAAAAAAAATGTTAGTAATGTCTTAAAATAAGTAAATAAGCTGGAAAGGAGGAGAGGAAATAAAAGCAACCATTTATTACTAATTTTGTCCCATAGAAAATGTATTTTCTACTTCTCCATGGTCTGGATGTTATCTTAGGTTCAGTTTCATTCCAGTCAACTTTAGACATCTCAGATTAAGTGTATGCTTGTTTTTTAAGCAGCCTTTGAGGCCACGTCCAGGCTATGCAACCAGGCATAGGTGGTGGCTATTTGGGATAAAAACATATCTATGATATGTCATAACTCTTATCTAGTTGCCCATATTTTTTTTCCCATAGAAATGAGAGAATGGGAAGGTAGCTTTGATATGGATATCTTGTAGCTATGGAAATGGATATCCATTTCTGCATACCAGTGTGGACCTGGAGCTAGATACCAGTGTCTGCCTGTTGAGACAGTAGCCTGGGAAGAATTTGCTGCTAATTAAGGTGCTTCTAGTTAAGTGCTCACAGTTAGAGGGAATCTCTCTGGGTCTTTGGTCTTAGTTAGGATTGTACAAGGAATACTCCAATAGCCTCCATGCGTTTAACCTTAATAAATCCATGCCAGTCTTTTCTGACACACAACACCTGGCTCCTTTTCTGTAGTGAGAATGGCTGGACCACTGCAGTGGCACACTGATTTTTGTGGATGGTGAACACAGAAAGGGAATTGCGAAGAGACCGCCAGAGTTATTCTGATGCATGACTTGGGTGCTCTCTATTCTTAGAGAAATGAGGATCTGGAATATGTAAGTATACTATTTTTTAGACTTTTTTTCTACAAAAAAAAATCTTAATCCACTACACGTTTTGGACATATATTTATGATTTGCTTTCAGTGTACATTTATGCATAGATTGAGTTGGTAAGTCTAGATATTTCCTGTGATATTATAAAGCATTGTTTTTATTCTCTTGATTCCATCCTTACTTTTATTTAATGGAATAAAAAGAGCAAAAAAATTGAAGCTACATTCCCATTGTCATTTTAATTTTCTTACCTAATAAATAGTTATCATTCTAAAAATATGCATATATTTTCTATATGGTTAGCAAAAGATTTAAGGAAGGAAGGTGATTGAATCAAGACAGAAATGTTCCCAGTTTCATAAGCTTTGAATGAATGACATTGCCATGTTAATTTGCTGCTATGGAAATTGAACTGTAGGAAACCCACATATAGTTTCATGGAAGCTCATATAGCGCTATTAGCTTAATTTATTCTTGACTGCAGAACCTTTGATCTCTGTGCCTCACCAAGATTTCCAACTCACGTAGTACCTATCAAAAGTCATCCTTAACTCTGCCATCCTCCTAGTATGATTTTTTTTCCAATAGGTGCAGACTGTATTCTGACTTCCAAATTGACAAATTTATCTGGACTTCAGTCAATGCATTTGCTGAATGAGCACAAACACCACTAATTTTACCAATATCATGTGGATCTGCTACTTCTGACTCGTCTAATGATTGTGCATAAGACACCTCSTAGAACTGCATTTTCTTCTTATTTATGCTTAACAAATAGCAAATAAAACTTGTCAGCCACAGAGCACTGTACCTCAGTTTTCTAAATGAGTGCACATACTGAAGCATTTCAAAGAGGACAAAAAAAAAAGAAATGTTCTTAAAGTGCTAAATATAGCAGGACTTTAATAAACCTTAGAAAAAGGTTCAGAAGCACAGCTAAGTTTAGTCAGAAGCTCTGTACTTAAGAGTGGGCAAACATACTTACTCAATTTTGTTTTTTAAGTYTGGAACAGGAAAATATATGTATTTTTTTTCAAATAAGATTTCAAAATATATGCATTTCAAGTATGTGCTAATTGCCTCTTGGTTCCAAACAGTAAGTGTGTGTTTGTATCTTCCTTCGGTCTGGGCTGCAATTATGTATTTTAGCTTATGGTGTTTATATAGTAATGAAACTAGCCTCAATTCTTGCAGATTTGAGGACATACATTGTTACAGAGATAGGCAGATTTTTGATATATCTTTATTATCTTTATTAGCATAAATATGTTTTAAATATTGTTTAGACCTCCCACTGCAGCTGACTGATTCAGGAGAGGCTGATAGAGCAATATTGTCATTATTTCAAGCTTTTTTTTTTCCTTTTTCCTTTTGGCATTCCTGGAGAGATTTCAGTAAAAGAATCAACAGCCTAGGCATTATCAGCCCATGTATATGAGCTTACATGGGGGAAGTAAGTTTTTTTCAAGACAAAAGTGTGGCAAGGTAACAGTGGAATGATCTGATTTTCTCTTGGAAAACAAAAATAATGAAAATAATGAAAAGCATATGAGGTGTAAAATGAAGCAGCTGGGCTACCTCTCTCAGACAGTCAGATTCACAAAAGATGTTGACAATATCATGAAATAACTCCAAATGCGAGCTTTTGCATCATAAGTCAATCAGCAGCTCTTAAAATGTCTCACTCCTGGGAAGATAAAGCCCTCATAAGTATCAGGACTAGCAACAAGAGGGACAAAACTCAATTGCCACAAATTGTATTTTTCCCTTTTAGGAAGCTTATCAACCTAACCTAGACTTTCTGGCAGCTGTGGAAATAAGCCAAGGCTATATTAAAAATGGTGTTGTGTTGGGGGTAACGATTCCCTGCCAGATGTATTGTATATACTCTGTTGAGTGTGTGGATATTTATAGATATGAATATAACACATATCCAGTCAAGGAAAAATAATATTTATGGAAAAGTGTGCTAATAATTGGTTGTCCATGGCTAAAACATAGACCGTTAATACATTGTACTAGCAAATGAAAGTGAAGGGCAGAAACGAAGAGCTATTTCCATAGCAATTCAGGAGTTCAAAAAGATTAATCAGTACTACCTATCTGCTGGAATAGAGTGAATGAGGGATCCATTCATCCTGGTTCTCTGTGGTTGCAAATCTGATAGTAAATCACACCAGTTCCAAGAACTTGGAGACATTCAAATTATCAGACCACACATCTCCCCATACAATACGAGGATAGGATTCAAATGCAAAAGAGAAATTAGTTTATAACCTTGCAGAAATGCACAAGGATAATAAATGGATCTTATCAGTAAGTCTGTCCTGAGTTCCTGCAGAAACATTGCCATGTAAGGGTCTCCTCTGAGATACTCAGATATCATTATGATTAGCCTGCTGGACACACCTCTGTACTGGAGAAGCAAGGTCAATGCTCTTGGAACAATAGGAGACATAAAGACTCAATAATAATATCTTATTATTCTATCAGATGATGTCAGCAAAACACTTTAAAATCATTATGTGAAGGACAAAGGGTGCTATGTAGTACCAGGGTAATAGCTGACATTTGTGCAGTGCCTTTGAATTAACAGAATTCCATGCAAGCCTGGTCTTTGGAAGAAAAATAATATTCGACTGCATATCAGGCACATTGGGCTTCCATAATAGACATGCAAGGCACCCCTATAGGACATCCAATGAATCAAGCCTATTGTTTTGCTTGTGCCAGACCCTCAGACACCTCGAGGTTGAAAGATGTTCTGTAAACATGAAATCTGTTTGGTTTACTACAAATGGAGAGTTCATGGAAGCAAAAAACAGCATCAGTAACTGATCATTTTTATTAATAATGTGTCTAAAGCAGTTGGAGTCCTTGACACTGTTGAATTTCAGTGAGCATATCACATGTAGGTAGGAGCGTTTTTCCGACGGCAATGCGAGCTATGTTCATAGGAAGTGTTTTGGCTCTTTCTATTGAAGAGTGATCCAATGCTCACTAGCATATTTTCCTTATTTCCTACTAGAAAAAAATCAGCTGCTCTTTCTTCTATTGTCAATTAACACCCCCTCACTTGAGACATGCTATTTCATGGCATCCAGACTGCTAGGCTAATGCACGGCAAAAATAAAGCCATTTACTGCGTTGTGTCAGGATCAACAGCCATCTCCATGAAAAAGGGGCATGGAGGAAATGATCAGAGGTGATCATCCAACCGTGCCTTTATACACTTCACACGTTTACATCCCAGTTGATTTATCCTGTAAGCACATCTCTGCTGTGGATTCTGCTCTGCAGCTGAATTAAGGGAGGTCGTGCAGKCTAGTGCAGAAATTGCATGGAAAGGACTTGGTAATCTTAAATCTACTTCAGATTTACAAGGAGGGGCTTTGAAAAATTATTTTCCTCTGTCTTGCCCGCTTACACAACAAAATTAATGAGGCTGACAAATATCTGTAAAGCACAATGAGATTAACAGGTGAAAAATACCCTTTAGGAGTTGCATGCTTTTATTAGTAATTATTTTTTCTTTATGAGACATTGTTTCCATAGAGTGGGCCCAGGATGGGAAAAAGTGATATACTCAGACCTTTGCAGCCTCTGCTATATACATTGATTTCCAGCACCTTGTCCTTAGCTGAAAATATTAAAGTACACTACCTGTTTCATTAGCCATGGATCATTTCTATACTGCATGGTTGACACTGCTGAGCGATAATTTATCAGAAGGGCTTGGGGAAGACATAGGACACCACAAAACTGGCAAATAAAGCTGATGCTGTTTTTATAGGTGGGACAAGAAAAAAAAAACATATTTGCTGATGTGCACAGTAATTCTTTTCCTCAGGTATAAAGCTGTCAGGATTACTACATTATGTAGACCAAGCCATAGGGTTCTACAGAATAAACTGTCTTTAGAAACAGAATATTATAATGGAATTAACAAGGTTGCAGTTTTGGTAACATGAGGTTTGAAGCCCCTGGTCATTGTCAGTCTTTGAATGTATAAATAGTACAGCAGTTGGAAGATGATTTGTTTAAAAAAGGGCAAAACAGACTTTTTCAACTTTTTCAACCTATGGGTGATAACTATTGATTTGTGTAAAAACTAGGATAAGAAGAGGTACAAGTAAGAGAAAATGATCAGGAAAGGAGATCACCACAGAAGAAAATGCAAACAAAGAAGTGGGAATGCCACCTTCGTCATTCTCCTAAACCATCTTTATAGCTGCAGACATTTTACCAAGGCAAAATGTTTGTCTGGTTGTCAGCCTTTCCAAGGAAATGACAGTTCCACATTCTCAATCAGCTCTTGGAAACAGTTACAGAGGTCAGCTGAATCTGCTGCCATTCACATTGTAACTCGGGCTGTTCCAGTCCCCAGCCAAAGAAGTGGGATGAGGTCCTCCACTGGAGACTTTCAGTCCTTTCAGTCCATTCTCTTCAATGTAATGCTGTTGAAGCTGTATATGCATATGCATTTTGAGTGGGAGGCCTTATATCTAGCTCTTCTTGCAGGCAACTCTGCTCATTCAGCCAGAATAGCTAATTCAAGATCCTTAACCTCCACACCAAAAGGATTCCCATCTTGTAATTTCTCTTTAGGCTTTCCCGGAGTCGAATCAAGGTGGCCAAATAGGCCTTCTCTTGACCACTCTTCTGAAAAGGTTTTCACATAGGCAAGTCCTCTTTGTACCTAGATCCATGTCATTATGGTAGCTTSTCCCTTCCAAATATGCTTGCTGCCTTAGCACTAGATCACCATGTTTGAGTTAAAGGTAGAGACTATTTTCCACAGAGTTGAGGTGAAGAGTGATTACAGCAGAGGTATGTCTGAGCCACAGTCTTTTGAGGTGTCAGCTTTTGTTGCACTTTGTTGACCTACAGCTGCAAGAGTGATTTAAAGTGTCATGTCATTAGAAATGGTTAAGAAAGTTTCCACTGTGAGAAGGCTCACTGTGGAGTTTGCAAAATATATAAAGATTTTTAAGTTGTTTTTTGAGGACTTTTTTATTCCCCTACCTGTGTAGCCTAGATAGCACAATCCTTATTGTATCAGCAGATAAAGCAATTATGTATTTTAAGCTGGTCCATAAAAATGCATCCAGCCCTGAACGAATGCTTTTATTCTTTTCCTATAATAAGGATGCAACACCTTTCCACTTGCCTCTTATCTTCCTACTGCAGATAGGGCAAGAAAGAAAGAAGCTGCTTGCCACAAGAAGGTGAACTCTTAATTTGGGTACGTGATCTGCAGGACAGAAACAGTTAATTYCTCTGAATGCATTCTCTTCAATGGAGATGGCTTTTGAAGCAGAATTAATGCAATCCAGTGTCCCTTTCATAAAATTATCTAAGGAACTCTGGTTTGATAGTACTTGTCAATCAACCTTTTTTTTTGTTTTGTTTTTGTTTCATTTTGGATCTATCTGGAGGGACACAAACAAATCCCCAAATTCCCAAATCCCAAACTGGTGTCTTCATTAGGATATTGTGGAACTGCACTCTTTCAAACTTTGAGTTTCCTAGATGATTAAAAAAAAAAAAGCAAAATCTAGCAAAAACTACATTAATGGATGTAAGGGGCAAAAGCAAGAGAAAAGATCCCAGAAGAGTGTGAAAAAAAGATCATGGAGTATTTTGTGAGAGCATTTGAGAGTCACACTTGCCTTATTATTAAGAGATTGCAAAAACACATGCAAGATKCTGCAGACTGTAGAGTCACGGGACAATTAATATGTATATTCTCTGCAGTGCTTCAAACAAATAACCAGATATATGATCTATGGATACTTCAAATTCTCCTTCTGTTAAAGAACAAAACAAAAACTGCATGTATGGTGCAATCATCAGAGACACCTCATATTCCAACCTGGCTTTAGCTTGTATGTAAAATCAGTGGTTAGCTCGTTAAGTAGGTGTGCATAAAGATACTGTTTAAGTAAATCCAGCAGACTGTTGTGGAAGTATGGAAATCTCCTTCAGCAATCAAGAAAGTCTACAGGATCGCTGAATGCCTCCTGTAGCAGAATAATTATTATGCACAAGAAAACAATTTTCTAACGAGGCTGTGCAATGGAATCTTTTATGACGGCATTTTCTATCAATAGTCATGCAAGATAGAGAGATTCATTGTAAATTCAAACATTACAGCTGGCCAGATTAATAAGCCGTATTTATAAAATAATAATAACTCCCTGAATATGTTTTTAACTCAGGAGATTGAACACTGATATTGAACAGGTGTCGTTTCTCAGGATCTGTGTAGTGATGGATGGAGTGCTGTGCTTGCTGCAATATTGATGTGCAGCGAGCCAGGCTGAAGGATGGGCTCCTCACGCATAAAGCTTGCATGTGTTTTATAGCAATGTAAAATCTGATATTGAAGTCCAAGCAGACGTTTTGCTGGGAAGTTCTTAGCTCAGTTCTTCCTTTTCTTCTTATTCTTGACTTGACAAAGGAATGGACATGATGTGTCAAAGGCAAATGCAGGTCTTTAAAGAATAGTACAAATACTCACAAAAAGCACTCACAAATCAAGAAAATGAAAAAGCTTAAAATTTCATCAAGTTTAAGCATGATCAGAAGTAGATAAAATGATTTATAAGTCTCTTGTTTGCTCAAAAGAGTCAAGGAAAGAGAAAATTCTGTGGGGAAACATTCATGGTCATGGTGGCCCTAATAATTTCTGCTGAATTTCAGGCTTTGTAAAATAAACAGACTGTTCCTTCATGGTTTGAGCAGAACAACTTCCAGGTGTGACAAAGATTACTGCTTCCTGACCACCAGCTTCTCTGCACTTCAGAGGTGCAGGGCTTTCATTAGATCCTTTTTGGTGAACATACAACTCTCTTCCTGATGGGAATAACTTGCTACCTACATAAATATACCTCATGSCGCTGCTCTTCTTTCTCTGTTTTAAGAGGAAGAAGGTGTAGCAAGTTATGATATTTTGAATGTGCTTAATTGAATATTGAGTGATATATCAGTTTAAGAAATGGGTAACAAATTGTCCTCACAGTTGACCAAGGTGTATCTATTATCTTTAACGGGAGTCCCCACGAGACTGAGACAAGCAAGACATTGCAAGACAAGGCATTAGCAAGACAAAATATCTTTTGTTAAGGAAGTACATGCAGCCACGTGCCTTTTGTGTTGTTGCTAAGGAGAACAGTACATGAACTGTGTCTAAAGGACAAAGTGGCCTTGGGACTGTGCTGGTTGGAAACCATTACAAAACCGATTTAGCAATTAATTGCATCGAGTCACGGCCAGTTACAGTCTATCATTAGGTTTGTTTTTATTTCATCAAGATTCATATGCTAATACTGCTGATGGCAGGGAGAAAGGTAAAACACTCCCATCACTTCCAGCACAGGGGCTCCAGAAATTTGGGAAGGGAGGCTGGAGATACTTGAAGTTATAAAATGAGAAATGAAAAGTAGGTCTGAGCAAAAAGGGACAAAATAAGGGTCAGCATCAGCAGAAAAAAACAAAGCAGGAGGGAACGTAGAAAGCAATCCAAAGAGATTGAAACAGTGCAAGGAGAACAACACTGGCGTTGAAATGAGGGAGAACATAAGAAGATGCCAAGTACCATGACAGCCGAAATGTGAGGTGGAAGGAAGCAGTTGAATTTCTTCCCTCATTCTGTATCTGCTTTTCAATTAGTAAATGGACAGACTATGACCAAACCAAGTGCTCAGTCAGCTGCTGAACTCTTGGCACAACTGGACCTCTTTGGTTACCCCTGCTGTAAACTCAGCAGCTCAAGTGGTCAACCTTTTCCCATGACAAATCCCTGTTCTTTGGACCCAACATCTTGCCCACACCTTCCCCTTGGTGAGGAACAAATTCAGTAGCTTTAGAGAGAGAAGGTGTGCTTGGACCATCGCTGAAGTGTGCAATGTGCCAGCTTGAAAAGAAAGTATTGACAAGTCAGGCACTGCTTTGTCATGGAGTATAACAAAGGTGTCAGTTTACTTGGTCTCATCATACTTTCATTTCATACTAACAAATCAATTCCCCCACTTTCCACTCCCTCTCAATACAGAAGCAAGCTTTAAAATGTCCTGAAATCATCCTACCTAAGCCTGGTCAATTATTCACCCATCAAGTCCAGTGCACCCTGACTGCACTTTTCTGAATCCCGTTTTCCTGGAAAAACTTGGAAAGTTGTCTTACTGAGGGATAAGCTAAACTGTGACATTTCGTTCCTTAAAATTACTCCCAATACAGTTCACGGGGGATGGGGCTGCATACAAGAATGAATTAAATTCCTTTGCCAATAATTAATAATTAATAATTACTCAAGCCCTTTAACTCCTCTAAATGTCAAGGGCAAGTCAACAGTGGAGTTTCCTCTCATTTCTCATTGAGACCATAGGAGACATCAGCCTCAAAGGTGAACTGGCCTTCACAAACAAGAAAGCTTGTGTGTTTTGGTCTGCCCTGTCTGATCAAATGGATTAAAACCCTGTAACTGAGCAGTCTTGAATTCTAGCTCAAAGTCTTAACTTTATAGGCTAGTCTCATTATTAACTTAAATGCAAAACCTATATACAGCTAGATTTGCCCACTAGACCATCTGTGAATATAATCTCATGTAAAACCTGTGCTGACTTTCTTAGATTTGTTAAGGTGTCAGTATTTCCTTTGCTGTTGTTGTGAAATTCCTGTCGTACAGATTAACCATCAAATAACTTCACATCATTGCATTCTCCTCATTGGGCTATACCACATATCCCTGTCGTTTTACTTTTCCATCTACTTCAGAACCCCTGGTGACACAACAGGTATCAAGGAATTGGCTGGATGGATTGCAGGGAAGGAATTTAGCTTTAAAAAGGCAAGTAAAATTAAACTTAYGGCTCTGGGAACAGCACCAATCTTTCATACTAATAAGAATTCCATTTTTTAATTCACTTATAATTATGTTGGCTTTTTCTTTGCTGTAGTTAATTAACAAATATTTAATTGATTTAGCAATTCAGTGATGTTCTTGATGACAAAATATTTAGAAGATGCAGAGTAGAGAATGGCTTTAAGGGATTTCAAAGGTTTTTGTCACATTGTCGTTAATGAATGCCAATCAACACTTAAATTCTACCAAAAAAAGCTTCTTTGTAGAAAAGCTGTCTTGGAAAATAACTAACTGCTAATTATTGTATCTATCCCATATTCAGTAAGTCATAAACGAGGCATTAACAAGGATATATGGAAAAAAAAACAAAAACAAAAACAAAACAAAACAAAAAACAGGAGACCCAAGTAATTATCTCAGCAACCTCTTCTAATCGTTTCATAATTTCAGAGATTTTTGAGGTCAGAGAAAGCATTAGCTCTTCCACCTTGACCTCCCATTTAATGGGGGTGATGGAATTTCATTCATTTCCAGTTGGAGCGCAACAACTTCTGTGCAGATAAATCTTATCTCCTAGAGGTGCACCAAGAGCATTTGGAGATAAAGATCCCACCATGCCTATCACTGGTATGCTTAAGTGGTTAAGTGCATTCACGGTTACATATTTGAGCCTTTCTTTTTTTCTGGTATGAATTTGTTTGGCTGTATTTATCAATCCATAGTTTGTGTCTTCCCATACAAAATACAGTTTGTTTCAGTGTCTTATTCATCCTCTTGGACATCATATACCCCCTAATAAGCTTTTCTCTCGACTGCCTTTTGAGTGCTTTTTATTTTTCTTTGCATTTCATTTAGCTGGGACAGGGGAAGTGACTTGGTCAACTCCCCTATTGATTTTGATCTGCTTTTCATTTGCCAGCACAACAGCTGGGAAACTCTAGGGACTCGCTTTTTAARCATTTTTCTTTATTTCTTTCTTTTTCTAATGTGGCAAAAACATTTTTTTTYCCCAGCTTCCTGCTTTCTTTCCTAACAGCCGCTCTTTAATTGTGAACTCCTGGACAATGTCTTTATAAAGTTAAAGAAACCCTTCATTGTGACACAGTCACAAACAAAAGTCTGTCATTTAAAAAAAAAAGAAAAAAAAAAGGAAGAATTTATGGGTCACCTGCCTTGCTCCTAGAACTGCTGATAACAAGCAGATGGAAAGGAGCTTGCTTTAGCCAACTTTTACCTTCTGCCCAAGTGTTTCCCATTATTGTCTCGCTACTGATCCTCTGTGAGAGGAATTCTTTTCTGGTATTTCTGTGTTAGAACCACAAGAGCCATGATTTAATAGATGTGCTTATGGCACATTATACATTACAGGCGTCTTTTCAAAGATTTCAAAGCCACATCTTGACAGTTTGACTTACTATTTTTTTTAAGAGATGCCTTTAATAACCATTTCTTGCTGACTTAAGAAATGAGGGGGGAAARTGTAACTTCAAAGTGTTGGCAAAGTAATATGAATTATCCAAATATACTTGTAAAGTTGTTTTCAGTTACAGTAGTAGCAACTCGAGACTGATAATAGATTTCCCCTTTTCCAACTGTTTCCAATTTAAACCAGTATCATTTAGAGTTATTACACACTATGTTGCTACTCTTGTACAACCTAGTCTATTTATCTACATTTTCTACGAAAAATTAGAAGTAAAACAAAAAATCAATATTTAAAAGCTACTAATTAGAGTAGTAAGTAAGCATAATGTTTTCAGTGTTATTAGTTATGCTGCTGAAAGGCATAATTTAACACAAATGAAATTAAAGAGATTTATAAATATTTGAATCAGAAAATCAGGGTCTACGTGCCTTCCAATATAAGATTGAAAATCTATCAGTGACTTTTATATGCCATATAGTAAAAGCAGAGGTCATCCTTTTTCCTTTTGTGCAATATAGCAAAATAAGAGAAAGTAATAAAAGGTATTAATATTTAAATAGTTAATCATACATTATTAATAGCATTATAAGTGGTGTTAATTAAGACCCTTGCATACCTTTACACATTTCCTTCTCTGTACTGCTGTCCAGACTAATCACACAACCTCACTACACCAGTCACCTTTGACCAAATGAGTAATTATTCTTAATTATTATTCTTACTGGGCACTCTGCCCACTAACCTCCCTCCTCCAGTGCTACTTTCAGAGTTGTAAAATCCCATACAACCTATGGGATTTTGTAGGTGGTTTTATTTTTTTTCGTAATTTTCTCCTTAGGATATTGCTTTTTTTTTTTCCCCCCCCAATCATACATTTTCCTAATGATGCTCTGTCCTGCTTCTTGCCTTGCAACAGAACAGTTTGGATTGTAACATGGGGAAGGGAAGGTTTGCAGCGTGGATGCTGTTGRAGACCAGGCACAGACTGACCGCAGCAGCTCTGAGGTTCCCATCATTAGATTTTTCTGAGAACCAGTTAAACAAACATCTGTCAAGCCCGACCTCCCTGTAGCTAAGCCTGCCTTGGAGCGAGGGGAAGGACTGCATGATCCCTTGAGATCTTCCCTGGCCCCAGATTTCTATGATCCAGAGGGGAATGAAGCAGACGGSGGCTAACCTCCATATGCAGTTACATCACGATCTGTCTCTGGTGCATGTTCATGTGCCTGGCAGTTTCATAGATGCATAGGGAGCMTATTGACCTTGCCTAAAATACAGCACATCATAACTGACTGTTGTGCCTGACTCCTGCAAGATTATTTGTCTTGACAAAAAAAGATGAGGAATGATGTTAAGCAATCCTCTGAGATTTTTTTTTTCCCCTATTTTTCATCTACAATAGAATTTTATTAAAAAATACAGTTTTCTGGCATTTGAACTGATGGGATACAATGAGAAACAAGAAAACCCACATAACACTTTTCAGTGCTGCAAATGCACTCTCAGGGACATTTGTTTTAATGGCAAAAGATGTGCCTATACATACGCACAGAAGAGGATGATCTGTTCTAGGAAAGCATTTGTTAGTGCTTTTTGTCTAGGGGACATTTTTCCTCTCAGACCAGTTCTCATGGCTTTTGCAACAGCAGCACTCTCGTATTGAGGAACATGAGAATTTGTGAGTCCCCCATTTGTAAAAACTCTGTGAGACCTCTTAGCTCTGATTGATTGATAAAAAAAATGAAAGTARAATCTCTGCAGGTTCCCTATTGCAAGGTGCTATTTCCCGTATTCCCCTCTTTTGCTGTTTCCACCCTCTGCCTTACAAGAAAGCTCGATAAAGAGACCAAAACAGAGGCAAAGCTCAACTGCCCATCCCTGGGTCCTCACAGCAGAGGCAGGTGCTGCATTATGCAGGAGGAATGTGTTCCTCAGTAATATTATCCTGGGAATTATCTTAGAGAGATTGACCTGTGAATAATAGCCAAGCCTTCAGGGTTAACCTAGTAGTAATTATCTGCTAGACGTTTTCACTAGCCGTATCCTTTCAGGTCAAGAGGCAAACATGAGGACTGACATTTGTGCTTCATGGCAAATTATCTTTCAATTACAGTGACTTTAGAACCCCTMTGAATATAAATTGAATTGTTCTTCCCTTATGATGTTTATTTGTATGAAGAAATCTCAGAGAAATTAAAATACAAGATAAATAAGGAATTCAGTTAGAACTCTCAGATTGTAATAAAACACGTTAGAGGCTTTCCATCCTGTCAGTTTGGGCAGGATCTGTGGTTCAGTTGCAGGAGATGCAGACTGTGTCTTCATTACAGCACAAACTTGAGTTATTTGGAGTTAACCACTCTTCAGCAAGGCAGTTCATGTGAGAGAAGACATGCTGTAATATCCACCTTCCTGCATGGACAGAAAGTATTAGCAGCACAAGATAGCCATGTTGCAGCAACACATGAGTTGTATTAGCCTGTATCCTAAGAGACAATCTGAGGCAGGGATTCATCTCATCCAGAAGTAGCCAGTAGTTTCTCTCCAATATAAGGAATTGAGGGTGGCTAGCTCACATGAAGATGTTGCAATTATAAATATCTTAAGTTTTATGAGAGGTGAATTTTACCCTGTGTGCTGAGTAAGCCATAGTGAGTGTCTGCATATATCTCCTTGCCTTGCCTCCAGCTGCAGCCAACAGTGGCTGGGTTAAACCACGCTTCTGATTTGGCTCTGTTGGGGCTGGAGGCTCAGGGTGGTGGGTGACAAAACTCTATGGCAGTTTGGTAAGTGGGAAACCCGTATGCATGGCTCAGAGAGAAGGAATTTAGCTTCACAGCAAGAACAGGAGCCCTGGGGTAGCTCTTTCGCTGAAGAGAAAACACTTTGATTTTTGCTTTTATGTTCTGCAGGCAATAGAGAAATATACCTGACTAGCTTTGGGATACTATAACTTTCTCTACTCCTTTGAAGTCATCGTTGTGAAAACATTGAAATGAATCCTGAGAGGGACATAATCCACTTCAAACCATAATTTGTAAATATCTTCCTTAACCTGTCTTATTTCAAGAATGCCTTAGACCATGGAGAGGGAAATCATTTGAAAATGCACTTGACTTGCCGTTAGTTATTGATATTCTTTGTTGGATTTGGATTTTGCATGCGGCTTAGCCTGCATGGGGAAAAATCAATAAAATCTGTTTCTGCTTTGTTTATAGTCCGTTTCACTCTCTGCCTGCCCAAATAGTCGTGGTAAGATTTCAGGGTCTATTCTGGGACATGAATGTCTGAAAACAGAAGGTTTTCATTTGTTTTGAGGTTTTGCTTTTTTTCTTTCTTTTTCATCCTGGATTTTATAAAGTTTAGTTCTGAGATAGTGTGAAAGGAGATTTCTTAATGAAATCCAAATTTTTGGTTGAAAAGGAGATGACAATGTACATGGAAAAATAGTCTGGATTAGATGCGTCTGATCAAATGTAAATGTCCACAGCTGAGGCATTCACCATGAACTACCTTTTCAGTCAGTTGGCAGATATAGGAACTGCCAGGGTGCACACTTGAATTTTAAGAGAGACATATATAATAAAAACATATACTGTGTTCAATAGGTATATCTGCTTTGCTCTAATGATTCCAAAAAGGGCCTCAGGGTTGATGACTAAAGCTTCATATGTCCCCCCTGTCTGCATGAGATCTCCCTACACCACTTGTGTTGGGATCGTTCCACTGTGCCAAAAAGACACATTTCTTTGGAGGGGAAATCAGGCCTATAGAAAAGTGGTTTAACTAGGAAGTTACAACATCATAATCACCATCCTTCTGTTAACTTAGCAGCCTTGCCTTCTTGCCCATAAAGGTGAAAAACTTCAGTGAAAATGAGACATCAGAACTTTGAATTGGTTCTGGGATGAGGGGAAGAGATTAGCTTCTATGTTAGCAGAAATCTCATATCTTCTCTGCTGGCAGAATCCTGTTTTGAACCTAGATCTTCCATTTCTTTTGTGAAAGTTCAGATCAATATGGTACTGCATAAAACAGTAGTTAACAGGTTGATGCCTCACTGTCTGCATCTTGAAAGAGCAGTAAGAGAGGTTTTGAAAGGTTTTAGCACCCAACTTGAGAAGGGCTTGTCAGCTTTTGAATGTCAGGCTGAGATGAACTGAAGAGCCATGAGTTCAGTGAGAGCCTGAGTAAGGTAATTCTTATTACTGACAGGCTCCAATGTCTCTTTTTCTCTAATTTTTCTGCAGTCTTAAGAAACTAGTCCAATCTATTTGATTTTCCCCGCACTTTAAGAAGATGCTTATAGCACCAGCAAAAATGGGTTCCATCTTGGGTGACACAGGAGGGCTTGTGGTGCCCCAGGATGTTATATCATTTTGCCTGAGATGCTTTAGAACAAGGCTCATTCTACTCATTTGGCTCATAGATATCCAAATCAGGTGCCCAAGGCTAGGGTGTGTTTCAAAACAGTGTCCCTCTAGTCATTGGAGAACGTGATTTACATCTTGCATGGACTGAAGTGTGAAAATGCTTGCTTTTCCTCCACCAGGAACAAGTTAGTGGTCTTTATATGCAGTCTGAAGTCTGCTGTGACTCTGTTATTAATTCTGGGCGTTAACTTGAAAGTTATCAAAGCAAAATAAAATGTCCATTTTTAGTGGTCTTTGAGACTACTGCACACAGGTCCTTGCTCCGGTGAAGAATATTTAAGGGAGTCAAAGGAGAGTGAAGATTGAAAAWCACTGTTGAGGAGGAAATGTAAGGAAAATACGTTCTACCCTTCCCTGCCAAAATGGTAGACAGAATGAATTTGTACTATGTCTGCCTGAGTCTTAATTTCTTGCTAATGATGATGGTATGTACAGATCCTATGGTAAAATTGCCATATAAGTAGAGTTGGATGAAATATTCCAGAGTGGTTTATTTATCATATAATGCACAGTGACATGAATATATTTCAGCAGGTCTGTTCCCCCAAAAAGGAAAAAATAAAATTAGGAAAACACTGACATGAGGACTTGGTAGAAACTATTGTTTTAAGCATGTTGATCCAAAGAAATAAAAATGCAAAAGAAGAAAAGCTCCAAACTCCACAAAAGAAAGCACGATATTTCAGTCCAAGTAAAGTGTTTCAGTTGATTCCACTCCTATATTTTTTTCTCCTTTTCAGTTTTGCAGTCTCTTTATAAGAGAAAACAAGAACAACTAGAAAACTCATTCATATCAGCCAAAAATATTGTTGGCTTTTTTTTTGATTCTTGTTCAGCTATTGACCCCAAAAAAAGTGAAGTGAAATTGGACTCTTGCAAGATTTTATCAGTTGGTGGCAAAGCTGGTGCCCAAAATATGTATTAGTAAGGTAAATTCAAACATCAATGTTAATGTTTTCTGTTTTGTAAGTTTTTCATATAGCAAAAGAAATTTCTATTTTATTTTAAATCTGAGCTGAAATACATCTCTGTGCATAAACTTAGGTTGCCTGGAGTGGCCACTAAAACCAGGAGCTCGGTATTGGAATGTTGCTTCTGGAAATTTAGATGAAATGGAAAGGTAATGCAAACAATGACAAAGCAAAGGTAGGAATGATGCCAGAACAGAACTGAGTAACATGTCACTCGTGGAATAAATTTGATTATTAAAGTCAGCCAAGTGGTACAGAACTATGTTTTATTTATGCATGGTTACAGAGAATGTTAGCTGCAGGATAGTCAAAAGAGTAATAATCATAATTCCCACTTGGAATTTTCTACACTAGCATAGCATAAATATTTTATCCTAATAGTAATAATTAAAAATACAACTATTAGACATACATCCAGGGCARATTTTTTTTCTGAAGTAAGATGATTTAGTCAAATTCTCACCGGAGTGATATTTAATATAGCCTCTGAATCAACATTTAGCACGATGATTTAAAGGAATAGTAAAAAAAAAAGTTTGCGTTTTCAAAGGAAAGGAGAGAAGAATTAAATATATTACTTGCCCTTCAGTTAACCTGATTGTGTTTTTGAGTTTCTATGTCTTAATTAGTAAGCAAAATCAATCCTGACTATTTCAAAGAATAAAGAAGTAAATGAAAGGTTAAACTTTACAGAACAATATGTGAACTTTGAGAAGGGAGGAAGATATAATAGCTCTGAGGTTAAAAAAAAAAATCTTCGTAAGCTTCACTGGTTAAAAAAATTCAATTTTTGTAATTCTTTGGCTATATTACCAGACAAGGCTTATGATAATCCTCCCAGAAGGTAGATGATCTATAGGTATTTAATRTATTCAAGAAAGCTGTGCCAACTATTGGCAGAATTCAGTGCCCGGAGTGGGGAGCTCCCAAGTGAGCGTAGCTGAGCCAGGGGCCCTGTTGACTTACAAATCCAGCATGGAGAAATACGTGCACAGCAGCATCTGCGCTAGGCAACTGAGCCGTGTGTATCAACACATGTCAAAAGCTGGGCTCTCGTTATTTCCTACCTCGGGCTGTGTTGGATACGCATGGAAATGCATGTCCAAATGTTGGATGTGACTCACGAGGAGACAGGTGAACAACCCTGACGCTACTGCTGCCAAGTCAGACAGGAACGCTACTCTCTGTAATCTTTCCTGCAGCTGGATTGTACTCCATTTCTCTCTCTCCTTTTTTTTTTTTTTTTGTTTTTGTTTTGTTTTGTTTTGTTTTGTTTTTAATTGTTTTTTTACTTGCAGGCAGTTCTTTTCCACAGCACCATGTCACTGCAGTACCATAGCTGCATTGCAGGTAGCCTTTAGTAATGTAGGAAAGGCTTCCAAAAGTTGTTGAGTAATAGAATGCCATCAGGTTCTGTTTCTCTGGTCCCCATTTTTCTGCATTTTGGACCTTTCTGTGCATAGGAGTGCTGGCACTCTGTTGTCACCTTGGGGACAGGATCCTGGACTGAGAGTCAGTAGATCTAGGAGCTGCAGTTCTTGAGCAGAATAGAGACCTCTCTGATTTCATGACTTGTCCAACAACTCATGCTCCAGGATTACTCAGTTGGTCTAAGAACTTAAAACCATTGGTCTCGTCCTGATTAATGAAATAATTCATTTTATTTGTAAGCCAAGAAGCTGAATCTTTCTTCCACACACTCAGAATTAGTAACTGATTACTCTATGAAGCTGTGAGGTTTGCCAGCCATCAGCGTGTCACGATAACTGTGCTGAGACCCATAACTCCAATATGAGTAAGCGATTGTTGTTGTTGCTTTGATACCAAGTGTGGTGAAGCTGACTCAAGCCAGCTGGACCTGGTCGTATAGTTTATTTAGCAGTAAACTATCTAAAAAATATTGATTTGCACTGTCTGTGCTTCTGCTCTCTGTCTCTGACCTGTGGCCTCCTCTTGTGTAAACACACATTCTTGGGTTGGTGAGAGACATAATGATGGGCTGATTCCACAAGCTGGAATCGGGTTTGTTTAAAAGGCCTCTCCAAGGACACTTCACCCACTGAAAGTCSATGATGAAGGTCCTTATAAATCTGATGCTAATAACAACATTGTGACCTGCCTGGCATTGTAGCAGCGCTGACCAGAAAAGCAGAGACTCGAACAACATGAGGATCACTTTAGCACATTTACATTTATACACAAAAGGATTTTAAAGCTGAGCTCGCAATATAGCAAAACATCTTCTTCCATGCCATAGACTTAGAGTGGAAGGGCTGAGCATGGGGTGGGGGTGGATATCCTGGCATCCTCCACTAGCTACAAGATGAAACTTGTCTCTCCTTGCCCATTTGCAGAAATCAACTTGAAGGGGAAAAAATAACATTATAAAGGAACCCAAGGGAAAAATTGGTCTTCTGCTGTGGAATTGGTTTCCCCACCAATGAGAGAAAAACGCTGAATTTTTAAAGACCTGCTCCTCTTCATCCAAACTAAAATCCATCTGTGTGAGTCATGTGAAAGACAAGCTCTTYGGAGAGAACAGAAGGGAAAGCGTCYGGGTGATGCTTCTAATCACACTAGGAATGGAGGTTGCTGCATTCCCCTAGGCTGGGGAAAAAGTTAGGAGAGCGTGATTTATCACTAGTGGCTTTCTCAGGAACTAGGGGAGAGAGAGAGAGAGACACAGGCGACCACCCTTTTGGAGAGTGAGTTATGTGTGTTTCAGTGAGAAGCACCTCGGGGTAAATTCCATGAAATGCTTAATTGTCTTTGAAATGCTGGGACCAGGGAGCACTGGTGGAGCGGCTGGCCCTTCGGCGCGTTGGAGCTGGTAGAGCGGCCTTGCAGAGTGACCCAGACTTTTTCAAAGAGTGAGTCTGGACAGAGGGGTCTGCGATTTGGGGAACAGCCATAATGCATGAGTTATGCACAAATAAAGCCTGGATCTGCCAATTTCTTGAACCATAAGATTAACTCAGGCACATAGAACCTCGCACTATGGATGGGAGTCACAAACTCGGGCATCCAAAAGAAAGAGATCTAAGAAAGATCAAATAGTTGCCTTCTGCAGCTACCTATCTCTCCTGACCACAAAGAAAGCTAATGGAGACTAGTTCAGACTCAGATATCTAATGTGAGATGATCGCCAGCCTAATATGAATATATGTTGCATTCGTAATTCTTTTTAAAGACATAGTTCTGGAATTAGAGTCTGAAAACAACATATGTCTCTAAAATGATCAGCTGGATTAGAAGATAAGTGAAACTAACATGTAAAATTCCGTCAAGAAAGATCATTTTGAGAGAAATGGTCACTGATTCATATTATTGTTTTTAAGCCTTGTGCTACAGARGTAGTGGAATTCTGCAGCTCTGTATGGGAATGCAGGTGCTTTGRATAACTAAATTTTAAGCCAACCTGTGAAAAGCAGAGTTGACATCCTTGTAGCCTGCTACAGAGACACTAAGATCCTTGTCACTTATTAAAGTTTTATTTTGTTCCCCCACGAACAAGGCAATTAATTATTTAGAGTACCAATCAATCAGGGGTGAGATGTACTAATCAAACACATTCCAGCTGCTAAGTATTGCTCACTTAAGACATTGATCAGCTGTAGGATGCTCTGTAGACCATTTAGATGAGTATTTTCTGACAGTGTTCTTTAAAACCCCGTGAGGTCAAAACTTTGACACCGTCTGCTGGACCATGTGGAGGGTTGAATGCCAGACTGTCTGACAGACTGTAATTATTTTCGGTCCTGATGCCCTTTCTGCAGTCATTAGGAGATCAAATTTCTGAGAAAGCCAGAAAAGTTCCTTGTACAGCAAGCAGCTAATGGGCTGAAAATGCCTCTCTTTTGTTATGTTGATGATTTGCCACTGGATGTTTTTTGAAACCCAGAATCGATTATTTAGGGCTAGTTCCATTGGAAGCCTCTATTCTTGGTCTACTTTTCTTGCTATTTGTCCCTTGCTTAAAGATATAAGGCCAGTATTTAAGTGCATTTGGTTTGCTGGTGGTATGTTCAGTTGCACTGGTAAGGATAAATATAATGGAGAGTACTACAAAAGTGCTGATCCAGGGCTGTCCAGCTAGATGCTGGATAAGCTGAATTTTCTGTCTTACAGGACAATGCCCTAACTGTTCACAGGAATAGCTAAGAGAAATTAAGTCGACATTTCCCAATAAATAATTGAAGAATGAGACACATTGTTTGTAGTTCTAACATGACTGCAAATTTAAGCTATTGCCTAGCAAGTTACTGTATGAATTCCCCTTATGTTGACCCCTGTAGTAATTGGAATTTCAATTATTCATTTTCAATTACAAGCATGGCATGATGATCGCAAATGTCATTAAGTATTAAATTACATCTAATGATGGATGGATGGAAGGATAGATAGATGCTTCTCTAGATCTTTTCTTTATTTAATGCCAGTAAATCTAGCCTTTTTTTAATGGAAGAACTTTTAAAAATACTTAGGAAGATGATAACATGCCATTTATTTGCAGCACATAAAACCTTTTTTCTGTGCACATTGCTTGAGCACAGTGTAAGTTTTTGTTGTTTATGTCWTTGGGACAAGTGATGTCTGTGCCTGTGCACAAAGGTGGATATTTGGAGTGTATCGAGTGACAAGACAAAGGGAGGCCATTTACTGTCGACCTTGTTAGAGATGATACCCCCCAGTACTTGGAACTAGCATCTCTGCTTAGCTGCCTGCTCTGTGTCTTCCCGTCATGCAGTAGCACATAGAATGAGCTAAATCAAACACCAGGTTTTATCAACCTGGCTTTCTGGATGGGATGGCAACACAATAAAACATGCCTGATGTACCTTAGGTGATCCATGTTGAGCACTCTATGCTTTCAAGCTATTGCAAAAGGACGCATGACAAAACTTACTTTGCAGTAGGTTTTGTCATTCTGCTGGTGGTCCAGAGCATCTACATGTGCTGTTTGCACTAGCAGGAATGTGAGCAAATAGGCTCAGGGCAGATGAGACATCTCAGAACTGCTCATAGGAGGTCCATGACTCTAGTGAGAACGTGGAATATATGGATAATCTGGACATATAAAGCGTCTGCTTTTAGGATCATGGAGGCTGCAGAGATGCATGGAGAGTCTCATCTGAATCACAAGCTGGTTTAGCCTCTGGAAGAAGCATTGGCACAAAGGTTTGAAGGCACAAAGAAAGATGCAGTGTCAGGCTATAATCACTTGTGTTAGACCTAATGTAGTTACCAT
The DNA here is from genome assembly GCF_003342845.1 of Nothoprocta perdicaria. Classification (NCBI taxonomy): domain Eukaryota; kingdom Metazoa; phylum Chordata; class Aves; order Tinamiformes; family Tinamidae; genus Nothoprocta; species Nothoprocta perdicaria. The sequence continues at coordinate 404,442 of NW_020454605.1, forward strand.
TTTACTTCTCTGGCAGTCTTTAAATTAGAGGAGAGAACCAGCTATAAGGAAATCCTTTTTCTATTCTATTGCAATGTAACATTGAACGGTCAGGTAGCCAGTTTAAACTAGGAGTTTAACATGTGTAAAGGTGCCAAAATTCTTATCTTTTGCTTTACTTACTTTTTTCCCCCATTTTTTAATGAAAGTGTTATAATTAATTCACAGTACTGTTGTGATGTTTAATTATCACATAATTGCACAGTGCTTTCAAAATGATACTGTGTAGACATAAATAATGTCTGTAAGCAGCTTGGTGTTCTRTTAGAACAGTTCTAACACTGTTCTGTGCAAAAAAGAATTGATATTCACTATATTAAAATAGCTTGTTCAAAGCTACACCTTAGATTAGTGATTGGCAGGGTAAAGGGAGAGCCTATATTCTCATTCCTAAATAGATCTTTTCTACGTGCTTTTAGAAAAGTTGCTCACTTTTCATGTGGGTATGAAGCATTTTTACCAAATTTAACGATTTAGAATTTGAGAATGTGATTTTAACTATGACTTTCCTGATGCAGTATCTTTTTCAGAAGTACCACTCTTTTCACTGCACACTATATATTTCCTAATATTCTTCATTTCCTCCTCTTCACAGCAATGTAATTCTACCTCCTTCTCTTTCCTATTCCCATTTTACATAGATATCTCTTCAAGTCATGACTGGACACGTTTCTTGACCAGTTACAACCTGTAATCCCACTTGATAACCATCAAAACTTTTGCCTGCCTTCCTCAGGTTTCACTTATGTATTTATCTGTTGTCTCCTTCTCCACCTGTCCTATCTGAACCTGAATTTCCTGCCCTCATGAAGCCCCTTGGGCAGTGCCCGCAGAGCAGCATCCATCCAGGGCCCCATCCATCACCATGACCGTGGCTTTGCTCCTGCAGTATTGCCCAATGTCACAAAGCTGATTAGAGCAGCATGACCCTCTTGGGTTGTGTGTCACTGCTGGCCCTCTTGGGGAAATGCTGCTGTGCAGATTTTGCAGATGCAATCTCACTTGAGCTGATAAATAATTTTTCAGGGCTGCCTTCTTCTTTTTCTTTCTTYTGTTCTTTTTCACCTTGTTTAGGTGAGTGGCAAAAATACAAAGTAGAATGGACATCACCTTATTATKCAAAATCCTGCTGTATATTTCCCCTGTTAGCTCACACTGGTGTTCATGCTGAGATGTATTGTTCCTTCAGCCTACTTGCCTCAATAATAAAAAGCTTTTATAATTTTAATTGCAACCAAGCCTAAATTTCCAAACTCTTAAACAAGCATTAATAAAAGTGGATTAGAGAAAGCTGATCTAATTTTACATCAGTGAGGCTTATGGTTTTGAGTGTTTTCTGAGTGGTCCTGATTTATTAATTAGGTATGATTGCTCACTTCCATATATCTGCAAGCAAGTGTCCCCAGAAAGTGTTGACTGTGCTTGTATAAAGTTGAGTGAAAACTTCTACATGCTATAGATCAATGGCAATCAAAAAGATAGGGAAAATAATACACTGCATATTTATGAAAGATAGTAAATAATAAACCAAGGTGAAATTGCAATATAGTTTTCAACATGTTTAGCATTAACTTTAGATAGATGCAGCAAGAATAGTAGAGAAATGATGAAAATCATTAGAGTTGATCAGAGACTTCCCACATAAGAGAAAGAAGATAGAATCTGTGTGATTGGGAAGGAAAATGAGCAAGATTAGGTAGATTTGTGTAGAAGAAAATTTATACCRAGAAAATGAATCAGGCACTTCCATTTAGTCTGGCAGAGGTCAAATTAACAAAACAGTCAAATAAGTTATACAATAAAATCATGTGACAGGAAATTCAAACCTGATATATWTTTTTTTTCATACAGCACATAATTTGACATGAGGATCCTAGAGGGAAAAAAAAAAGATAACATATGTAAGGTTAAATTCTGAGAAAGAGGCAGCAAAATATGAGAAGTTTATAAGGAAAGCAGAATATCCTTAGTAAAGCAGACAGGAGTATGTGATTCACCTAGAGGCATGGGGAAGGTCTCGGTGAGGTTTGGATGCAGATGAACAGTTGTTAAGACAGCGCATGAAAGCCAGTAGCCATATATTGCTTGTTTTGCATGTAGAGGGTCAAGTAGTCAGAAATGCTGCTAGAACCATCTGGTGTCCATATGAGTCCCAAAATTGGCATGCCTTGCAGTCATCGTGTCCCCCTTGAGCATGGAGAAGACTCTCTAAACAAGTGCTCCTCTTTCCAGCTGGTCGCCAGAGGCAGCTGGACTCTCAGGTCCAGAGTTTGTGCCCACCAATGAAGAACAACAAGGAGGAAATTCAGTGAATTGAATGGAATCTCAAAAAGATCCAGGAAAGCAGACTATGGGATGTGGTGGCTCATGAATTCACAGCTTGCAGTTTCTTAAGGTGCCAGTTGAGAGGAACTTGGTTTCAATATGCTGACACTTATGCACAGATAAACTTCCAGACAGGGAGGCCACTTTTGATCTTGCGTACTRAAGCACAACAAGATTCACTGGCTACAAGAAGTTGTTAAACAAATTCACCCTTGAAGGAACGTGCAAGTTTCTAGCAGTGAGGGTAATTAAGCATTGCAACACCTTACCAGGAGAGGTGGCAGACTCATCATCATTCTCATTCCTTAAAACAAGATTAGCTATCTTTCTTAAAGACTTAATCCACCTCCTGGGAATAGCTGTTTCGTCTGTATGTTGAGAAGGGCTGAAGAGAGATCCCTCTGGCCTTAGAGCCTGTTCTTCTATGAATCATTTTGCAGATGATGAGCTGAGGCACTGAGGGTGAAATTCACCCTGTTGCACAGTGATGCTACTAAGTCTGTGCACTGCTTAAATCCCTTTACATTCTTGAACCACAACCGATGTTACATATATGGGACATAGACACTGCTTGATGCTTATCACAGGAGACATATCTCTAATCCCAAGAGTCTGCATGGCAACCTGGARAGTGCCAGAGAACCAGAGTTCCAAATGTCTTTAGGTGATACCTAGTAGGCAGAATTGATATAAGGTCATTTAATAAACTGAGCCCTAAACAGTACCAATATAAGTGGTTCTTTAGGTGTTTTTCGGTTAGTACTGCTCCTGAAGTGGCAAGAGGGGTGAGTCAKTTTGGCCATGAAGTTAATCCACCTGATGTATGTGCAGAGCACCCTCCCACTCATCTCTCCGGCTTTATTCTTGAGGACTGGGATTCATCTCATCTAAGTTTAGATGTTTTCATCTAAGTTGGCCCCTATTTATCCTCAGTGATAAGGAAGAGACACTGCTAAGGCAGTGATTGGTCTGAGCTATTTGGACATTGCCTTTAAGATGTGACGAATCACCTTTCAGCAGTGTCTTTGTTTCTCCAGTGGTTAAAGAAGGAATCTAGATTATAAATTTGGCAGTCTTATTGTTTTTTGCATGAATCTATCGATATCATCTTAGTACTTCTGGATGTTTAACCTTTCCTTTATGTTCAGTTAGCTAGTTAGTATAGATTAACAATAATAATCCACCCTGACATGCATTATTTATTCATCCAGTTGCTATGCTGCATGCAACTGATTCCTGCCTTGAAATGGAAACATTTTGGTGCTTGAGATTCTCTGCAAATACTTCAGTTTGTTTTTTGAGAAAGGTCTCTTTGAAGTACCGCTGTGCCCAAACCAGCTTTTTGTTTTGGCCATCCATGCCTTTTGCATCATTGTGTGGCCTACCCAGTTCTTTCCTGAACTTTAAAGAGAATCTGTCATTTATTGTTACCAATKAGGTGCCTTTACAATATGACCTGGAAACTGTTTTCCCGACAACTTGGTGTTGTTAATAACATGCACTACAGTTAGGGCGTGCCAGTAGTTCGGGAGTCACAGAGCGGCATGACAGTTTAATTTGGTACCTTGATGAGATTTCTGCCTGCAAATTTTCACATAATATAAAAGACTCTGCCAGGATGACAGTGGTGGGAGAATTTTAAAGCATTTCCCCACATTTTTTACTTATTTGAAAGCATTCATATGCAGACACTTACAAAGGTGTGTGTTGTAGATTAGAAAGCTGGAAGGGACAATTTTGATCACTCTAATAATTAATAGTAATATTTAGCCATTTAAATTGTTAGATTACTTCATAAACATTTGCTGGTTAATCAAAACAGTTTCATCAAGGTGAGTAAGAACTATTAGTTCTTGTGGCTAAATGTCATATAATATGCTTAGCACTGATGGAGTCATTTTCATTAAACTGTAGACATACAAGCCCCCAAATACCCTTATGACCGTCTCATCTGACCTCCGAGGTAATGTAGAAGCCAATATTTCATGGCTGGCTGATCTGGAAGCAGCGAATTTTTATTATGTCATGCCCCAAAAATGCTTACTTGTTTTTCGCTTAGCTTGAGTGAAGAAGAGCCCYGATTTTCTCTCTTCTGATAGCAACAAGACATGTTTCAATGTCTTCAAAGCAGGTTTGGAGTTTGTCTTCAGCTTTACAAGTCAAGATTACAAGGTTGAAGAATTGTAGATGCATTTATGCTCTATACCTGAAGTGAATCATGAGAGGAAAAAGAAGAAAAAAAAAGAAAAAGAAAAAAAAGAAACCCAAACATTGAAAACATTGCTATATGCCATTATATGCCTATTTAGGCTCATAGACCACAGGTTTGTTCTTGCCAGTCCAGACTGTCTCTTACTTTGGTGCCAATCCACATTAATTTTGCAGTTAGCAGTGGCTTTGCAGTAGGAGTCTTGTGGCTGGCATGTTTACTGTGGTTGCGCTCTGGACTCCAGTCCCATTTTGATGAAAACTAAACAAAGTAAAAAAAAAAAAAATCTTTGCTTCATATAGGTCATTAGGTAACTTTCTAATAGTTGTACAAAAATCTATGACAAAAACATTAACATCACTGCTTGTATAGTAAAATGCAATTTCAAACCAGTTAATGACAAAATGATGAAGGTGTGTCAGACTTGGAAGCCTGGAAAAGCTGGATCATTCCTTGGGTTTTGTTTAATCACCCACTATCCACCAGTAAAAACYCACCAATTTTAYCAGTAAGTGTGTGACTGCCTGTGTCACAGAGTCATCAGATTCAGTGCATGTCTGCCTTAGTCTTCAAGTAATTCAACTWACATTCAAGTAGCTCTTTTAGTTCRTTTCTTTCTGTTCATTTTCTGTTTTGTTGTTTATTTTTTTTGCAATCTATGTCAAATTTTAAAACTAATTCAGGATGAGACTTTTATAAAACTTGAGGAGGCACAAGTGCCTATGTTCTATAGGTCAACATTATCAACATTATTATAATTATTAGCCAGAGTACAARAAATGCAGTCATGCAACACATTGTCTTTGAACATCATCTAAATGTATTCTATGGCATCACAACATAACTGAGTAGAATAAGAGCTTAAAAAAAGCACAAGGAAATTACTGATGGTGGAGCAGGGGGCTCATCCAGTTYAGAAAATTTTCGGAAAGTTTGTAGCTTTCAGTATGTCTAAGTAGACAAAGGCAACCAAAGAACAAATGACTTAATGGGCAGAGAAGTTCTCCTCATCACCTCTTTTCTGAATGAATGCAACACTGTACTTATTTTCCAGCTGAGAAGTGAAATTAAATTGTCTGGATACTTGATGGCCCACTGTTTTTAGAAGGCTGTTAAGACACTGCTATCAAGTAGMGGATAGCCTCCTTGACCCTCTTTAGCAGGCTTATCTAGTGCCCCCTGGTGACTTCATCCCTGTGCACAAGGCAGGTCACCAGAGGTGACCATGTTTAACAGTGTCTTCCTCTAAGTGGCAATTCAGTGAACAAGGAAAAACACTGCACTGGCTTCTCAGTCTGGTGGGAGGGTGGATCTGAGGGAGGAAAGGAACACTTTGTGCTGGTWATGAGTGCAGTGATACACCATAATTTCAATTACTCCAGCTCAAACATATCCTGCGTCTGTGAATTATAAATACAGATGCTAATAAGTCTATCTACAAYTGAACACTAAGCAGAAAGCCCCATTTCTTTCTTTTAGGGGCTCTGTACTGAAAATACAATTTTATATGAAACTGACATTTCATTAAATATTTGGCTCCTTGATCATCTTTCATACCTGATCTCTTCAATGATGATAGTGGGTGAAACTTGATTTTACTAGTGAGGTCAGCCAATGGAACCCTTTAGGTCAAGTCCTGTTGGTCTTGCTTTTTTCTTTATTAGCCTTCAGTCAATGGAAAACTCTCTCTCGTGCATTTTTTTTTCCTGAATGGGAAAAGCCCTTAGATATGAGTAGTAGCACAGATTTAATGCTCACATCTTTGATGATAAGAACACTCTGACCTGAGCTTCCTTTGACATCACTGTGATGTAAGTCAGTCTCCCACATCCACATTGTGCTTGCRTCAGGGCTAGTACAACACACTGCAGATGGGAATATCCATGTGGGCAGAGGGGCACAGACAACATCTCACTTGGTGCAKTTAGCAGCCAGAGTACTCATCCGTGGAGAGAGGCCTTTGCTCACACAAAAAGCTGGTCTCTAGAGACACCTTGTCCTGAGGTCACAAATGYGTCCTTGCCAAGATGGCAAACAGTTTGGCATCTACCTTCATATCTACCTCTAAGATAGGTTAAAACTGATGTTTTGGAAGTGTTTAAGTGCCTGGTGTCATATTYCTCAATAACCGAAAATCTAACACTTCCTGCCAGAAGTTTTCTCCCTGCTATTTTCTGATTGTTAGACAGTGTGGTTGAAAAGGCAAGAAGGTTCACCTTAAGGGGAATGGTGACAGATAGCAATCATTCATCAGAAAGAATCCCTTTCAGAGGGAGATGGGGGGAACAGAAAAGACAAATGGCTACAAGACCCTTCAGGCAAATTTCTGGTTAACTACTTCTGGGGGGCCAAGTTCAGACGCTTGAGCTGGGAGCAAGCAACCCTCTGCACATCCTGTTTTTCAGTGCAGCTGCCTGCATGGGAACCACACCAGASCCCAAGTTTTGTGAACAGAGGGACAAATAGTTTCTCCATCCAGCTCTGAAACTTTCTTTCAGGGTTTCTGAACTGTTATTTGCAAAGAGTAAAGCTGCTCATGAGGCAATGTCATCAGATGAACCAAAAGGAGAACTCATTTTGCTTTGAAGAGAACCTATTTTGTTAGCCTCTCACAACATTATGAGAGAAGCTCTTTTGCTTTTACTTCCATAGATTGTTCTTCTCGGATAGCTAGCCCTGCATGTGATTATTTTTATGATCTGAGAAAAAACTACGRGAATTCTTTATCTTTTTGATTTCATATATATTCATATATGGATATGAATATAATATTCATATTTCATTCTCTAAATCTAAGCACTCATTCATTCAGAAACAAGAGACTTTTGTATTATTCTGAGAAAGATTCTTGGCTTGTAAATCAGCATATCATCACTGAATTTCAATTAATTTCACCCTTGGAGTAGTATGCTATACATGGGATCTAGGTAGCTGAGTGAGCTGGCCTTTTGTTTTAGTGGACTGTAATACACAAACTTGTAAGAAATAAAAGAATGGATATAATTATAGAGTATTACTCTGAGATAACATAGTTTTTTTATTTTATTTGAACTTCACAAGTATATTGCTCCGCAGTACAAATTCTCTTTTCCTCTCCACTCCTCCTTTTCTTTTGTAAAAGTCATTACAGAGCCAATTTAAGGAAGGTAATAAAAAAGGAGAAGAAAATTCTTTCCCTATAATTTTATAGAAATGTAGCCTTCAGAGCAGCAGTATTCTTCAAACTCATATCACTAGCTTCCATTGACATGAGTTGCTTTCATATTGGAAATATTCTTCAAATTCTTGCCTGCAAATGAAAACAATTATCAAGTTGTTGAGCTCATGTCTCCTTGTTGCTGCACAAATCCAACCATACCTGAATAGTCCAGAAACAATGGGAGGAACCTTCTCACTACTCCTACTCAAGTGTAATTTCCAGTTCTGCTGGGGTTCCTGCAGATGACATTGTTGTAGGATCAGGCCTGGGAACATGTTTGTTTCTAAGTAGGTGAATAGAAGGAGCAACAAGAATAAGAGGAGAAAAAGGAGAGAGATGATAAAATACAGTCTTTGTCTTGCCCTCTGTCATGATCCTTATACCAACTACCCTAGCCACCCAATATAAGGACTTTTGGGAGAGATCATGATTATTCACTGAGGTTTCTACTGAGGTGATCAGCCAGTCTGGGCTTGCTGGAATGACGTACTTAGCACAGCATGTAACCTTGCCTGAGATTCATCCCAGAATCTTCTCCTTACCTCTTTGCAGACATTAACTAGAGAGGAGACGGAGGGAAATGACATAACTGAAGCCAAAGAGAAAATTGTTCTTTCCAGTCCGTATTGCATAACACACACAGAGATGCATTAGTCAGATTCAACTTCTAATAATAATAATAGTAATAATAATAATGTTCAGGTAAGTTGACCATATTCAGCTGAAAACTGAGTAGTTTCCATGGAAGTTAATGGTGTTTAGTGCTGTTTGTCATTCAGAAGGTCTCAAGTTCAACACAGGAAGATGAATAAACAGAAAACTAAGTAAGGTTTTAACTCAGTGCATGCCAAGAGGGTCTCCAAAGCGCTCTTCTACACGTTCTTTCACAGATACTTCTGAGGAAGTTCAGAATTGCTCTGACTAGAGAACTCCTCAGATAGAAATATAGACAGGGCTGTTGTTCTGTTCTTGTGTTAATAGCCTTTATTTTAGGATCTCCAGACAACTTAAAACATTTGATTAATTAATCCTCAGAAACCCACTCGAAGGAGCAAAAGAAAATATATATTAATCATCTTGTGCCTCCATAAAATTTGGCATTAAACAAGCCTTTCATCCTGAAGAAATTATAAAGAAAACCTCTTTAAATATTTCTCAATGGCTGTGGGGTCAATTTGGAAAATGAACACTTTAATCACATCTGCAAATTTTGTATTTGGCAGAAGTAATGAGAACATGGGCACTCCAGCTACCTCTGCTCATAGTCAAAACAAATATTTAAGCTTACTACTAAAGGAAGGATCTCAAAATAGTTCCCTCAAAAAAAGACAATATTATTATTCTTAAGATAGATACATACATCCCTCAGTAGTTATCTATATCACTATTATTTCCTAATAAATTCAGAATAATAGTAGTGGGAAGTGCTGCTTGTCACACAGCTATCCTTACTGGGATCAATCCATAGCCCAACATCCTGGCCCTACTGAGGTCTAGGAGAGTTTTTGTGATAAGCTAAGAGAAATCAAGATTTTATTTCCTGACCCTCTTCCTTAAGCCCTTATTCTGGTTAGCAGGCTTGGCTGTGGAGACCACCAACGTGCCACATTCAAAACGGAGTTGTTGAGATGAGGATGAGTGTCAACAGTTCCTGTGTGCATCTGTGCTCACCTAAACACCATCTTCCAGCAGCCTGTTCCTGCTGTTACTTTATTTCATAGGCCCACTTGCCTGTTTTTTCCCCCAAAAAGCTTTTGGAAGAGCAAGGTCCACAGTTTCCAACTCTCCAACTCTCCGTTTTGCTCTCCTGTTTTTAGATGAGGAACCCAAGGACTTTCTTACTGTTTTTTACTGCCCAGCAAGCGYGGTCAGAGCCGAGTAAAATAAAGGGATAAGGAGACTACAGTAAGAAATTGAGATTTGGGGGCTTGGATTCAGTTTGCTTCACCATGATTTTCACTTCAACCCTAAACACGTCCTTTCCTTTCTTTATCACTTTTTTTTTTTYCCCACAAAAATATTACCTAAGGAGTATCAGCACTCCTTCTGTACCCTGAAGTATGGATGCAGCTAGTTTGTATAGGAGTAGGAGAGGCAGATAAGTGTTTACGTTACGTTTACGTTTATCACATTTGATAAGGTAAATATTTCTTCTGATATAGGAAGATGAAAACACATTCATTTCTGCTCTGTAATGACTAGCTAAAGCCAGTTCATGTGGGGTTTCCATCCAACTAACCCTTGAAGCAACAACACACAGGTTTTAAAGGCACAAAGAGGGCAATGGTCACAAATGGTGTTTGGGATCACAGTGTYGTTGTCTTTTTTTATTTCTTATTAAACTCTCTCCTATTTTTTTTCCTTTCCTTTATTTTTTTTCTCTTTTCTTTTTAAAGTCTTTGTTCTCCGCCTTTCAGCAGATAGTTTTGTTGTACAGCTATAAATAACTTTATGGGTTGTTTTTCCTTACACACACACTCCATTCTGCAAAGTGAATGGCAACACTGAAATCAAGACCCATGCTTCTCCAGTTCCAAACAATAACGCTGCTACGTCTCAGCAGCATCAGGATTTGACCTGGAGGTCCTCTGGAGCACACACTACAAAAGATTAACATTTCAGTCTGCTGAGCCCACCGGTGGGGTCTTGCGTTATCTCATAAGCTCTGCTAGAGGAATGAATTACCCTAGTTCATTAAGACTGGTTTTGAATTGTGGTGAGAGGTCACCACATAAGTCACCTCCAGTCTATTTTGTGAATAATATGGCTTATGATAAAAGCCGGCTGGGAGGTTGAAGCCTGAGGATTTTGTTTTCTTTATACTTCAAGGTGGGTAGAATGCAGAGTGGGGAGACCCTGATCTGGACATTTCCTAACACTGCACAGTGGACTATAGAAAAGTCCTTTTTTGTTGTTTTCTTTTTTTTCTTTTTTTTTTYTTTTTTACCCATGAATAGGTGACCTCTTGATCTCTCTGACCTCTTTATTTTTGCCATGAATGAACGAAAACTAGCTGTGCCCATACAAAATCTTCTTTCACTTCAGTTTTCACATGATTAAATTCCCTGCTGCGTTTTTGTTCAAGTACTCCGATGCTGCCCCTTGGAATTGGGCAGATGTTTGACTCTTTGAAACAGCATCTTTAAAATTATTATTTTAACCATAGTCTACAGCTAAGGCGTGTTCATGATCATCAGGAATAAGTAAGAAGTGCTTCTATTACACTATTCATATCTCACCAACTAAAAGTGCTTTGCAAGTGATCCACTGAGATACAGTACAGAATCTCAGTACAAGCTACTGTGATACAGTAGCTACAGTTACTAATTTGCATCAAAGCTTACTTTGATGCATATAATACTGTATGTAATAAAGCAAAGGTTGCTTCCATTTTGGGTGGATTACTGGGAATATGCTAATTACAGCTGCAGACCTCTCCAAATGTAACCATGTCAAACTTGGGTAATGCAGAGTAAGGCTAAAGGCAGATACCATATGATCTGCTTGAATAACATATGTAAAAAATGAGTCAAGACAGACATAGGGGAAAATGTGTGGAAATAATGCTGAAGAAAATGAATGTGTTTGAAATGCTGAGTTCCTTTCATGTGTCTTTTCACTGGMTTTGTGCATGCTCTGTTAATTCATTGCTGTTCAAAGCATGGTCCTAAGAGAAGTCAGGGAAACTTGAATAATGTTTAGCCCTGATTTGGGAAACAAACCTTTAAAAGCAAAGACCTAAATCCAGAATATGTTTTTTCTAACCCTTTGTCAGATCTTCTTAGRCTCTAGTTATTAAATAGGGACATCGACATAGAATAAGCATGTAATTGAAGTTTGAGGCATCATTTTGCTATGTATTATTCAAAAGGCCTGAATTTTGTCCAAAAGTAAAGACAGACCTAAGACGTATTCAAGATTAGTAATACACAAAGTGAGTTAAGTTACTCAGCACTCAGGTTTTGTAATATTGGGCTTATATTTTCTCTGAAAAAAAATGCATCCGTCTTACTAAACCTGGCCTAAGCTTCCCCATGTCGCACAGAAGTGAATCAAGCCTTAAGGCACATTTCTTATAGCTGCATTTCAGAGGTGCTATACATGCATGCTATTAAGTATAGTGTCCTATTAGCAGCCCAGCAGCCCCTTGCTTGACATGGGGATTCAGGCTTGTGCTCTTTGCCCTGTCATTTTCCCATATCAACAATCCAAATCCAACTTTAAATAATGCCATTTACCTGTTTTACTTTCAATTCCATGTACTCAAACACAAGCCGAATAAACCTGAAAGAAATAGCAGGCAATCTATTAAGTAGACATGTCCTGGCAACCAAACCTGAACTAAAGGCCATCCCCCTTGGGAAAAGTCTGGTTTAATTATCCACTTGAAAACGTGTCTAAAGTTTCCAGCACATTTTTTTCGACCTTTACTTAAAAATCAACTTCTACCAAACGAGTGATTTTGCTCTGTTCCCTTAGGAGGGTGGCTAGGATAGGTTTCAAAACGTATGTTCAAGTGTTTTAATCAAGAAAAATGAGTGCTTTTTGTTTTGTTTTGTTTTGTTTTTTAGATAACAAGCTCTCAGGCTGAGCTTTGGAATGACTTACATTCAGATTCATCCTCCCATGGCATGCCCTTAGTGGAAATACTCAGTTTATGCAAAGTTAAGTGCAAGCAAAGTTCAGATGTCAGTGGACAAGGCAAGAAGAGCTCTTGTTCACCTCRGACCTTGACATAATGTCAGTGAGAGGGTGGTGTGGGTGAGCTGAGCAGGTCTGTAAAACCTTTCTTCTTCAACATCCTTTTAAAGAAAAATGATCACTGTCCTTTCCAGCCCCCAGGCTTACAAAGGGCTGGATGTGATGGCAGAGGGGGAGAGAGRAGGAGAGAGAGGGAGAGACTTAAAACGTGTCAGCTTTGCCCTGTGAATGGCTTCGCCAAAGTAAATTATTGCCTGGCAGTGAATTATCATTTTTGTGAGATCTTAAAAACCAACAGCTGTGAAATTGACTTCTAACCGATTTTAATTGAGATGGGGCAAACTTAAAATATCAGAAATAAAAAATCTGCAGGCCTCTTCATTCAGCTGATGTATGAACTTCTTTACAGCATTTACTGTTATGTCTGTTTCTGCTAGATATACGTAGGATATGCAGTTTTTCATGAAGTATTAGGCAMATCCTACAACTATGTCTATATTCACAGTTTCTGGCCATAGTATATATACCAGGATATATATACTATACCAAGATCTCTTTTCCATCCTATCTGAATTCTGTACGTATTTGCCATTTTTGCTTGTTTGGAAGCATTGCACTCCAAAAAGGATTTGAAATATATAATGATCAAAAAAAAAAGTCCATTTAATGTATATAKAAATCATACACTGCCATATAAACAAATGCTAGTCCTGACCATATCAAATTCTTCTCAAAATGGAAGGATAAAGCATAGGATTTGACCTAAAAAACAGCCTAAAAGTTATCTATACAGGCAGATTTTCTTGAGGAACTTTACCTAAGCTATTTCATGGACCATCATTATCAAAGGGGTTCTGCACAGTGAATTCCAACTGGAAATCATAGGATTTAAAATGGTCCAAAATCAGGTAATGAGCCAATTTTTCCTTTTTCCTTCAGTCTCTGGCCTGTTTCAGGTTGTAATCTCACACTTCCACAGTCCTGGTCCTGGTTTTCCTGTGATTATACAAGATTGAATTAGCCTGTTCAAGACATGATAAAAACACCAGGATCCACCTGGAAATAATGAACTGGAGGGTCATCACTCTAGTCTTTCAGGTCATGGGGTCATTGCAGCCTGAAGAGAGAACCACATTGGAGAAAATATGGGCAAATTCTTCTTGTTAGATGGATAATAAAAGCGATGACCTCCTCACATCTGCTGCATGATTGTCTCACAGTAGCAAGGCATCCTGTACTATTTCAGATGAGGAAGAGAAGTAATACATGGGCAGCACATAGCCTTATTAAAAAATAGAAGTCTAACATTTGCTATATCTTCTTCTTACTCCCTCTGTCAAATCTGGACTGAGCTTCAGTTGGTTCTCATTCATATTTCAGCCCCTAGCCATAAAAAAAAAAAAAAAAAAAAAAAAATGGATGTCCAGATCAGACAGAAACAGGGAGGCTCTGTTTCTACCCTGAGATCTACCATCTTTTACATCTAGTTGATTTACACTGAATCTGTCTTATGGTTTTCCTGTCGTCATTTTTCAAGACCTGTTCATACAACTGCAGAAGCATAAAACTCTTACATACTTTGGCCCTATGGCTATGAGTTGAGAGTGGAATAGCATCTCTGGTGTCACTGCAACCAATGAGGAGTCTGTGCCTTGCCAGAATGCTTGCACAGAGGGCTGGAAAGACTTGGCAAAATACTCAGAAGGGTGCAAAGGTTTTATTCCTCTGCTAAAATGAGGGTTTGAAGATCTTGCAATAATAAAAGGGCATTCCTTTGGAGCTAGAGCAGTAGAGAGTACTCTTGTTACCTAAGATCCCAAGTAATTAAATACAGCTGCAGAATTTACATCAGAATCCAATGTGAGCCTATTAAATGACAGCTATATTTTTGATAGAAAGGCCTGTTATGTATGATAAACACATAGCTAAAGTTTGGCTTAAAGATCAGCAGTAACACAATTTAGCAGAGCAATGTGGATGAGACTGTGCTTCTAATCAGATTAAGGGTGCTTCTTCCTCATTTCTTCACACAGAGCAACAGGATTGCTTTATGTTTCTGAAGCTGGATGTTACATATTATGTACTACGTAATTATRTATTACATTGAGACTACATAATTAACTGAAATGGCCATCAAGTGTGACATTGAAGTCACTTTGAAAAGAACTGTTCAAGCGGAGGCTTTCGCTAAGTGGTATTTAGCTGATCAACAATGATATCAAAAAATAGGTGGCTTGCCAAAATAAACAACTTTCTTGTTATAAAAGGGATATGAGAGATATTATGGAGACCATAAGTGATCAGGAACTGTGACAGGTGACTGTGGCCTTGCATATGACTACTGGCTGTGCTGGACCTTATTGTAACTACAATAGCTGAAGAGAACACAGCAGAAGAAGAGCTAATTGCCATTTATTGTCCATCTAGCTAATCCATCCAATATGACTGGACTGAGCAGAAGCTGAATTTAGAGGCAAAGGCTGGATGTTAATTATGCACATTCAGGCAATTTATGATTTCTTGTGCTTTTTATGCAGGTAATATTTGCCATAGAAAGCGCTGCGGTGTGAAGAACAGGGCCTGTTTCATTGTGAGCTCTCAGTTTTTCAGCTATTTGCTTCTTTCTTGCTCCATAGGTATTCAGTCCCCTTTTGAGTAAAGGAAATTTCTAGGTCAGGCTCGATAAGTCTAATTCCACATCCTGGTATATGCAGTGTTCCCAAATGCTTCTTTGGAAATGTAATGCTATTAATGTGGATTAATATGGATTATTCCCCATATAGATGGAATTATTTTCAAATCTAAAGCTGTTAGAAAATAGCTTATCTTCACTAACATCCTGAGTGAAGTTTATTTTTTTGTGACAGAACTGCGAAAGTAAACACATAATTCTTTTCCAAATCCTGCAAAATCTGAGTCTACTTATCTAATCTTAGCACAAGGCTAAGACTTCTATATGGTATCTGTGTAATGCAAATATTAAGTAAGAATAATAAAAACATGGTACGAAATCCCAGATGCCTCCTTTAAGAAAATATTTTCCACTTGATTTGTTTACTATTATTGTCTCTACAGATCAGAAGTCTTAGCTTTGAAAATCATTTCTTTTCCCCTAAGATACGAAAGCCCTTTTTTCTTTCCAGCTTCTAAGAAAAGAAAAGAAAAGAAAAGAAAAGAAAAGAAAAGAAAAGAAAAGAAAAGAAAAGAAAAGAGAAAAGGAGGAAAGAAAAAAACTCTCAAACTTTGATAAATGCAGAAAGACACCTGGATGGACTCATGCAGGAATTAATAAATTGAACTGAGATTCGGGTGGCTTCCTCCATGGACCTGCTGTCCTCTCTGCAATCATTTAGATTTGCCATTTTGCTTAAATGGAGTTGGCCATTCTTTCCACCAAAACAGCTCTCCCAGGGATCCAGACGGCCACCTCCACTTTCCGTGAGACACATTCTGGTTTGATTTCATAACCAGAACAAATGACGAGCGTGTAACAGAATACAGATGGCAATTCAGAAATTACAAGCCATCTATTAATCTTTGGGGACTAATACCACCAAGTAAGGAGTAAGTTTAATTAAAAATGCTCTGTATAAAGGACAATTAGTGAGAAATGAACAATTTGGTCTTTCAGGAGARATGAAGTGATGGAACCTCAGGGTATATCAAAGGTTTCAGCATTAGATTTGACTCTCCCCTGTGGCAGGTGCAAAATTACCCAGTCATAGAGACGTGGTGCAATATTTTATACTCTRCAGTGCTATTTTACAAAGCAGACCTTTTTTTATTTCCTTGCCCCACCCTTCCACCCCCTTCCCAGAATATCCTGATGTCAGTRGAAATTCAAGAGTGTTTTTGAAACCATTGGAACTAATGGTGCAAATAAAGCTGGGTTTTGCAAGCTCAGAGCCAGAGCTAACACCATGTCACTGCTGTTGTTTCAAAACTTGTCACTGTTAACAGGCTCCATTTCGTACCTAAAGGGGTGTATTTGACCTTCTTCCAAAAAGAACACAATAAGAAATTGGACACAAAAATGATCAGTTGGGGAAGGCATTTTTTTTCTAGTGATTTGAATGCAGGTTTGGGTGAAGTTCTTGAAATTTAATCTCTCCCTGTCAAGTTACTCTTATTTGTTCCGAGTCTGTAACGACGGGATGGGACTTGTAGGTGCTACTTTGGTTGGAACAAGATAGTTGTGTGGATTCATTATGTAGTTTTGATGCTTACAAAGAGTTTGGCATACCTCATGATTTTAAATGTCAATCCAATGACAAGTTTTGGCCCTAGTTGTGTCCTTTTTGTCTTTGGTAAAAAAGCTCCCTTTGATTCCATATAATCAGTGAGAAAATGTGTTGGTCTGGAGAGTTTATAGAAGTAAACAATTCCATTGAGCGTAATGTTTCCCTGCTAGCATTTTGTTCAAGGACAGAATAAGCTTTTATGAAGGCTAAGACAATTTCCATTCATTTCCTTCTGGTGTACCATTGCAGAGGAGGTCAGGCAGTCTTGTTGGCCATCATATGCTCTCACTTGAGATTTTTCTAATTCAAGGTGAGAAAAGCTGAAAAGCTGCAAAAACAGGTTATTTGGAATAGTATTTGTTTGGTAGCAATTGCTGCCTTTTGTTCTTTACAAAGAGATTTCTCTGGAAAAAAATGGCAGCAGAGTAAAACAGCCTCTAATATACAATAAAAAGTGGTTAGATTGTTGTAAGGTGGAGGTTATTGATTTGTTATATGTTTGCTACAAATTTTTGAGAGGTACTTGTATTTGAGTACACCACTTTAATTGCAGTAGCCTTGGTTTACTATCTCAGATCTATATATTTGTAAGTATGAATGGGAGGAATTTCATTAAAGTGTGATAAGCTGGAGGATGAGTTGGAAGGAGAGAGTTTTATCAGAACGAGGAGGATACCAAAGCGGGGAAAATCATTCGTGTGTTTCAGTTTGGGTGAAAGATAGGTGGCTTCTTATCTTCCTGGAAACATGCTATTGCACAGCAGCAGTTTCTGAGTGCCTTGTAGTATTAACATAGRTACCAACAGAAGCATGAGTGCTGTACTCGGTAAATGTCCAAGCATGCTGTGCCTGAGCTGGTTCATTATAGCACACACGTGCATGCAGATGACCTGAAAATTGCATGTAAAAAAAAAAACAAGCAAACAAAGAAAAACTCGGCTAAACCCATGGATTGAGATTCATCTCCACGTTCAACAGCGTGAATTCTAGTGCCCCAGTGGACATCTACACGCATCTACAATGTAAGCAAAATGTCAAAACTCCCTTCATACTTGACCTAGCCAATGCAATCAATGGAGGCCAGAGGGCTATTTTTTTGCAAGCCTAAAGTAGACACTTGCACTTGAGCAGCCAAATGGCTTTCCATTCTTCATTGCCTGTACTGATTATGTCTCTTTTGACTTATAGTTGAAGTGTAGAGAGACACCTGCCTCTGGTGTAGTGGTCTAATTTTAGGTGTCTGCATTTGGACCTTAACCCTACCTTTGTGATAGCTGCAACAAGATAAGTGTCACGCTTTTGGGGGAAAAAATATATATGTGTATATATTYATATCATGATGGCCCCTTATTTCTTTCTGACTCCACCTGGTGGTCAGTGTGCTATCTGAACCATGAAGATTAGTGATTCTCAGCTTTTCTTATCACCTGATTATTCTTCAGGTGCTGTTCATATTCATGCATGTGTCAGAGTTATTTTTCCTGCTACGAGATACTTGCTGTGATATCTCCGTGKTTCCTCTGCCTACGGAGAGGGGGTTTTAATCTAAAAACACTGATTATGTGCTTCTGTAGAACATGTATTCTGAAACTGTTCCCATGGATAAGATCTTGTCAAGGATGAAAACACTCTCTTTTTACCATATAGTTTAATGGTTCAGCTCTGAGGTTCTTATAGCTTCCCAAAACTTTGATTTATCTGAAAATTATCCTTAGGGTCTCTTAGCCCTTCCTTTTCCCAGATGAAGCTTTCCTGCCTTAGGAAATGAAGAACAACCACCTCTGCCTTAGCTCCCCTTCAGATTGCCTGAGATGTACCAGCTCCTGTACCGTATCCTGCACCAGATTTGAGAGCAGGATTTGGGTACCAACTGCAACTAGTACAGCAGTTGGCAGTGGGAGTAGACAACCAGGTCTTGATCACTGCTGATGGCTTCCTTTGGTAGATCTCAGGTTGGCAGTTTTACAACAGCTTTACCTATATTTTTTCTTCCCATTTTTGTGTGTGCATTCCTGCTCGTGCCCTGTGCCTTTGCAGTTTTCCAGGTTTCAATATGGTGAGGAGAAAAGACTGTGAATCACTAGGGCTGTTCCTTAAAATCTCTTCTGTACTTCCCCTGCACATTTTCCTCATAGTCTCAAGCCCTGCTCAGAACTTATTATATTAAGAAAAAAAAATGTAACTGTCTGTTGCTTCTGCCGTGCATCTGTTCCCTACATCATTAATCCTGGTTTTGCACAGGAAGACAATTGACATTTTTCTTTTGGTAGGATAGAGTTACTAAAAGTCAAGGAACATGGAAACCATACAGACAACAAGATTTTTTAAAGCTTTTGCTTTTTAACCAGGGTAAAGTTGTTATTTGCATTTTTTTTTGCTTGACAGCTGCAGTCAGGAACATGCTGAAATGTGGCTACTAATACAGAGTACATACTGTTTTACACAGGAAAAGAAAAAATCCTATTTGTTCCAAATCTTCCTGCAAGGTTGTGCACAGCTCAGATAATTTCTGCTGTTACGGCCATAAGGATATACCACGTAACAAAAAAAAATGCCTTCTGAGTTGACCAGGCTTCCCTCCCACAASATCTTCCCAGGCTAAGGGCCAAATTTACCTCACTTATCTTGAACATCCTTGAAACATGATGATATATCTGGTGCTTTAGGTATGTTGGGGCTTTACGTATGTTACTTGGCTGAAATCTTGATTGCCTAACTTGTTAATAAAGGAATTTAGCAGAGCTGTGTTAGGCAGGCCACCACTTCACATATCAAAGCTTTCCATGTCATAAAACAATCAAAAATTAGGGCAGCCCATTTGCTAAAAATGAACATCTTTTTTGCTAGTGCCTATCTGCCACTTCACTATAGTTCAGCAAACTTAGGGGAATGGYACAGAAAACTAGTGAAAGGCTCCCTTTGCTCAGATAAGCCAGTGGATGTATGTTCAGTCATCCTGTCTTCATATATACGCCTAAGTGCAAAATCAGAAACCAAGGAAAACAAGCAGGTCTAAGSCAAAACGGCCAATCACTTCCTAGCAGCCACAAAAAGAAAAAGGCTTTATCTTCTTAATATACTTGCTTGATTTCAGCTAACTGARCAGTTGGATGGAGACAGGAAATTTGCAAGAGCCAGCTTGGAAAGAGATGCGAAGAGTCTATTTTAAGAAATATCCCACCACTTCCCTAAGTATATACAGGTTTTTCTGGGTGTTATATATATTTGATAGTCATGTTGTGGATATTAATATCAGCAAATGTTTTATATGCATAAAAAAGGATAGAAATGCTCATTCTGAGGCTGTGGGTTGAAGTTTACTGTAGTCTATGAATGCGTGTATGGGGTGCTACTGATTTTTCCGTGTAGCTTGCAAGCTCAATACCAGTTATTTGCATGCACTACTTTAATGAAGTTGAGCCTGTTAGGTCCAAGTGAGCTCTCATTACCTCAAATGGATTCTTAGCCATCAAGAACCTTTCCCTTTTAGGAATCATAACATACAAAAGTTAACCAAATGCTCACGGCTGATGCACTCTTGGCTGTGAACACTGGTATATAAAGCTTTTAGCTGTAACCTGATTCACATCTGCTTTCAGCACTTAAGCTGATAAAGAGTGACAAGCCTGAACCGCTGCCATTGACCCCAGCCTTTCTCTGTCTTTTTGTTAAGTAAATGGCAAAAATCATACTAATTATTGATAACAATCTGCAATTTCCAAACTCTTTGCAGCATTATGCAAACCATTTTCTGCATGTTTCCAAACACAAATGTTACCTCCAAGGGTCACAGTCCAGTTAGGCAAAAAAAAAAAAGCACTGGGAATTATTACAGAGTTGTATGCCAATTCAGGAAAAATCTCATATTGCTTTCTCTCTGAGAAGCCAAAAAAAAAAAAAAAAAAAAAAAGGCAAAAATAACTCCTAACCTCCTCCTCAGGTTTAAAATGGTATATATGTGATTTACTGTCTGTGGTTTCAGAAAGTTTGGCTGCCTTAAAATGTGCACAGGAACAGCCACAGATAAAAACCCTGCAAAAAATCGCGTGTCGGGCAGCCAGCACACGTGCCTGATGCTCAGCGATGTGCCAGGGGGCTCTTTAAAACACACAGCAAGTGAATAAACATGAGTATATTCACCTAGACTYGTGAACCTGTGAGGTTCTCTTTGATCTTGCTCTTTTCTTAATGGCTTTTTTCCGGCTGTCTCTTGGTTTTGGAAGCAGTCCCTGTTGGATGCTCTCTTTTTCAAAGGGCTGAGTGCCCGTCGTTGCATGTCGTCCTGGGCCTCCTGCAGCTCTCCGTGTGTAATAGAGGTTTCTGCTGATATTTAGGAAATTTAATGCTTCCTATATGTTTTAAGTGCCAGCTCTGGTGAGGGATACAAAAGGCTGTGATTCTCTGCATTATTGAAATGTAGGGAAAAATGCCAGCTGCTGGGACCACATTTCCAAGCTGTAGTGCAGAAAGAGCAGAAGTTGCATGACCAAGAAGTTGCATGTGGCCAAGCCCATGTTAATAAGCTCTGCATTGATTGTCCACTTAAATATATTTCCAAACTCTGTGTGTTTGTGACACTTTAAATAGTACCCTGCCCTCCTAAATGATAATGTCTTTGAAAATKTGCAGGCTGTTAGATACCTTCTTTCATATCATATACCCTTATTCTCAGGAAATCTTTCCTCATTAGTCAGCCCCTATATGTTCCTGTGAAAAAAGAGTTATCACAGTGACCACTTTTAATGAATCCCTGAYGATTGACCTTCCTCAGGCTTCAGCAATGGTCCCAGAAAAGCTGTGCTCCTCAAGCTCTTCTGTGGATCAGAGCTGAAAATAAATAGACAACAAAAAACAGACAAATCCAGCTTGCAGTCCTGGGAGAAGAGGCTCACTTCTTGCAGGAAGTCTTTGGAGTTTTTCAGCTCTTACTCATTCAGACGGAAAGGATGAATGAGCTCCTGCTAGAGCTTGAACCAATTACTCACTGATCCAGAAGATAAAGATGCACAATCAGTAAACTATCATACTCATAGCCTGTAAAATGATTCCACTTTAATCTTAGACGAGAAGCATTTTGAGCATAATCCCAACATGATTATCATTCCAATGAAAACATAATGGCGAGTTTCATCATAATTAGGGTTTATCCAAATAATCCATTTTAAAAAAATTGTTTCTAATGCTTTTTTTTTTTAATGTCTAATAGGCAAAGATTCCCATTCTGATATGCCCTGCATCGTATAGCTTTCAGATGTCTGTGGTGCTGTCATATGCTCACACGGCCAGCAGTGAAAAGCCACGTGTGAAACAATATTTGCAGTGGAAAGACRTACTGCAGAGGAGAGATTTGCAGAATGATGTAGAGAAGAGGGTTTGAAAAGGAGCATTTTCAATGCAGGATGGAGGTGCTCAAGGAAAGCCCATTTCACAATAAATGATATTGCATCAAACCTAAAAAAATCTCATAAAAAGCTTTATTTACCTACTACTGTGACTCCATTGTTAATGCTGCTGCATACCTCCCTTACTCTCAAACTGCATTTAAATAAAGGGCCTGAAAGTGCTTTTGATATGAATAAAGAATAGCAGTTCATTTCATGTGAGGGAAAGGATGGCATAGTAAGGTGAAATAACTAAAAAAGTGAGTGAGTGGAGCAGAGCATACAGCCTTGTCCTGCAGAACAGGAGAGACATTTTTGCACATTGTTTATCAGAAGACTGGTTTGGGAGGAGAAATAAAGTACTGTCTCTTGACATAGAAAATATTTTTTTTCCTTTTTTCTTTTTTTCTTTTTTTTTTTTTTTTTTAACAGATTTCAGTGTATCTGTGACATTTTTCCAGAGCTGGAATTTGCAGTGATGAAACAATCTCATGAGTGTGTGTGATAACCGAGATATTGAATCTTTTTCTCTCGGTGCCTACAGCAGACAGAACAGAGAAGGTTTCCTCTTCCCCTAAGTGTATGGACAGAATCCATTCAACTCAACTTTCTTTAAATTAAAAGGCCTAAAAAAAAGCTGAGTTTCCTTTTGTCTCGTCCATAASTCCTTGAAGTCAGAGACAGAGAAAATGTTGCTCACCATCTAAGACCAGGAAAAGAAAGGATGTGCTATGGTGTGTCTGCACTGTCTTTGTGTCAGAAATGCCAGACTGTTATAATTTTCTTTCTCTAAACAACTGTGCTGATTGCTTCCAAGCACTGCAGGAGTCCTGCCTATCTTTTAATTGCTTCTGCTCGTGACATGTCTCTGGGAATTCTTGACACCCAGTGGCGGAAAGAAGTCCATGACTCAACTAAATTGTGATCTGCTGCAAATGCCAAATTACTCCAGAATGATTTGGATTTACCGCATTCGCGCTAGAATTACATCAGGGTAACAAAGCAGAACCAAGTCCGYATTAAGCCACATTTATATATATTGTAAGATAAGCTGTTCTTTTGGTCCTTGCAGTATAGTCCAGTCCTTATCTGAGTCAGTGGTCTATGTCTTCATCCACAACTGCAAGAGGTTGCAATCTTATGTGCATTGATAATTTGATCACCCATATGTATATTTTGGCATGTGATTACGCTCCATTCTGATGGTAAAAGCAAATAAGGCCCCATGAGGCAGAAGAGCAAGGTGCTTGGGGTATGTAGTCTTGGAGCACTCATAGGGAACGTCTCCATAGGAGATAAGGGAAGCTGTAAGGAGCATTAGAAGACAGAGCTTCCCTCAGAAGACAGAGTCCACCTCAGGATGAAAATTTGGACCAAAATGTGCTTCCTGAGATATTACCAGAGCAAAAGATGAAAAGTGTAAGGTAAGAAAAAGGCTACATATTAAAYGTGAGAATTTGGGAATGAAAATGTGATGTCATTTCCCTTTTTAGAGTAATGATTTCACTGATGAAAATTCTTATAATTTTATTGGAAGTCCAAGCATATTAGTCATTCTTCAGGTTCTGGAGTCATCCAGAGTCAGGTAATYAGAGAAAGATCTCGTTCTTCATTTTTTAAAAAAGGAAAAAAAARAAAAGGCTTCTGAATCTTCATTTGTAGATACATACGCTAATTCCTGAATGAAGGATTACAGACCTGGAGAAAAACACTTTTTTTTTTTTTTTTTCTCATTTTTAGTTAAAGATCAGTTTGTGCTGTTTAGGTGTTTCTTCTTAGGAAGAATGTGGTGTACAAGAGAAGAGCGGTATTGTTTGGCCCATAATTGTGATTATGAGATGGGTCCTATCTATTAGATCTTCATATCCTGATGGTAATAAGACCACAAATGGTCTTTTCTTCTTCTCTTTATGTTTTCCCTTCTTCCCACCTTCCTTGCTCTCCTGTCTATTTGTCAGAAAAAAAATTATAGCAGGCCTTGCTTAATGGATAGTAAGGAAGTAGTATTGTCCAGTGGGTTTCCAAATGGTTTGGAAGCTGAGGATCTTTTCTGTCTGCTAGCAAGTTACTTCCTGGTCTCTGATTTGGTTTCCTCATCTGTAAAATGGCCTCCTTTTTCAAGTAGTCTTTGAGTTCCTCTGATTGCTGAAAGAGCTGAATATGAAAAATGGAGCTGACCTGTTAGGGAAGGTAGCCACTTTGGAAAGAAAAAGAAAAAAAAAAAAAAGAAAAAGAAAAAAGAAATGGAAAAGATTTCTTAAATACAGCATTAGAAAAATGAGTGAGTGGCAATCTAGGGAAGGAAAGCTAAAAGGAAAGAAAATGGATGAGTGTGAAAGATCATTTTAATCTGAGGACATTTAGAGGGTGGGAGCTAAAGAATAGAGGAATTATGTGCTGATCAGCTCAGAGACTACTGAGGCTACATCCACGCTGGCAGTTAATAATAAAGGAATCACAGGATCATGAGACTGGAAGGGATTTGGAAGACCCCAAGGCAAGATCAGCTGTATCTCCATCATTTTTGGCACATATTTCTCTAATTTGCTTTGAAGACTTCCTTAGATGAAGACTCCTCAGCCTCCCTGGATAGTCTCCGTGTTTTCTTTACYCTTAGAAAGTTCTCTGAAATGCTTCATCTGAACCTTCCTTGCTGTGTCTTAAGTGAGTTACTTATTCTCTCCTTCTTAYGTGAGTGAAGTTGTGAAGAGGAAATCAGTCTCTTCCTTTCATTCTAAGTCTTTCAGGACTTAGAATGCATCCTCTTCCCCTGGCAATTTTCTCRGTCTTTTCTCAAATTTTTGCTCATCTTTTCTACTTTCTTTTGGAATACTTCCAGGTGACCAATCTCTTGTTTGAAACAAAATGTTCAAAGCTGGGTATGAGCTCTTCAAGCCTGGTCCCAAGCTTGTCTACCATTCAGATGACTTACCTACCAGCAGATGATCAGGTGCTATTTTAGTGTCAGCTCTGTAGAAGGACATCTCAAACATATCARTTCCTTCCTTAGATGGGCCCAAGCTCTGCAACCTGCTGCCAGGTATCACATAAACGAATCCAACAGTAGAGTCCCAAGATGATGTAGTCCTCTATAAACACCTGTTACTTAAAATGCAAAGTATAGTGCTTAAAATGCAATGCATTATGCATACCTAGGCTACTGGAACTAGCGATGTGGGTGAAGATGAATATCATCTAGGACTGAATGTATTTATTTCCCACAGTGCCTTATGTATTGACATATACTGAGCTAGGGAGCAGAGTCAGCGTGTATCATTCTAAAAGATGGGCTTTGTGAGCTGCCTTTTTCTCTTCTTTTCTTCTTTTTTTTTAAGCACCTGATGAACATTTTATAAGCTCAGAGGAAGCTGTGATAGTAATTTCCACTTCTTTTATGACACAGTAGCATGGCAAGACTGCACAGAACCCCCAAGGATAGGCATGCCCAGAGAAGACTTATTCATCCATCCTGCACATACATCTTTCCATTTTTCCAGCCACTGAATTGTGATGTTTAAATTCATCAATACAAACCAAGTGCCATCCGCAGCAGCATCTACTGCAGAGCAATCTCACCTGCACTCACTGCGGCTTTAAAGTACTGCATGCTTCATGCTAGCAGGCTCTAACCACAAAGGACCAGTAAAAAAGCTCTTTCTGTCCGACATGAATTAGGACACTCAGTTAAAAATTCATAGGAAGATTACATAAAACCATATGCTGCCTTTATTTTTCCCCTTTTGCATTAAAAATGTACAGCTGTTCTGCATTAGACATTCCATTAGCCTGCAAGTCTCACAATCTGGACTTTATATTTAATGATGGGGGGAGGAATAAGAGAGAAGGGAAAAGGGAGAGAAAGCAAGTGTTTTAGGCACAATATTTAAGGTTTCCTTAAAACAGCAGCATGTAACGTGGATGGAGAGTTTAAATGTGGGAGTTGAAGGTCTGCTGAAGAAGAACTGTATATAAGGAGAGACCTGTTTTCGGAATTATTGGCTTGCCCTTAGTACCTCTGAGCAGCATCAGCAATAATTAAAATGATATAACCTGTTTCCTGTGGTCATTTGGGAAGAAAATAAAAAATCTATATTCCAAATGGACTCAGGAAATGTTTAGACTCCTCTAACAGTGTTAAGTCGCAGAGAGTTTTATGGCCACTCCATTTCTTCTGCAGGAGACCCTTTAATTTAGTTGGAAGACTTGAAGGGTCCAGCTTTATTATTATATAATTGACTGTGTTGGGCAGTTAATTGCCTGGGATTGAATATGCGGCCACTTAAGGTACTGACAAAGTGAATCATTTCACAATAATCTTTCTATACATTATAATTCAGATGCATCCCAAAGAGTCTTCCTGATGATAGCATGTCAATAAAGGTCCTAGAGGGTTTTAGATGCAAGCATCTGAAGATGATTCTCCTAGGTATAGGTGTGCAGGGTGTGAAGACAACCCTAGCACCAAAGTAAGCAAACTACAGAGCTCTGGAGTCATATTACATTCAGATCATCACATTGGACTTGAATCTGCTTCTTTCTTTATTCATGGAATAGAAATAAAGAGAAAAATTAGCTACTGCTGGACCTGCCAAAAGACACTGGGCTTCTTTACAGCATGAGCTCAGATACATATATGTTCAGTCATACCAGGTGGTGTGTGCAGTCCCCAGATGGAAAAAAAAACCCAGCAAATAATCCAAACAGTATTTAAAATATTCCCCAAAGGCAAAGAGAAGAAGTATTTAATTCATCATTTATGAATCAGAAAGGAGATATTTTAATTTCTAGCCTAGACATATTAAATATTTCCTTTTTTCTTTACTTTAAATATATATATATTAAAAAAAAAACCCTGTCATCTATTCTTTTTCTACATTTCTACCTTTTCCATTCTCAAAAAGTTACATTTTATTTTCTATATCTTTATTTCTTTCTGGGCTCATCAATGTGTTAAAAAAAAAAAAAAGGAAAAAAATGCAAACAGCACAGATTTTTCAGGTTGATAATAGTTCTTCAGTTACACAAGATGAGGAAATGAAACAAGCAATTTTTTGTTTTGAGTCACAAATAAAATTTTAATACAAAACATCTTGAAATGTGTGATGCAGTCACCATTGCTAAGCTGCATGTTTAATTAACCATTGCCTGAGTGCAGGTACCAGGCAACAAGAACACAGGAGCACATTAAAGTGTCTTAATTAAATTATAAGCAGTATGGCCACATTTAATTGTCCACAGGACATGCTTTCTCGGTGTTTTTATTCCTACATATCTTGTTCTACATCACCACATAGAGGAAACACTTCTAGAATATGCTTTATTCACTAGAAAACACAGAGTTTTGCCCCTCATTTTGGGGGGTCAGGAATAATATAGCACAGTGCTGTGTTTGTCTAACTATGCTGCAAAATGTGCATACAAGATTCACAGTGAATAGTGTGAATGTAGCCTAACTTAAGCAGCCTTCCCTTGAAATTTATACTGCATATAATGCGCTACACAGAACATCTTGGTCTGGAAACGGATTTTATACGTGAGCCGAAGTCTTGCCTTTGGATCTGTCACTGATGACTGGTTCTTTAGTAGTGGCCTTTGTGGGCCAGATTGCCTCCTCATGCTATAGGGACATGGTCCTTAGTTCCCACCAGAACTCCCAAACAGAATGTGGCACATCCTCAAGGCACCTTGTGTTTGCAGCACTATCTTAGCTTTTTTGGAGGACAGAAGAGCTACACAAAAGTCATTCCCCATTATAAAAACAGCTTTGAGTGCTGATTTTTAGGAGCTGTTCCAGTGAAGCTCTCTGGGAAATATGCTGATTTACCACTTGTCAGTGCTGTCTTAGTCCTGGTCTCTTTCCAGACGGCCTTTCCTRTGCTGAAGCTTGGCTTGACCAGTTCTGGTCTCTCTGCTCCAGCAAGGRATGCCACTTATGGCTCTACACCCAAGATGCCAAATGTGTGATGGTACAAGACTGCAAACCCACAGCACAGCTACTGGCCAAACTCTTTGGGCACTGGTCCCCTTCACACACACGTAGCATCACTGGCAGTGCAACCATGGATGTCTCTCTCCAGCTGTTCCTTGCTGACTTCATGCACAACTGTCCACTGGCTCAAGGCCCAGCTAGAAGTGAGCTGGAAAAAAGACCATGGAGTGAGTTTTATGCCCAAAGTCAAGGCACAGTGATGGGAAAGACTGAGGTTGTATTGGGTGAATGTCGTGCTCAGAATATGAGSTTTCATGTGCTGCAGAGCTTTTCCTCACACAGACATCTTAGAGTGGGGTTCTGGATAGTAATATTAACCTTTTAATCTTTACAAGCATGGAAGAACTGACTTAATAATTATCATCATGGAAACTTCGCCATAGAGGAATCAGTCTGTCTCATGGGCTTGAGACGTCAAAATGGGCAGAGATGACGTGAAATCTTCCTTTTAACCACCATGCTTAGAAAAGCTTAAAGAAATCTAACATTGTACCAATGTTTCCAAAGGGTAAATGGAACAACCAAGGTAATTATAGTMTGTCAGTTTGACATTGATCCTAGGCAAARTRATGGAATGGCTGATGCACAGCTCAAATAATAAAGACATACCAGAGGGTAATGTAATTAATGCCAATCAGTGTAGTATTCTGAAGAASAAAAACTCTATATATCTTGTCAAATCATTTGAATGTATTTTTTTTAATGAGATTACAAGTTTGGTAGAGAAAGGTAATAGTTTTGATGTGATTTCTGCAAGCTTTGACTTTGTACTGTATGACATGTTGATTAAGAAATCAGAATGATACAAGCTCAAATTTGAACTTATTAAAAGTTTAACAGCTGGCTAAATATTAAATCACAAAATGTATTTGTAAATGGAGACATCTAGTAGGGTTGTTGCTAGTAGGCCAAGCACATATCAATTACTGAACCTCTGCTGTTTCATATTTCTAGTAGCAAAATGGAAGGTAATGTACTCATTACTGATGAAGTTTTCAAATTTCACAGATTTTGAAGGAGTGATAAATCACAAACACATACAGAGGAATCCAGATTTCTTGTTAGCAAGATGACAGACAGAAATAAAGTCAAATGTATAGGAAGAAAGGCTACAGAGAGCTCTATTCTAGGAGACAGTGAATCAGAGAGATATTTGAGGAGTCTTGATTTATCATTGATTGAATATGACTGCCAAGAATAGGTCGTGTAGTTTTTTTTTTGGTGTCTTGAGTAAAAATAATTATATTACCTTTGTGTTTTGTGCTGATGAGACTGCTATCAGAATATTACATTCAGTACTGACAAGGATGTTAACAAACTGGAGATGAGTCAGGCAAATGTCCCAAGAATGATTAAGCAATTAGGAAGCATGAACATAGTGGAAGATTTTAGAATACCATAAATTTGGTTCAAATTAAAGAAAAGAAGGAGACTTGACTTGGTCCTCTGCAATATATTCCTTTGCAGAAAATAGAGGAAGGGCTCTTCAGTCTGTTGAAAAGAGAAATCAAGATATCATATATATGACATATCCTATATATATCATTGTATTGATGATATATCAAGATAGTCTGAACACAGACAAATTCATCCTCAAAATTAGGCACCATTTTCAAGGATTGTGGTGAAACCTGAAAATAATTAGGTTTTATAAAATCAAGGTAAGATAACTCCATTATGGACTGGATCTAATCAAAGGAAGTTAAGAACTTCTAAAGTTAAGAAAGTTAAGGAAGTTAAGAAATAAAGGTGGTTGCAATGGCCCTTAAAGATCTATGAATATCTGAGTGCCAGTTTATAGAGACATTGCTTATATTTATCAAAATATGTAGCTAAAATCACAGTGGTTTCACTGGTGGCTTCCTCATAGTAGTCTCTTATATTTGTTTTTATGTAAGCTCATCCCATTTTCCCCACTAAGACCTCTTCTGAGGCCAACTATTCAGTGACACATCACTGCTCTGTTTTCTGCTGAGGAGAGAACTGACCTACCTGAGGAGGGAGACCTCTGAAGTTTCTCATTTTCAGAAAGACTGGGAGATGCAGAACATCAAACAGAAGCACTGTTGGACAGTTTTTCCTCCAGACAGCAGTGCTGATTTGGATTGCTGGAGCTTGATTTTAGCCTCTGGTAGCCTTACTTATGGTCCAAGGTCCATGGTCCAAGTACCACCACATTTGAACTCCCAGTCTTCAGGCTATATCATACAGAAAAGCAAAAGAGTAAGAAGTTATTGGATCAGGCCTGGTTTGCCCATACTTAACAATGCATTTTCCTTCAGACATCTACGAAAGACTGCTCTTCAGAGTATAAGGAAATAAAAAATGCTATTTCCCCATCATGATGCCTACAGCTAATAAATCAGTATCATCTGTGCTCCTGATATTAACAAGAGTTGTGTCAGACAAGACTGCTGCTCATCCAGTATCCCTGAACAGTGACATACTCCTGAGATGTAACAGGAAGGCTTTCAATCCTGTCCCTAGAGGAAGACAATCACAGGGCAATTGGAAAGAGCTTCAGAACAATTTATACTGGGTATTTTTCTATAAGAGCGTTATTTGCTTCCTGTCCTTACTGCTTCTCTTTCTGGGAACCTCTGCTCTTAAGTATGAATCTGAGTTCAGTAATAATATTTAGCTTTTATGACACCAAGTACTGTATATTTGATCTCCAAAGCACTTTGTGAGCATTAATTAATTAACCTTCCCCTTCCTGATATATTCTATGGATTTGTAACAGTTTTCTTGTTWAGCAGAGAGAGAGGTTGTGATTTGCTAAGGACCTCATCAGTAGTCAATGTCATAACCATAATTAATATTATGAGTTCCAGTTCATTGTCTTTTGTTCTGATCCTTTATTGTCTCATTAATGTTTAGAAAAACAAGTTTTTGAAGGAACAGGTAGCAAGATAGTTGGCTGGTGATTAGAAAGTGAAATCAAGTTCTCCCTAGATCTGCTCTGCTTGTTGTCATCTCCTCACAGTATTACTGTGGCTTTTTGTGCCCAGCTCATATATCCCTCAAAATATGTCTGGGCTTTGTCTGGGAGACTGTTATCCTGGACAAAAAACAAGCCAGAGAGACTGCTAAAAATAAAACATGGACAGTCTGTTCAAGTCCTCCAGCCCATCCTCTGTCCCTGCTTAATTTACTGGAATAGAAGCATCTTTTGCATCTGAGTTCACCATGTATTAATAAGAGGAAATATTTTGTAAGCCATGAGAATAGGTAATGTAAGAAAATAAGGTTGATGATGTTAAATTTGCCAGGAAAGAAGAGGTGATCCTGGAGGAATATAGGAATGGAAGGGTKTTTTTTTTTTTTTTTTTTTTTTTTAATCTGTCTGCATATGCTTTAGAAGCAGAGTTGCTCCTCCTTGGTGCCACACAGTTTGCCCCTGCTGTGACTTTGAGGCTTGATAGCCGCAATGTGCATGATAGTATCAAAACCCAGGGACAGGCTTGGAAATATGAGACTCACTTTCCTTTGTCTGTGAGCAAGAACGGGCTCATATCAGCTTGATCCAGGACAGTCCATGTTCACCGTGCTACCCATCTATGACAAGAAGGAAACTCCTTTTTTTTTTTCTTTCTCTCTCTCTCTCTCTCTCTTCATTCCTGGTCTGACTATTGCATGTCTCTGTCTGGGTGCGAGTCACCCTTGAGAAGAGCACAGCTGTCTCTATCAGGAAGGTACTCAGCTGATCCCAGGAGTCTTTGACTAAGCAAGAAGGTCATGGCTCAGATTTCCTCTTAGTCTATCTTTCTATAGCCAGTGAAGTCTGGGAAGGGGAAAGGAACATTTGTAACCCTGAGTCTCATGTCTTTTTCCTTTTGTCAGAGATGATATAGCAGATTCGGTGACCTTTTCTATGAAGCAAGAGCTGGGGTTGAGAGCAAGTGAGTGGGCCGATGGAGTTTGCCTACTTGCTTCCTTTAATGGTAGAGGAGAAGAGCTGTCCACCAGCTCTGCCACAGCTCTATCTTTAGCAACACCTCAAAGCAAGGCAGTTGGAAGATGCTAGTGCTGAATCCCCTCTATTGTCATTATTGMTTTTATGCCCAAGATTCAAACTCTCTCCCATGCTACCATTCCTTGAAAGCAGAGCATGGAGGGGCAAGAGAGAAGAGGCACCATGAGTATGAGCCATGACAAGTCTACTGCATGACAATCAAGGTCTCTCCCACTGTCTAGGAGGCCACAGCTCCATTGCTTAGACTGAAGGCTTGACTTCTATGCTCAAAGGAACACAATATAATTTTGTATATATATATATTTATTCTTTCTGGATAAGGAGGTGATCTTTATGCTTTCTTTATTAGCTTATCATCAGGCATAATGATGAACATATCTGACCATCTGAACTTAGATGGAGATCATCAATCCACACTATAGACAGCAGTGAGTGGGAAGTAACTAATAAAAATCCTGGGATGGATTTGACTTCCACATAACTTTACAATCCCCAGACTATCTTGGTTCCCTCCTGCAGTTACTCTAATCATTTTAAGAAAGGGATATGGGTATACTTTCAGAGTATTGTTGAGACATAAACACATTGTAAATGAGGACTACAAAATGTTTTCCTGTTTGTGAATAAAAAACAATGGAGCAGTAAGCCAGTGACCAGAGGTGAAACCTGTGCATTCCATACAGCCAGTTTATTACGGATGTAAAATTTAAGTATATAACTTAATTCCAGTGCAGTGATAGAGGGTTTGTGTAATTCCCCCATTTGGTTTCCTGGCAATTTTGATTATAACATTGTCCTTTCAACTCAAGAGTTCTGCTGCAGAAAAGCCACCTGTGTTCRCTTTTGCTGGGAGCTTCCCACCTGTGTGTCCTAGCAGACATCTGTCCTGGTGGATGAGCACTCTAGAGATGTATTTCAGCCCTGGATCACAAGCATCCTAATGGAGCCAGGCTCCCAGAATACATGTTGCTTGAATCCCTGAGCTACTTCTACAGCCAGCAGTATTAAGAGCCAGGTGTGCCCGGTGTTTTCTCTAAGAACTGGGCAAACTGTACTGGCAGCATGAGCCTAGGGAGCTATGTAAATCTGGCATTTCCAGRAGGATAAAAATTGCATTTAGCCATGCAAATGCCACTTCCTTTCCCGTCCTTTGAGCTGTAGGGAGATATACAGCTGCCTTTTGTGTGGGAAGATGGAAGGATAATAAATGAGGAAAGAAATGTGAGTTTTCTTGAATGGACTAACTACCAATCTTTTCTTTATAGACCGCTAGATTTAGACCCTGTGATCACAGACGTTGCTGGTAACATCTCCTTGTGGCTCATAAAGCATGACTGAGTGTGTATCCCAGGGACAACAATGGCTCCTAGATATGGAAATTTCAGTTTTGTATGGTCCAAACACT
Source organism: Nothoprocta perdicaria (assembly GCF_003342845.1). NCBI lineage: Eukaryota > Metazoa > Chordata > Aves > Tinamiformes > Tinamidae > Nothoprocta > Nothoprocta perdicaria. The sequence continues at coordinate 437,907 of NW_020454605.1, forward strand.
GTTGTCATAAACAGTTTTACTCTGGTTGTTGTTAATAAAACACTCCAGTGTAATCATTATTTACCTGTCCTATGTCCTCGCAGCAGCAGCTCTGGGAAGACATGTCTATGCAATTAGAATTAACGCAAACCACTTAAAACTTGAATGCCTAGTTTATTTTCAAATGGGAAGGTCAGCGTCATTATCCTTGGTGAATTCAATTACCAAATTCTGCATAATCACGGAGTGTGCTTCCTGTCTGCTAATCATGACTTGCTCTGCATACATTATAACCAAAACAAGTGATGGCATTTTCATATGTTTTGTGGCTATAATTACTTTTTACAGGTTGCATTTAACTTTCTTAGTATAATGTAAGTTCTTCTTATTGCTTTTGTTTAAAGAAAACACTGAAGAATTATAAAAAATARTGTCAAGCAAAAATGGAAAAGCATCTGTATGCAATTACTGCTTCTGCTTTATTTAGACCCCACAGGATCTGTGAATGTAAGTCACAATAGTAGAACAAAGTTGTTAGAGTCATTGCACTGGAAACACCTCTCAGAAAAAAAAAAAACAAAAATGAAAGAAACAGCTTGTGTAATAAAAGGCTTTGAAATAATTTAATTGTTTTTGATTTAGTTTTGCTTAAGGAAAAGAGTTCTAGTAAGTTTATATTAAACATCTTTTTTATTATTATTACTACTGAACTGTTCAAGCTATCATAAACAAAAATTCTAATGACAAGAACTGTGAGTACTAACACACAGTAAAAAATACAGTCTCCTAATTAAATGCAAACACATCCTCTAATGGAAGAAATTTCATTCTGGTATATACAGCCCAATCTATAGCCAACATGAATTCAACAGGTGCCTTTCTCAATGCTCAGTCAGTTGTGAGTCAGAACTGCTAAATATGTGTCTTCTCTTTGCTATATTTAGTCTTCCAGAGTTTGGAGCGAAGGAGAATGTTTTCAATATTCTTGAAAATGTCATTTCTCTAATCCAACCTCCTCCCTGGTGTGTTTGTGGGCTTGCACACACGTGCATACATGCCCAGGCATGCTGTGTGTGAGCTTGGGGCTCTGAAGTTGAACAGTCTGCTTCATTTTCTGCCTTAGKAGCTTGTATCTCACTATCCTCACAATATGTAAATGCCCTGTTTTCTGTAATGCTATGGTAATGTCTTTTGGATGCAAAATATCATAGAGGAGTATGAGGGCAAAGTAGATCTCCAGTTGTTTTGCTCATGTCTGCTGTGCTTTGAGAGCTGCCGYGAAGATGCTGTCAAATCTGATCAGAAATATCTACCTCCCACCTGAGAAACAGTAGATCGGCTCTCTCATTGGACAAGGAGAGTGAGGGTCACCATGTAAGCATGCTGTGGTGACCTCACTCTCCAAAGCCCTTGCTATTTGTGGAGCACTCTTCAGGCCATCCAAAAGATTCAAAAGATTAGGTGCTCTGCTCATGCAGGTGGCATGTCTCCATGATGCCATGTCTTCATATGCTTCTGGATCTGGGAGCACTGGTTGTGCTTGAGCTTCAGCAGGGTCCTTGAAGCAACCAYACACACTGCACAAGTGGGTGGGCTACAATACAAGCTGTGCTTRTGATTGCTTCTCTGGTTGCCCATTGTAGGGTCTGAAGACAAAGAAACTCTAGTGCAAGGACTGCAATAGAGGACCTGAAGTAGGAGGGCATGGAAATGCTCTTATGAACTTCAACCATGCATGGTCAAGTGCATGGCAATGACAAGCCCTCATGGAGTGTGGTTTGGTGTGTGCATTATACACCAAAGACAATGCAACTGTTCCTTGTAAATAACAACAGTCAAATAATTCTGAGAAATTATTTTTTAGAATATCTATGAACAGTTTTTTTTATATATACACATATTTAACATTTGAAATATTTAACAGGCTTGCATATTTTAGATAAAGATTTCAACCCCTCTAAAGAATAAAAGGGGAAAAAAAAGCAAGTAATAAAAATAATTTGTATTTAAATTTTTTTAAGCTTTTTCATTCACATTTTTTAAAATTCTTTCTACATTTATTTAAATAGTTTTATTTATTTTTTTTTCTGAGATTAAATTGCGTATCCAAGCTAACAATGATTGAATCTTACAAATGAATCTCTTTTGGCAAGAGAATTTCACCAGAGCGGAATTAAATATGTTTCATATGTGCAAATGAGAGGCAGAGGGTACCAAGACAGAATTAAAAGAACATCGAAGATGACATTTTATAGGACTTCACTGCAGCATGCTATCAATATTTAAGACATTTTGAGAATTGAACATGAGAAAAGCTTAGAAATCAATTTATAATGGAACAGGCCTGTTTCTGGGTTTATTTTCTGTCAGATTTTGTCTAACATAATCGGACAAATTTTGCTGCTACTACCTCTCATCGCATTTGTCTGAACTAGGTGAGCATCAGATTCATTATCTGCACTTTTGAGAATGGGATTGAGAATTTTGCCCTTTTGAAAGTGGGATTATGTTTCACAACAAGGAAATGATTGTGTTCTTTTTATTTTAAGAAGGAATCACATGAAGCTCCCCTGGCTGGTTAGTATTACTCCAGTGTGCAAAGACTCCAGCTGAAGCTGTTTCCAATATGCCAATAACTTTTCAAGCCCACAGTAGGAGACCCCCCCAAAGCTTTCCAGTCTAAATATTTCCAGGCCTCCAAGAGTTTGCCAGCGGTGGGAGAGATGAATTCAGCAGTCACCTCCTTCAGTTTCAGATGTTTCAGTGTAGTTTTCTACATGGGAGCTCCTCAGCTAAACTCTCATTGAAGTCAATGGAGGGGCAAAATAGACACTTCAGATGTGATTTCTCTGACCTGCTTTAGATGTCTGCCTTGGGATGAGATGAATCATGGCCTAGAAGCACTTTCCTTTGCTCTAAAGTGAATATCAAAGCACTGTCTCAGACTTGGAGATGTGCTTTGTAGATGTCTAAAGACAGGAGAGATGAATCTTGTTGAGAAAAAAAACCCACAAAATTTGTAGTCATCTGAAAAGTGGGACTGAATGGAGATGGATTAAGTCCTTTAGACTATGCTTTAAAATGGTCGGAAACCCCCACTGAGGAGGGTGGCTTGATTCCTGTAGCATATGAAAGCAAAATGAAGCTTCACTGCTGGATGGCACTCATCTAGACTGCTATTTTCCAAGCTAATGTGACATTTTGGCAGGTGACAAGTTTGCCAGTGTGTTTCCCCAGCTTCTGAACGTGCTGGAAGAGTCTATCAGGTCTGCGTCTATTTTTTAAATTCTTGTTTAATACAGCTCCCACTTCGTTCATGATCTCCTGTCACGTCAGTGGTCAGGGACAACTGTTAGGTCCTCCATCCTCCTCCAGACCATCTTGCAGTACTAGCAGTTCTTGTGTTGGCGTCTGACAGTGTCCTCTAATTCAGTCATGACTGTGAAGGTGCTGTATTAATATCAGTGGCAAACAGATGTTGGTGCAGTGCCTCGAGGGAGTGAAAAACTCCCTGCAGTTCCTTTGTGGCATGATCTGCAGAACCCTTTCTTCTCTGGTGTCATCCAGCTCCCTCCCGCCCTCGGAGGTCTACATGGTGTTGATTGTCCATCTGGCCTCACTCATCTCTTTTATCCTGGGATCAGGCTATTTCTTCTCATTGTGGGGTTGCTCTTGATCCCATACTTTTTCAAAGGAGACCAGACAGAGCCTGCTTACAACATGATATGCTCTTCTGGCAGTGAGCAAGCGTCTAAAGAGCGTGAGATCATGAGATCATTGGGAACGTAGGTTCACATAACTTCCCCTACTGGGGTAAAAAAAGAGCAATTCAGCTACTAGTGAGAAATTCACACAGTGAATTGATAAAGCTTTATCCAAAGCTTTATCCTGCGCAAAGTCAAGAGTTCAAGAGCCCTCAGCACGTTCTGTGTACCTGCTACCACTGCCTCTTTGTGGACATATTTCATGTGTTTCAGGTGCTTCAAAAAGGAAAGGTGTGATTCTAGTGAAATAATGAATGTTACAGAGAAACACAGAATGGTTAGGGTTGGAAGGGACCTCTAGATGTCACCTAGTTCAAACCTTCTGCTTAAGATACTGATGGCCTGCATCCCAAAAAAGCAGTTGACCATACCGTTCACTACTCTCTTGTCCTCTGCCTACTTTGCACCCAGAAAACTTTATGAATTTGAATATACTTGAACTGTTTAATGTACTGCAATGTTATGTTGATTGGTACTTGTTATTTACCATGGATAGACTGTTTCTTTTTGGATTTGTAGGGTCTCTGATTTTAAGTTTTGGCTRACTTATGATGTTCTTTAAACTACACAGAGTGTAGGTTCTACCAAAATGTGAGAGCSTCTGCCTCATCCACTCCAGCCGTCTTTGATCCCAGACAGAAAATGATGACTTTAATGTTGGTCCCATGCATGATCAGAAGTAGCCATGGGATTGCTTTTGGAAGTCCTGTGAGACCTAGTCTTCTCACTAGTGCAGTGCCCATAAATGCTGTGTTTGGACATCTACTTCTATTTCATTACCATGAAGACATGCTACTGCTTAAATAAACCTTCTGGCAAAATGTAGCAGCTTTCCTCTCAAGGATWTGCTTTTGCCATAAATTGGGTTTCTTTGACTGTTTTTCTGCCTCTTTTCCCTGGCAATAGAATCCAGATTYTGAGCTGTTTTCTTGACATACATTCCTGAAGTGGGTGGATGAGCATGGGTTAGTTTTGCTTCATTTGGTTTTCAGCTTGTATACAACTTTCTTACTTTTGTAATTGAGCCATCTAGACTGATTTTGCTGCTCTCAYGACACTATGGGGAAGCTGTTAAATTCCCTTAACATTAATTTGCTCACACAGGAGGAAAAAAAAACATGCACATACACAAAGATTTCCTTTTCTTTTTTTATTTTTTTATGCAAACTGTGCTTTCTGGTCTGTCCCAACTGGAAGGCATTTGCAAATGCTCCCGTTTCAGTTACTGAAAACTGCCTCCCCATATGTTTTCCTGATTAAGTAATTCAGTCCACCAAATGGCAGAGTTTGCTCAGCTGGAGCTGGCTGTTTGGTTGGGATTAATACATCTCCCATACATCTTCCTGCTTAACATAAAAGAAAACAAATTACTTTGGGGCTTTCCTCTTCGTTTGTTCTGATACACGCAAGAAACTATATTCTGGGAGCTCTTATGGTGCATCTGACTCCCAGAAATGCATCTGTTGGGTCCATCGCCCATCGCTGCCGAACAAGGGCTGAGCCTGGGCAGCATTGGAGGGGCCTGTTTAAGCAGCAAATGCTGAGAGCCAGTGAAAGAAATGACTGATCTGGGTTACACAGACTCCTACAGGGTTTTACTGTTTGATTTTCTGAGAGAAAGAGGCAAATTTAGTGCTTGGATTGATAGCTCGGGAAGCTAAGAATCCTTCCAGGAGAGGATGAGCGCTGCACCAGTCACACTCCAAGGTGCTTCCAAATGGTCTTGACTCTTGTTCAGGTTTGAGCACGGTGATGAGCTTGAGCTTGACAATGTGGTGGTGCAAAGTTCTAACAGGCAACAAGTGGCCAGAGCTTTCTGCCATCAACACCTGCAGTTGGACATTGAAAGAATTTATAGCTTTTGCCACCCTGAATCCAAGGAAAATTCATTGCCTTTGGGGAGCTTGCCTCTCACAGGCTTCCTGTTAGCATGTGAATTTCCCAAAATACTCTTTTCTGGGCCTGCTGAACTGACCATATCCCCCTAGCTGTGACTGGTACACCGTGGGAGCTTTTAAAAATACCTAGATGACAGCTTGATAAAAAATATATATGTGTGTGWGTGCATATACATACACATATTTTTTGTATATTCTTTGCATATTTTTATGCATTGATCCCTTCCTGAATAACTCTGACACATTATTCATACAGGCATTTTATATGTAAATATAAGCCACATTTCTCTATCAGGACCCACTGCTACATTTCAGGTTACAGATGACTCCTCTTTAAATTCCACCTTGTTTTTCCTGCTGAAAAAGTTTCTGAAAGGAGTGTTGTAGTGAAACTTTCTGTTCAAGGGTGTTTTTTTTATATATATATATATATATATATATATATATATATCTCAATCCCCCATCCCAAACCTGGAACAGATTCTTTTCAGGCCTTTAATCAGCTTAGTGGAAGAGCAAGGAAAGAAAATAGTGCTGTGTTGTCTGAATAAGCTATATAAATCTGTTTTATTCAAACAGGCTATAGGGGATGGCTAAATGCTGGGTTAAGGGTGAGGCGAGAGCTGAATCTTGAATTTGCACAGCCCAGAAAATGGTCCATTAGCAATTAGAAGCTGACTTGGGAGAGCTTTCTCCTCCAACATCCAAATACCTTCACACTTCTCAGGAGAGTAGCTTCAGATCTGTATTTTTCAGTGGGATGTGCTCTCTGGTTGCATCTCTGTGTTTGATGTGGTGCAAAGAGATAGGAGCACTTGGAAACGGAAGATTTGTTGAAAGCATGTTTTAGGATGCCTGTTTCTGAAGCCTCAACCTTCATGAGAGCATTTTGCTCAAAGATCTTCTTGAAACACCCAGTAAATGACCTATTAGTGCTCATTTAACACAGAAACATGCAAGGAACCATAAAGAGTCAATGCAGAAGATTTCCAGTGCAGCATCTGTGCTGGGATGCCGTGCTGGGAACTAGGTGCCACCTCCAGACAGCATCTTGGCAATCCGCTATTCTGGGCCCACTACAGCCAGAGGTAGCATCTTTGCACTTAATAGCTGTTGATGGATTTTTCTGCAGCTGCGTGCTGCTATTTCTGGCATGCATTTATGCAAAGGAACAGCAGCAGAGAGCAGTCGTAGCGTCTCGTTACCCCTCAGCCAGGAGGAGCAGAAAACAGCGCTCGGCCTCCAAAGTTAGAAGGTTTCCAGACTTTTCCATTTCCAGTTCCCATTATAATTCTAGTGTTTAACCAGCCACTTCAGAGCACTCATACTCCTTGCCAAGCAGCCTCGCAAAGCTGCCGGGTTTCATTCTTTTGACTTGAGGAACACTTGTGTTTTGTTGTGCCCCTTTATTGATGGCAGCGTTACACGGGTGTTTCCTAATATCAGCTGTGTTCAGGAACCTCTGTTGTACAATCAAAGGATAATTCCCCCCGAAGAATTACACCGAGCTGTTTGAAAAGCTGTAATATTTCCCGTTTCGTACATCTGTAGCCTGTGGCATTCTGCAGGGGGAACGACGGCAGCAGCAGCACCAGGTAAATGGGCTCACGTTGCTGCATGTACGCAGAGCAAAGCAGAGCAAAGCAGAGCAAAGCATGGCTCAGCAACCCGGGAATGTCTCCTGCAAGGTTATTGCAGGGATATTGCAATAGAAATTGCAGGGGAACGTCAGGAAGGTCTCCAAGGAGGCACACAGAATAATCCTCCAACTAGCACCATGGTTAACTAAATAAATACCTGCCTCTGCCACTGACTCTGATCATCTCTCTCTCAGCTAGCAGCTCCCTCTGCTCCAAAGGCACCAGCAATCTTCTTTTTTCTTTTTTTTTTCCTTCTCCAACTGCCTAATTGAGTAACACAGATTAATTAAACTTTAGAGTGTAATAACGCAGTGTGTTGCCTTTGGCACTGAGGCCACTTAAGAAATTCTTCCCCCTGTCTCCTTTCCTCTTCGGAGTGCCGCTTTGTTAGGCTGTTTTCAGCCCATATTGCGCATGCAGCCACTGAAATGATCCAGGTGGCAAGAACAGCAGAAAAAGACACTTTTTAATCAGACTCATTTAATATATATGCTTAAATCAAAGCCTTGTGGACAGTTGTGTTATCCCAGCTGAGTGGATGGAGGTCAGTGGTACTGGCAGGACTGGGAGAACAGCATCTTAAGATGAAGCCTTTTGCAAACCCAGCTTTATAAATATTATTCTCAGCCTCAATTTAGCTTGAATTTCCCTGTTTCTGGTCCAAACGTGAGCCTGTGCCTTGCAGCTTGTTCCTTTTTCCATGAGTTTTTCTGTCAGCCCAATAAAAGATAATACCGCTGCTCACAAATGTTGTCTTCCTCAAAGCCTATTTCCACTTTACGTCAAGGTTTGTTGTATTCTTCATAATAACTACAAAAACCTGAAGGCAACACGATGACTGCGAACTACTCGTGTGTGGAGTTTTAAAAGCCAGCACTGGGCTCCATTAAGTCAGGACAAAGATAAATTTTCAGGGGACTAATTTCAGGATACTTTAGAGGCAAAAGATCTTCAGTTTGTTGTGTTGTAAGTGGCTACCTTGGGATATGCTTGAATCCCRTTTCATGGCAATGAATGCTTTGCATTATCAAAGATGCTCTGGAAGAATCTTAGCTGCAGCAGCTAAGCCCCAAGGCCCTATAAACAACCAAGCACTTTGCAAATCTTGGCCTTTTTGGATCCTCCYTCTGACAGCCTTTCATTTCTGCTGTATTCCATACCATAAATGYATGTTCTCCCCTCTTCTTCTCCCTCTCATTGAAAAGACTCTCTTTTATTTAGGTTTCTATGGCAGGCACCAGTAATGCGGATTTAGGACTTTAGATGCTACAGGAATGCACGTAGTAACTAAAATCAGAAAGAATCAGAGCTATGGAATTACAAAATAAAAACATGTCAGAAATGAGACAAGTTGTGTGCAGAATACAGCTGCCTCATCTTCCAGAGATTTTTAAATCATATTTTATAGCCTAAATAAATGCATTTCCCAAACTCTTCTTCAGAGTATTATTTCCTTTCATAGCTAGATACTTTGCTATTTCCTMGGAGCTCTGTGGGTTTTTTTATCCCCTAGAATTTGTCCAGAATTATGGAAATAGAAGTTGAAAGACCTACTAAAAAAATGATTTGCAACATATTCTGCCTCATTTGTGGATGTCYTCATATTGGCTCCTGGCAGCTTTAGTCAACAGTGTCATCACCAGCGTGCTAGCTGTGAAAGAGGCTCTTCTACGCGTTCTTCCCTGGCTGACAGTCATGCCTGGGGGAGACTTCCTATGTTAATACAGGCAAAGCTGCATTATAGTCCCACCTGAGATCCTTTTGGAGGCTTTTCTGCAGTGGATGCTACAGAAGTCCTAAGAGTGGATCAGCTATGATGCTCCCAATGTGCTTCAGCTTCTTAATTACCTGGTGCTTACCATTCTACTTACGTTCATCATTCACCTCTTACTTATACTTCCTTGGGGGCAGGGACCTCTTGGTGTTGTGGATGTTCAAAGTGGGATTTAGCTCTCTAAACACTGGTATCTCATGCCTTTGTATCAYGACACAGGATCTATAGGAAACCCACTACCCTCTGGGGTGTCAAGTGGCATCCAAGCAGATACCCAGGTGACTGAAATCCACCTGAGTGGTCTGGCTTGGAGCCCAAAGAATAGCAGCAACATGAATGGTGATTGATAATGATATCACGAGAATACTGGTAAGGACCTGCTTATAATTAGTATCTCTTGCTTTTCAACACAGCTTTTTGGCAATTCTACCATATGTATCATAGCACTTGCTTCTTCCCCCACAAAAAGCTGTGCTATCTTGTAGCAGTCTTTTTTGTTTATGGTAGTGATTACACTTTGATAGGCGATTCCAGACATCCAGACTTACCCAGAGGGCATGAGCTCTCAAAAGGAGTGTTCTTGTCTTCTTTGTTTGAATAAACAGCTATGATTTTTGACCAAATGGGTTGCTCTGTGTGGGGTCTGACATGAGAACGGAGCACTGTTTGATGCTCTGTAAGGGGAGAGGACCCAAGTGAAAATTCCAGCGGCAAATAGCTGGGAGCACTGGGAGGGATTCCAGGTGGGATCTCTATTCTGTGCAGGGGGCTCTGTGTCCCCAGCAATTCATCCTTGGACAAAGGACCACCAGTATCAAAGCCCTCAGGCTCACAAGTGGAGGGTTTGTGAAGGGAGAAAACATACCCAATATTTTTTTTTGTGGTATGTGTGGGCTTTCAAAAAGGGACTTGAGAATGAACAGAGGGCATTGCAGATGAATACAAAGTGGATCCTACTGTACAGAGAGACTGCATAGCAGAAGATACAGTGTTCGGTTCTGCTCTTAGCTCAGCAGCTGCTGAGTGCGTTGATTCAATTTGCAGTGGAAAATGATGCAATTGTTTTACTAGTTGCAGAAAGATAAATGTCTGTATTTCATCAGAGCAAACACATAAATGAGCAGCAGCCCCATAATCTATCCTTCTTGATGGCACTGGCACTGAATGCATTTGGCTCTGAAGTTATCGGCTTAGCTGAATTGGCAAGTCTCTTGGTTGAAGAGAATCAACTTTAAACAAGGAGAGTTTAATGAGCCAATGAAAAGATTCAAATTCTTCTCCCTTCTCCCCTTTCATACTAAATCAAACACACATTTTGACTCCATTTTGCCTTCTGGATCATGGTGCATCTCTCTAGGTTAGATCTTTGCAAGCATCCTTTGAAACAAACTTTGCAAGCATCCTTGGAGACAAACACATCTGCATGAATTGGCTTTGGAGTGATGCAGTGTCTTACCATATTTCTAAATATTGCCATTTCCCTCATTCTCAGTGTGTTGTGTGCTCTCCATTGAAGATATGGCTTTGGTAGATGTCTCAGTATTCCATAGGCACTGGGCTGACAAACAGGTATCCAGATTTTTAGGAAGCTGTAAGAGGGATGGGTTTAATTACRTGGCACAGTAGAACATGGACATGAACTTATTATCTTTTGTGAAACAAAAATGGACAAAGATTTGTTTGTAGATAAGAATGAACRACATGTTATATTTGTTATTTATGTGGAGACAACCAAGTGATGCTATCAGAGGTCCACTGCTCCTGTTGCTACCCTAAGTCTGCCCACTGTCAGCCGTGCAMCACCCATCTTTTCAATCTGCATGCTCACTGAACAACAACAGATCTTGTCAAATGAGGTTTGCATGAGAAATGGAGGCTGCATTTTACTTCTCCCCTATAACTTTTACTTTTATTAGAGTCTCCAGACCACCACAGTGTCTTTGGCTGTGCAGGCTGCTGTCTTAGTCGTCTAACATAAAATGTCCCTTTCAGAAGAGGACTAGTATTAAAATAGGGTCAAACCTCTCTGTTAGGTRTATACGGATTAGAGGGCCAGTGGTAGGTTCACCGTGCTGTGAGTGAGAGGGCATCAAACTGTGTTGCAGGCGCTACTGATATGAGCACAAACCCATGGTATTATGTGAAATGGTTGGCAAAATGCTTATTTACAGCTGCTGTATCGTATTAAAAGACAGGTAACAATGCACTATAGCAGAATTTCTCCATTAAAAATATCTCCATTTGTCAGACGTACACTTCRTCGGTAGTCTTAGAACAAGAGCCAAGGACCATGTGAAAAAAGGCTCTTCCTTGTGGCTGTGTTTTGACATGTTCAATGCCCATAACTGAAACAAGTATTTCAGAATTGCTCCCACATCAAAGGAGATAAAGAGTGGTGGGAGTTGTGTCCTGCATTTGTTGGTATGGGCTGGCATGTATTTTGAGACTTAATGGAAGTGAAGTTTGTTTTTAAATCTGCTCCCAGGAGTGTGTGATGCTTTAGGACAAAATTTGTGGGGAGGAAAAAAAAAAAAGGCAAACACTAAGAACCAGTCTGCTAAGTCGTGTAAGCACCTTTRGAAATGTCTCTACTTCTCTACTGGCAGATATTTAAATACAAGAACACAACCATGAGGGGAAAGCTAGAGGTGACAGCACCTGCATGCAATATCTATCCTGTAGATAAATAGAAACCTTCCTTCCCCAGACCTTTCACACTCCACTTTTTTTTTTTTTTTTTTTCCCCTGGATTTTTCATTCATTTGGGACAAAGACTGGGCTGTCATTCCTGATCTGTTTAGATGCCACCTCGCATAGTATGGCCTGCAGGCAGTAGAGCTGCATAGATGCCAAGTACTGAAAACACTTCAGGAAAAAAAAATCATAAAAAAAAGAGCAAGTATGATTGGGTTGAGTGGAGAGGACAGTGTGAAGGGTAAATATGTGTGCAGCAGTTAAGGTTAACTACTAGGGTCTACTACAGGAGGTCTCTGAACCCCTAAAGTTGGTTATTAAAAGAATACAGCAAATTTACTCCTGTTATGTGATTCCGCTGAGGTCTTGTCGCTCCTGAGAGCTGCAAGAAACACGTCCTGACCTTARCTGACAGCATCTGCTTTTGTTTTGGCTCTATTGATGAATAAGACAACGGCAGCGTGGTGGTATGTAGAGTCTGGGGGAATATTTGTAAGGCACATTAGGATGGCAACACAAACTAAAACAGCTATTGACAAGCATGAAGTTCAAGAGCTGTGATTTTGCCCGTAGCCTTGGCCACTTTTCCCCCACTTTGGAAGCTCATGTCAAAAGTGATCATTGTAAAAAAAGGAGGCAAGAACAAGGTGCCATTTCCATGAAATGTATCTGTCGGCATGTGGAAGGACAGAGAAGGGCTTCTGTAATTTTCATGTTAATTTATCAGGAACATATATAACAGGGAAGAGATGTTTCATATATACCACCTTTATTTATTTATTTATTTATTTATTTATTTATTTATTTATTTATTTATTTATTTTTTCTTATTGGGAAAGTTAGGAAAGACGTCTACAGTGTTTTGGCAGTCCATCACAAGTGAGAAATGCCCACAGAGTTTTAACAGGGCATTTCTTGGTTTCCAAGATTGTATTTTGTAGCTTTTAATAAACTCTTTTCTGGATATGCTAGAGAGTTATAACTCTTGTGTGGAATTTTATAAGATGCTTGAAAAAAGTCCCACAGTAAGGATTTATTTATTAAAATAGTGGTTAGCATAACCTCACTACATTTCTGTAGACTTTCAATAAGGCAATGTTAAACTTTTAATCTGGACTTTTGTCCCTGTATTTTGTCCCCGTTAGTCCCTGTATTTAGGATTTTTTTTTGTCAGATATACTAGACATGCGTCATACTTGCATATGCTCTAGGGAACAAAACACAGGAAACAAGTTAAGTGAGTTTTATTTATATTTTTGAATATCACTATTACTTTCTTCAACATGGGTCAACAYTTATCATTTCCATGCCTCAGTTTTYCCACCTGTAAAATGAAGGTAACCCCTACCATACTGTAGGGGTGTATGCTCAGTTGAATGTAACTACTTCACCAGTGTTGAGGATGATTTTTTTTTGAAGAAAAAGAAAAAAAAWGCAAGTATGTTACACTGACTGAATCTCTATTTGCATCCTATAAATTCAGCAAGTTAGCAAGTGAGCACATATGCCTAAAAGACTCCCTATGCATTGCAAAACATGGAGTGTCAATTGCTTTGGCAAGCATGGCTGAGTTTTAATTGTTTACAATAATTCCCTGGTGGCTGTTTGCACGGTTTCTCCCRTATTTTTTAAAGAAAGGGAATCTTGTAATTTAAAGTACAAGCTGGAGGGTAACACATTTGGATTCTATTTTCACCACCAGGTTCCCTGTGTGACCCTGGCTAAATCACTTAATCATTGCACTTTCTTCATATATAAAATAACTGATTGCAGCCTTTAGGCACACTGATGCAATTTCCATGTTACAGAAATATTAACTCCAAAGCAAAAGAAACTCGAGCTGTCCCTTACCTTGCACTTTCAGTTTAACTCAGACTTCTGACTTCTCAGGCATAAAGCACTAAATGCACTCATGAATGTAGCAATGTGACAACTTTCAGAGCACAGAGACTGATTTTATGATAGTTACTGACATATTTTCGCATTGATATACTGAAAAGTAAATTGAAATTAATCGTGGCAGATAATTTTATCAGCTTATGGTCTCATTCCCTCACTTTCATCTTTCTTCTTCCTGTATTTGTTTAATCCTTTCTCTAAGGCAGACAAAATATTCTGTTTGTAGAACAGTTTTTTAAAATATTTGTCTTCTCAGCATATACAGGAAAAATCTTGATCTTGGACTGCTTTTCCTAGTTGCTACCATAATGCAAATATTAACAAATAATAATAAAAATAATTAAAATTTGGAAAGAAAAAGGGAGAGGATCAATGCTAGAATTATGTATCAGCACCATTGAAAATCAAATTAAATTTGGTGGAAGTTCTCATAGAATTTCTATTGCACTCTACAACAAAATATAGTATATACAAGGACTGTGCTTATCATAAAAAAGAAAAAAAGAAAAAAAGAAAAAAAGAAAAAAAAAGAAAAAAAGATTAATTTTTTTGCTGAACATGCACATCTCACCTAACAGATGTACCAGCTTGATAATATATGATTTTTTTTCAAAGCACTACTGTGCCTTTTTGTTGTGCCTATAAGACAGCAGTGTCTTATAGAGCATACACCCACTCTGCATCCTTGTTTCATTTATACTCTGGAAGATAACAGTCAACCTAACATATCCATTTATGTTATGGTTTATCGGGGATCAAATCAGTTTTAATTCCCTATTCCAAAACTGCCTGTGCATTGAGGTCCTAAGTTAATGTCAGTTCTGAGTCAAATTCCCATCAGCTTCAATAGGAACTGTTCAAGCCACAAATGAGCAAGGATTAACCAAGGATTTGTCAGAGATTAGTAATAGATTGGTCCATGTTGATGAGTGATCTTGAAAGGTTTAAGTTAGCAAAAATCAAGGATAGTGGTGAGCCATGCTGATACCACTCTGAGCATCTCAACAGTAGCAGTTAGTATAATCTCATTTTCTGCCTTAACTAATGAAGGGAAAGCTGTTGGGAGACTACGCCGAGAACAGGAATCAGGAAAAAAGGGGGGAAAAAAAAAAAGTGTTACAGATGGGTTGCAGTGGAATTGTGGCAATGTCTGGACAGCTCACTCCACATGAGAGCACATCTGAGATGTGACATATCCAGAAGAGCCCTCAGTCTAAGTCAGGGATGGGAAAGAACAAAAATATAGAATGTCTCAAGGTCTATCAAAAAAGTGAATGCCTCATAAGCTTGCTCAAGCTAGAGGCTTATTTTACTGTATAATGATTGTTAGTTAAGAAAGCCAGAGTAATACCACTGACATCTGCTTTGTCAGCAGCTCTCCCCTGAGCTGCTTCCTTTTTGTTCTGCAATATATATGCATTTTTTGTGGTCATCTTTCATCCATTAATTCTTTAAAAATTGCCATTGTTGGTGACTCCATTGGAACTTCTGGCAAGTTCTTAATTATCTTCACTATCCTACATGCTTAAGTAATTTTATATATATACATATATGAAATTCTGCTGGCTCTTATTTTTAAATTTGTGAATTTTGTTGGCATATTTTTTAAACTCTCCTCCTATCACATATTTTGCCCCATATCATGTTCATTTCTTTTTGATAAAAGTCCATCCTATGGAAAAGAAAGAGATCTTCAAAGTTGGCATGGAAGCAAGAAATGCTTATTAACAACTTCGTCAGCATTCATTTATCTTTCTTTCTTGATGCTGGAAGGAATGTGTTGTCTTAAGTGTGCCTGAGAAATATTACAAGGATCTTCTTTAGCCTGTTGTGTACAGCTTCTTCCATAATTCAGAATACTTACCTACTCCTTCCTGAAGGAGTCAGAAATTGTGTAGGACTGGTTTCTTCTAGCGTATCTTGTAACTCAGTTTCTGAGTCTTTAGTTCCTTTTGACTAAGTCTTCCAGAACATCTAGCTAACATACATAGTGGATATTATGTTGGATGAGTCCGCAGGTAAAGATGAGTACATAATTCCCAAAACATGAACCTGGAAGATTGTGAGGATGGAGCTTCTTTGGCACTTGGTCAAAACTTGAATCTCTTTTTTTTTTGTTTCCTTTTTCATGTTGCTTCTGTTGAGTTAATTTTTCTTAAACTACATTCTGTTTTCTGAATTGCCTTGGGAACATTGGATAGAAAGATCAGTCAGCTCACTCTCCTCTCTAGTAGTTCTGTAGATGGCAAAAGCTTGTGGACTCTGCCCAAATGTAAATAAATAGATTGATTTAGTGTATTTGGACACCTAGAAGAAGTTGTCTTTCCTAAAGGTGATTTACATTTGCATTTGTGTTTTCTTCTTAGAGCTATGGAACATGTTCAACAGACTTTCTACGAGCCCCTAAGTAATTGTTTGGTTTGACTGTTATGATGCTCAATCCTTCCCACATTGGGAGACTATGAACTACTAGAGGGTATATGTTTAAGTTTTTTTGTATTCTGTCAGGATAATGCAAGCTGACAAGTACTCCAGGAGATGATAAATCTAGACTTGAGGTCTTTTCTGTGGTAGGTGAAGAATGAGCTAGAACTGTTTTCATGGAGGGATTACATCCCAGTGGTAAATTTTTCAAAGCATCATGCAGAGTTTTGATCTTGTGGTTGTCATAAAAAGCAGTACAAGTGAATCACATGCCTCATAATTCCCATATAGTGGTTCTTCAAAAATGTACCTGTCGTTCAGTGTTTTAAAGATCAGGGCTTATGTCCAATGAAGAGGGTAAGGGCATGCAGTTACAATCCTGTGCCAAATTTGAGAACATCAAGGGAATTTAGAGCATCCAAAGGCAGACAAGTGAAATTCTAATAACAGTTCATTGTGATCATATGCTCAGAATTAGCTTCTTGTGGGCTTGCTACTTCAAGGAAGTGTCTGCAAAGTTTCAGTACCTCCCCTCCTGATTACAGAGGGAGATATCCCCTTGGCATGTCAAATGCATACATCTTCTACCCCCTTAGAAAATGCTAATGAAGAGATTGCTCTTTCCTATCGTTTGGCTATAAAAAATAATCTTCTGTTTTCTTTCATCCATCTTTTACGGCTTTTGTAGCTCCCTTTTATACCACCTGGTGATCAAACCACCCTTGTTCAGCGGTCCTGCCCCTGGACCCCTCAAAAAGCTTCCCAGTCTCTCCCCAAAGACCCACTTCTGTCACTGGGCGCTTAAGAGATGAGCTGCGACAGGGAGGACACATAGAAACTGCTGGTATTTCAGAAGGTGAAATGATTGACACGCAGAGATTTAGCTTAGATAAACCTCTTCTTTTATGTTTGTGACCTTCTCCACAATGCTCCCTTTTAATATCTGCTTTGAAAGACTGTGCTTCTGTTTTCCCTACTCAAAACAAAAACACAAAACAACAAAAAAACCCACAACTACGTGTTTCCTAAAGGCTGTATCCAGAACTATGCTGCAGCTTTCTTTACATTTATATACTCTAGGAGAAAAAACTTTTATTTTTTTCCCCACAAGGATCTGTCCTGGTGAATCATAGAAACTGAAGCATTTCAACTCTGAGCCTTGGCTTCTTTGCCCAGCTGTACTAGCACCCAACCAACAGCTTTATATATACATATATATTGTAGCTGCTTCCCAAGTTGTTGATTTTCCTCTCTTGTATATTTTGTGTTTGCATGCCAGGTCTATCAGGCTATACTCAGCTTTCAGATCCACATTTGTAAGGTACCCCCAGCTATTGCCTTTTGCTTCCCCAAGTGGAGTATACTTGATGGGAGTTTGGTGTGGGATCTGAGCTCAGGATGCACAGGAAGAGCGCTAAGAGGGCACCTGATAAGCACGCTGCTGTGTAGGCAAGAGAGCAGCATTTTCACTTTCATTACCAGTCACCTTCTGTGACTCAATGAAGGATGCTCCCTTTTAACAGAGCATCTGCCATAGGAACTGCCTGAAGTCTCACAGAAAACAGCACTGATACCATCTTTAAAAATATGCATATATAAAGCACTGTGCATCCTGAGCAGAACTTAGCATTCAAAGGAATACTGAAAAACCCAATCATCAAACATCGGCCTTAGTGATAATCTCCAGCAAATCAACTCAGCTCTGAGCAACAAACCAAGAAGAGTCTTCAGAAAGGATTTATATTTTTAGTATGTGCCTTCAAAACAAATTCCTGTATTTCTGTTTATATGACAGAAACATGGAGGCAATGATGATAACAATACACTTATTAATACTAAAAAAAGAGCTACATAATTATAATAAAACTGTTGAATCTTATTTCTTTCATAGAGATGGCAGTATGCAAATAGGGAGCCATCGCCTTGATAGCTGCAGAAGCTATGAAATCCTTATTTGAAGAATTTCAATCTTTTTTTCCTATAGCACTACTGCTCCAAGTTAGAAGAGAAGCTTTCCCCCACTCCTCCTCTTTTCTTTCTCGATATAACAATGCATTTTAAACCACTCCAAAATTGCAAACCTATTTCACAGTTTCATAGAGAGGAAATGGCTTGAGGGAACCATTTGCTTCTTTTTTTTATGCCTGGAACATCAAAATAAAATACCAAAGAGGAGAGTGAATTCTGTTGTATAAAGGATGGAAGTGGTGCAGAATGGGCTTTGTGGCAGAGGGCACCTGTCTGGGGGGCTGGTGGGAGGGTGCAGAGTGAGGGACCACCAAGGTCATCTCAGATATGTCAAGGCTGTCTGAGCATGTTGGAGGAGGAGTGAATACCTCTTAAGTGAGTCCAAGGCCCTTTGCACCCTGTTCTTCCAGTAATACATCTGTATGGTTTTCAGTGCAAGAGGAAGATTGGCCCCACGGCTTACCAGAGCTCTCAGTCATGGGAAAATGGGAAGCTTTAGGAGGTCTGTCCATCACTCCTGGGATTCCAGATAAATCCATTCACCACTCCTTGGCTTTGTTTCCTCTTCATGTTTCTCGTGAAGGATGGCCCCTGCTTATCACAGAATCACAGAATATTCAAGGTTGGAAGGGACCTCTAGAGATCATCTAGTCCAAACTTCCCGCTCAAGCAGGCACACCTAGAGCATGTGGCACAAGGTGGYATCCAGGCAGGTTTGGAAGACCTCCAGAGAAGGAGACTCCACAACCTCCCTGGGCAGCCTGTTCCACTGCTCTGTCACCCTAACAGTAAAGAAGTTGCTCCTCACCTGGAGACGGAACTTCCTGTGCTCCAGCTTATGGCCATTACCCCTCGTCCTATCGCTGGCCACCAATGAACAGAGCTTGTCCCCTTCTTCCCTGCATTCTCCCTTCCTGAACTTATACACATTAATCATATCTCTTCTCTTCTCCAGAGAAAACAGGCCCAGCTCACTCAGTCTCTCCTCATACGAGAGATGTTCCATTCCCTTAATCATCTCAGTTGCTCTTCGCCGGACCCTCTCTAGAAGCTCCACGTCCCTTATGTAGCTTTGTAGCACCAAACCATCAGGGAATGGTAAACTCTGAGGATTTGCAGAGGTCCTTTGCTCTAGCTAGGTGGTAAGTGCTCTTTTCTCTTAGTGGCCTCCCTGGAACGTAGAAATATGTTCAGTTGTCTCAGGATTAAGCCAGAAAATGAACCCAAAGTGGAAATTAATTTCAGGATTAATGAGAAGTTTGATGACTCACTGTCTGGTGATCTGTTCTTTATGCATAATTGCCAGTGAAAGTGCAGAGCTTGGCTGTGTCTTTGACCTCCTTTTACTCCTTTATCCCTCTGTCAAAGGCTCTGAGGTTGAATAGGAAGTGGTGCACGCTGTCCATGCTCAGTCTTTAACTGGAAACTAGGATGTGCTTTCTAGCCTTGTGCTCTTTGGCTCAGGCAGATGCTTCAAAGAAATGTGAATTCTGGGGCGACCGGACATCTATTTTAATGCTGTAATTCTGAGACTCAGCTTGGCCAAACTACTTTTGCTTTGCACTTTTGTGCAGATTGCAGGAGAACTCCCCTGCCTCTGAGCACTGAGGCAATACATGACTTGGAGTACCATGAATGCCAGGTAAGTGCCCTCTCCAGGACCAGCTGGAGAGACTTACTCAAAAGCTTACAGGATTCTCCTAGTGATCTTGACCTCTTGTTAGCTCAAGACATACTGGTCAAGAAAAAAAAATAGAGAAGTGTTCCTCCTAAATTGTAGTATTTCCAACCTGCAGATTGTTTTGCTACATTTTCAAGGATCTTGAAATGCTTCTCCTTGAGCTTATCACTTCTCCTATGGGTTAAGACCAATTTTCTTTACTACATAGTGCTTTTGGAATGCAGTATACAATGCTAGTGCCCAAATTTGAGTGGCCACTAAAGAAAAAGGGAATTGGGTAGGTGCATCTTCTTAAGTAGCTCTGAAAAGCTATGACTGAGTTTTCTCCATCTGCTCCTCATGTGGTAGGAAAAGAGAACACAGTTGTGTATGCTATTGATTTAGAGTGATCTACGAGGGTTATTTTTTATTATTTTTGGACATAGGTATGGTACAGCTAAGGATAGATTTGTTAGAGTGTCTCTACCTACAAATCTCTTTTGTGGAGACACATTTCTATACAGGCATGGGATTTTGTCAATGTAGTTTAGCACTAGCTGATTTTTCTTTTTTTTTTTTTTTTTTTAAGCTAGTGGCAAAAGCATTTAGAACCGATGTAACTAAATCTTTGCTACAGGTCTTGGAGTTACAGATTTATAATGTAAAAATCACAACTTTAACCAACATGCTATTTATATATATATATTTCTGTGCGTGTATACAGACAATAGTTCTTTATAAAACCTAACACATAAAGCTTATGTATAAGTACTTCAGCTTGTACATGCAAATGTAAGTATATTAAAACTCCATGACAGAATCAAGCAGAGGACAGTAAGGACATACACAGTTTTCATGCCTTTCCTTGCCATTGCAACTTCCTACTCAATATCCCTGTTTAATAAAAAGCCCAATTAAAAGGAAAGAGGCTTTTTTAACCATGTGTCCTGAAGCATCCTTCAGACGTGTCTGGATTCAGGGCACCAGATCTTCAAAAGCACTAGGCAGAATTTTGTTCCAGAATGAAATGATTGTCACAGTTTGGTCCCCCTAAACAGAACAGACCTTTCCTCATGAGTAGCCCTGGGAGATAATAGATAACTCAGAACAGGCAAATCATGTTTTCCTACAACATGTGATATAGTGTCTAAAGGAATAAGTTATCTTTTTCTAAGCAAATGAACAGATCTTCATTACAAAAAGCAGGAACACAAATTAAGCTGATAGTGTTTAAAGAGTTGTTTTACATAACTGTAATATGAACTTGTGATTTTTTTTTTTTTTTTTTTTGAAAAACAGATAAGCAGGATAAAAAAATTCTGGAAGCCCACTTTTCCTAGTCAGCTTTAGACTTCATAAGGTAATCTAATCAAATTTTGTGACTGCTTCTCTTCATGGCTTATAGAGGGAATTATCTTCAAAAACCCAAGTAAGAAAACAACAACAACAGAAGGTTGAAAAAAATAGATATATACAATCTAAATATGCCTCTTCTCTGATTTTTGATCTCTCTTATTTGTATATTTGTATATTGATTTTTTATCTCTTATATGTATATATGCATATAAATATGTCCCTTTTCTGAATTTTGCAGGTAGAAGGTTATTTTCATAATTTAGACTACAGTAATGAGAAGCAATGTTTCCCAMTGGTGGGTTCAATCCAGACTTCAAAAACTTGAATAGTTGTGGCACAAATGCTACTAAGGAGGATGTTTTGGATCAGGGAATTTCTGAGTGTAGAAGAGAAAGGCTTGGGAAAGAGCAACACAAGGGAAGAAGGACCTGGACATTTTTGGGAGGGCAGCGCTGAAAGGAGAAAGTGGTTGAGTTTTGAGATTGTTTTGGGGGTAGGAAAGGGAATTGCCAAGATAGAGTTGATACATATTTTGCTCCAGAAAAAAACAGAGAAAATGCACATACTGCAACATGTGTCCTGACTCCACATTACTGGTGGGAGACTGACCTTGAAATCTGCTACCACATGGCAGTGGGGATCAATATTGATTCTTGCATTCAAAGTGAAAGGATGTTTTTCAGTTTGGTATCATGACCTCATATAGCTGCTATTTCTCACAAGCATTTAGGAATACCTAAAGCTTTGAATCCCTASGGGGATGGATGTGATTGATAGAACATAATAAAGGAGGGCTTCAAGCCAATTGCAGCTCTACATTGGCTGACAACAGAATACAATCTGCTTGCAGATATTTTACATTTTTTTCCCCTCTCTTATATACAGCCTTTCACATCGAACACTTTTAAACTATATTCAGATGCTCAATTCTATGACTTAAAAGTGAGCTGGAGTGCTCACTTAYTTGCGCTGGAGTAGAGAAAATATTTAAAATGTCATGGTCTAGTTCAGAACTGAAACTAGTTGGAGGTATTTTTTTTCCATATCTATCAGCTTTCTTTGTTGAAATCCAGTCAAGTAATAACAAATTGAAATATTGAAATATATATTTTGAAGATTCAATGCATATTCAACATCCCAGATGAGCTTCTGGATAAAATTCAGTGCTAGCACATCACTTATTTTAAGGAAAACAAAGAAGTGTGCGAAAAAAATAGTATATACATCTACTGGATTTTCAACATTTCTGTGTAGATGTTAACAAACCTTCTTCCTTATCTGTGTCCATTCCCCCTCTGCCTCTCAAAAGAAAACATAACTAATTTCCTCAGAAGGGGAAGACATATCAAATTTATGTACCAAACCAGAACCAAATTACCTGTTAGGTCTGGCTGGAGCCAACTCTACTGAAAGCCAGATATCATCATAACTTTCAAGTCTGCATTGAAAATATACATACCAGCACATTATGAGGATTAAAGTGTCAAGTGGGAATCAGGGGTTATGTGTGAGAGAGAAGCTTCATTGAGGCACCAGGAAGTCCAGGCTTTAYCTATGTATGCAGTTCTTCAACTGAGCAATGCCATGGCTCATGTTCCCAAACCGGCTCTGCCTTGGGGCTAGTGGAAAGCAATACAGAAATACTTGTTCATCCTCAGCCTGCTCTGGTGTCACTCCTTCCCTGTTGAAACCTCTCTGGCTGTAGAGGAGCTGTCTGCAATCTGTGTTGATTCCAGCAGCTCTGCCTCAAAGGTTGAAGTTCAGGCTCTATTGAGGTGGATATGAGACATAACCGTAGTATATCTATGATTACAGCCAGGCTTGATCTAACCAGGTGGATATATAAGCACATGGATATCTGTCGATTGCATATGTTAAGCAGGCTCATTTTTCTAGTTCATTCTGCCACTTTGCAATGTCAAATGCGGAGCAGGAGCAATGCAAGCAGCCCAGTAAGCATTGGGATCAGTGCTCCTGCTGCAGTCTGAAAATCCCTTCTTAAAGAAGAGCAATGCAAGATGCATGAGGCAGAATAAAGAGCCCCTGGAAAGGAAAGAAAAGCCCCTCTGGCTGCAGTGCCACCACTCCCTGGCTGCACACGGTGCAAATGTAGTGGCATTTCCCACAAAACTCTTCCAGCYCTTTGCCTGACTTTGGATTATAAATTCTTCAGGGCAGAGACAATATTGTATACTGTGCTTCTGCAACAGACCCAATTAGTTTTTGAGGCTGGACAATACTCCCATATATATAAGAACGAAAATTAGCTGCAATTATTTGTTTGCTTCATGTCTCCACACGTCTCTGCAGTTGGGGTTGTAGCTATACAACTGCCACTCTCAAACAAAATGGGATCATCATTCCCATAACCTGGACTGCTGATTGCTCCATCCCGACCAGGATTAACACACACTAGCAAGGAGCCACGGAGGGTCGGAAAGTGTTATAGATGATAAGTGTGTAACAGGAAAGTCAAYTATCAGCTAGTAGATCCTGGCGTTACCTTCCCAGGCCCAGAATTATAGCCTGCCACTTGCCTTTTGCAGGTCATCTTTCACGGTGTTGCAGACCCACATTAAAATGACTTGTGACTAACGACAGAGCAGGGCTTAGTGCCTCTTTATCACTCTGCAGTGAAGGGAAGTTCTTCTCTTTAATATTGCAGGGGAAAAAAAAAAAAGCTTTACAGTTGAGGCTTTAGGCTCGCTACAGAAGATTTGCATGGTTAAAAAGAATCACTTGGTTCATGTTTTGACATAATTCATCCSTTTGCTGTGTATTATTCATGGGCCTGCCAAAATCTATCTTTTATTTTTATTTTTTATTTTGCACACAACATTTTAAATGTTAGCTTTGGTCCGTCACCCGCTGGACAAACCCTTGCGATATAAATTCATCACTGAGGCCATTCAGAGTACCAGGAATTTCTATGGTGCATTTTAAAAAAGTAGGTCAGTGGCACAGCTTCTTTAGGATATGCCTTTAAAAAAAGGAAAAGAAAAAAAAAAAAAAAAGAAAAAGAAAAGGTTATACCAGGAAAGAAAGACCCTGAGAACTGCACACTCAGGGAACTCTCTCCTGGAAGAAGATGCCTTGTTTGGCATCTCTATGATCTTGTCTACACAAGTAACCTTACGCTTCAGATTACGCTAGCCTTGAAGAAGCCAAGATGCACTGGCACGTGTTCACCTCTAGGCCACAATTTCCTTCACTCCTGGCCCTTTATTTAGTGAAAGTGGTAAATAATCAACATTTTGTGCCATGTGTGCTTACCCAGAAGTGTTGAAGGAGACCTTGGCTCTGCTGAGGCATCCTGCTCTCCCAGACCAAAGTGAAAAGGAGCAAAGTAGGATAGCTGTATTACAAATAAATTTGGGGTTCATCCAACATTCCAAAACTCCAGGCCAGAAATACTATGTCAAGTAAACTTAAAGTAAATATATTAAAAAAAAAAAAAAAAAGAGTGTTTAGGAAGCAAAGGTATTTGGGGTCAGTTAAAATGCCTACATTTTTAGAATTTAACATTTAGAAAAAGAATATTTGAATAACCTAGAGCATATTTCTAAACCAAGTMTTTCTTTGCAATGAAAGTCTGATTTATTTCATTTTATTTTTATTTTTTTTTTTTTTTAGAAATAAGACTAATCAATTTTCCGCCCTTTTTATTGAAAGGTAATATTTATGCCATCTCCTTTAGCTTTCTTCTTTTTATTTGTTAGTTATCTATTTTTTAAGAATTGATAATTACAGACAATATACAAACAATGTTCTTTGATCAACTGAGGACTCCTAGTTACTTCACTGGACAAATCTATCATAACCTCTTAAAAAAAAAAAAGATTTAATTTTGAAATAGTAGTTACATTCCATTCACATTACAGAGCATGTTAATGTGGTCTTTCTTGCAGAATTCAGAGTACTTGTGCTAAGTGTTTGTATACAGCTGTCCAAGTTAGTGAAACTGCTGTATGTCTTTTCTCTACAAATTTCAATTTGTAAACATTTTTAGGATGTTCTGAAATAGAAGGCGCTCCAAAGATGTAAGCTATCATTACCATTATTATTACCAATTAAAATAGTTTCAGTAAACTGCTTAACTGTACTTTTTCAGTCCCTCACTGCTCTTGTAGTAGGAGGACTGTGAAATATGAAATGTTTCCTTGTCTCTTTTTCTCAAATGTAGTTATTGTTTCATGTCATTTGGGAAGGATGGAAAGAAAAAAGTTACGTAAAGCCAAATCAATTGCATTTGTAGGTTAATTCAGATCAGTATTGGCAATATGTTATTTATGAAGTACTTTCTGGCCTAGATGGTCTGCAGATTAATTATTAAAATCCTATCAATGGGTCAAGTAAGAGGAATCATGGAGAAAGTTYAGCCATAACAGAGCTGAACCTGAAATCTGTGTGCTGTTTGGAGGCTGCTCTTGAATATCCAGTAGATGATTTCCTAGAGGAGGGATTACTGTAATACAGGACATGTATGTGCAGTCTTACAGTGCAATCTTTGGAGGCCTGTACTGCTAGGTAGGGTTGCTGACACATGAAAATATCCTCCCCTTGCACCTACTTTGTCACTCAAAATCAGAACCTATCTGCAGCAAAATGGGAAAAGTGATTTCCCCATTCCSATTTCCCCAAAATAAGCTTCTGCTGGATAATTAAATTGCAGGTGTCAGCCACTGTCTAAGATGGGAGGAAAAAAGTTGTTGTTATCAATTAATAATATTAATAACGGTTATGACTTTAATCAAACTGATGGCCTGGCCTGACTTCGCCAGGCCTTGCCTTCACTTCCCATTCCTTCCCTTTTCTCTGTTTTTGCCCAAGTAAATAACAGCATGAAGCAGAGCCTCCGGTTACAAGTGAGCATTAAATGGAGAGCTTCTCTTCATTAGGCCTGGGGGACACATTCACAGCTCTCAACCATCCCTGTGGTGAAGAATCGGAATATTTTATGACTGAATGAGGAAAGCTCTTCACAACAAGCCCAAAGCTCCCCCAGCTACCCAGTAGCCTTTCATCCCAATTTATCTCTTCATTTCATATCAGACAAGTACCTCTCTGAACTTCAAAGAGGGGGGAGAAAAGGATCTATCTGGCTGCTTGTTGATTTTCTCAAAGCAGTACATTTTCAGCCATTTACTTCCAATTCCAGTAAGTTTTATGATAGGCATAGCTTAGGACAGGAGAAGGAGGAAACTCTGCCTCCTACTCTTAAACTCCCACACTTTTAGCATTAGAAAAAAGCGGTGAAGTGGATGATGCTTCACCCAGCCAGGAGCAGCCACTGAGATTCATGCCCCCAGGGGCTCACAAGCAAACATTTCTTTTTAGACAAAAAAAAAAAAAAAAAGGTTTTGCCTGGAGACATCTCTGCATTCACGAATTTCATCTTTGGCAATACGATGTTTATAGAATTTACGTCCTGCCTCAGTGGTAGGAGGCTGCTCCCTCGTGTTCCTCTAGCAGATCTGYGGGAAATGCTGTGCTGGAGCAAGAAATACCTTCACATATATATGTTCTCTTGGAAGAGACCTCTGGAGATCCTCTAGTCCAACCCTCTGCTCAGACAGGGTCAACCAGAGCACTTGTCCAGGACCCTATCCCGGCACCTTTTGCATGTCTCCAAGGATGGAGACACCCTGGTACACAAAAGAGAAGGGAGGAAGGTCAGCGTGATGAGGGAAGGCAAGTGGAGCCTTGACTGAGGAACAGCAGAAAGGGGAACAGCCCCGACAGTCACTTCAGGAACAGGAGTGCATGAAGTTATTCAGTGCAATGATGTCTAAGGAAGCACAATGGACGTTAGAGACTGCAAGCAGTTTGCTGCCTGTAGAAAAATCCATTGGAAAGACRGGGATCAATTTTAGACTTTGCTGTTATGCTGGCTGCTCTCTGAGGTTGTCATTTTCTACTTCTGCAGCATAGCTCAGCTGCAATTTCCATGAGGTTTGTCCTTCTGCATTGAGACATGAGCAAATTAAGGAAAACAATGTAGAACAACCTCCCACCTTCAGTTCAGAACTTGTGACCTCTAATGGTCATTGCCTTGTATAATGTCCAATATAAATCAGACTAATCTAACTTTCACTATCTTTATTCTGGCCATATGGCAATGTTTCTTTTCCTTAGAAAGTTCTTCGGTTGGTGGTAAGCTTTCATAATGTTAAAAAAGTAGTGTTTTTTGGTTTTGTTTTCTTTTTTTGTGTGTGTATATATATATATATATATATATATATATGCACTGGGACTTGCCCTGTAAAAAATGAAGAGAGCCAGTTTGCCCTCAGTCATTTCATGGGCTGAAGTGGGTCAGCTAATGCTATCAGTGAGCATTGTGATGGGGAGGAAAGTTAGTGCTGTCTTTGTGTCCCAAAGGCTTTTAAGAGACAAAAGCAAATCAGCTGAAGAAATAAAATAATATGCTGATGAAAATCTTTATTTTTTTTTTAGCTGAGGGCCACTATATCTGGCAGATATTCTGGGCTTTTTTATTTTTTCTTGAATAATGCAGTGAATTTTGCTTGGAGGAAGCCAGCTGAATCCAGGTCAATATGATTAGAACAAACAACATAGGTTTGGGGTATGCTGGAAAATAAATTCAGCCAGGACCATGGATTCAAAGGGCAAGAAAATTTTTTTGAGTTCATGCAGTTTAAAGCCTGAAGAGCAAGGCTGCAGCCACTTTTCAGTTATTCACATATCCCCAAATATTCAAAGGTATTTTGATCTCTGTTTCTCTGGTAGAAGTCCAAAGCCTTCATGGAAATCACTCAATATTCACAGCAGTGTAACGAGAATCTATAATCTGTTGTGGCTGCAGCATGACAGTATGTAAAACACCATTGCCCGTCCAGCTCAAACAAGGTCAGATTATTAAAATACAAATCAATCTGTTGTTGTTTAATGTGGACTCACACACATGACTCRCCAAGAGAAGTGCACATAAAAGTAGGTGCTGTGTGAAAGTCATCTGAGGTAAAGATAGCCCATGAGGCAAAGGGATATTTAAGGGGAGAGATGGCAAAACAACAGAATTTGGTTGACCTTCCTGAGAGGAACYGAATCACGATTAAGAAGATAACAAGTTAATGAGGTATTTATTAATAATACTACTTGGCACTTTCATTTTTTTTTCTATTACAAATAATAGCCAGCTAATCTGCCTATGCACTTTGAGAGCGATTATGTAAGTAGTGTCCTCATTTTGTAGGCGGGGAAACAAAGGCAGAAAAGCACGCTCAGGGCTACAGAAGGAGTCATTGCAAGAGATGGGATCTGACTTCAGGAATTTAATTTCCCCCTTTTTATTCCACCCGCTGGGGAAAGAGTCTTCAGTGGTACAGGTTCCTCCTGCAGCAGTATTTTCTCTGCTTTGTTTGGGGTTTTGGCTTTTTTTTCCTCTCTTAAGTGACCTGATTTTATCTTTTTTAACATGAAGAGAGAGGAGCAGCAGCACAGCTTGTTCGTGTATGTACGGAGGCTTAGAGAAGCACTGTGAATGTGGGACATCTGTGGTTGTAACCCTTCCCTGTCCATGATGCCACCTCACCGAAAACACTCAGCGGTGTGGGCCTGGCAAATCCAGCTAAGGATCTGCAGAACCACACAGACCGTGAGAAGGCAARAATACCAGGAAGTGCAGAATAATTATATCAACTCCTCCAACACAAGGGATTTGCCCAGAGACTGGGTGATGTGGTAAATATAGATTAACTCCATAAATTAAAGAAAAAAATATATTTTTTCTATTCCATCGTTAGTTCACCTGTTCTGTCTCTCTTCCTTAATGATACAATTCACACTGAGAATTGTATGATCACGCTTTGTATGATCAAAACCATGTTGCTCATTGTTCTTTGCAAGAAGAAATTATCATCATGTTTACTGCTTTAAATAGTTTGGGATTCTTTATTCTGACAAATATGAAGAAAAAATTGTGAAGGAGGCAGTTAGAAACTCTTGTGCTCTTTCCCAAGCAAACTGGTGATAGGCCTTCCTGAGAAAGAAGAGGAAACTTTTCTCTCTATGCATCGTAGTGCATCCGCTGGGTGCCAATAAGGAACCTTGTGCTGGACCACTGGCACTTAATTCTCCATGACAACTTCTAGAGAGCTGTCACTCTTCATGCAGGGATGTACTCTTTATCTTGTTCATTACTCACTTGTTTATATGGTATTCACCACCTTTTTACATTACTCTTCACTTAACAGTCATCTAGTTTGGTACTGTGTAGAACAGAAGGAGCTTTCTGAGTGTAATGTATTAGCTGGTTCTTCTGCAGTTCCTTTTTTTTTTTTTTTTTTTTCCAGATTCCCTCCACCCTTCCCTTTTGTTTATTCTAGAGTCCTATCAGTATCTGTGGTTTTGCTTAGGAGGTTACTTGGAGAGACATCATGGAAGGGAAAGGTGTCAGATGCACTTTCCCTGCCAATGTGCTGTTGAAGCTATCTGCTCTGCAGAGCTAATGGAATAGAGCTCTGGGTTGCTTCAGTTTTAAAGATAGCTCTTGAGCTCTTTTCTTAGAAAAAGCTTATGACTGCTTGGGAGGTTGCCACAGATCTTATCAAGCCTGGGAGTCAAGTCACTCCCAGGTGTCTTCGCTTGGTGTTTGAGGTGGAGAAACCACAGAGCAGAATCTGTCAGACTGGCTCCACATTAGCTTTGCTTTTCTCCTYGTGTTAGTTTGCCCTTGAAAGCCAAACATTAAACAAGTAGCTGAGGTTTCCTTTTCTTAACAAAGGTTATAAATAGATCTTGAACAGTTACAGAATCACAGAATGGTTGAGGTTGGAAGGGCCCTCTAGAGATCATCTAGTTCAGTCCCCCTGCTCGAGCAACGACACCCAGAGCACGTGGCACAGGGTGGCATCCAGGTGGGTTGGGAAGATCTCTGCAGAAGGAGACTCTACAACCTCCCTGGGCAGCCTGTTCTAGGGCTCTGTCAGGCTCACAGCAAAGTTGTTCTTCCTCATACGGAGATGGAACTGCCTGTGTTTCTACTTACACCCATTTCCCCATGTCCTATCACTTGCCACCACTGGGAGAAGCTTCGTCCCATACTCTTTACATGTTCCTCTCAGTCTTGCTTTTGAAGGTCTCAGTCTTGCTTTTGAAACTGCTTCTCTGCAGCTAGAACTAACGCCTGCAATGAAGTTAGTGTAGAGTTGGGTGGTCTTTTGGTACCAACATGAAAGTCAACAGTCATACAGGTGTAAAATAGATATTAGAGCAGATATTTGATATCTGTGCTTTACTGTGGCATGTCTGTAGGTAAGGTAGGGTTGCAGTTCTGAAGTCTCAGCCTCACAAATAAGGAAGGCCTTACAGACCCGACAGCTGGACCCAAGTCTTTTTTTTCTGTTAATCCTTGTTGGAGGATTGTGGGATAACCCGGGAAACCTCAGCCAGCATGAAAACCCTCTTTTTAGGCAACTGAGTCACTTCTATGGTCACTCCTGTGGTTTTCCAGCTAACTTAATCAAACCAAAGGTTCTTCCCCTACATGTCAATTCTGTAGTAAATATGCATAATAAACCTGACTTTAAGAATAGAAATGTATTTTTTTWAATGATTTTTTATTGGGTCTACAATTCAGGATTAATTTCCCCATTACTGTTGGTCACTATGGGGAAGGTAGGGTGGAGCCTGAGCACATGTGGGGATAGTTTTGTGAAGCTGATGGAGAGTGTTAACACCCCCAAGCCTTTCCAGACRATCTGTCTGGCACCTCATCCATCTGAGGACTTCTGAGCAGAGAAGGTCTGGGATAAACAAAAGGGGTTTGTATTGTGCCGCTGGGTTTCCAGTGGCTTATTAAAGATCGGGTTGTTTAATGTATCATTTAACAGGGAGAGATTTCTGTGGATCGTGAGACTCCTGTGTCATTGGACCAGGCTTTTGTAGTGCTTGTTTAAACCATTAGGCACCAGTGTTTTGCTGTTTGACATGCTTTTTGCTCTTTAACCGGGCTGTTTTCTCTGCTCCTTGTGGTTAATTATTGCTCTCATTGTCTTTCCGGCTTGTCTTTTCCCCTCCTGTGTTACTGGATCYGGAGAGGAAAAGTGAGTGAGGGAACTAAGCACAGGACTAAGGAGCAGAGGATTAACTGTCCCYCTGGGAGGCTTGAGTTACTAGCTGCTGCCCATGCGCATTTTCATTGCTAAGAGTGAGGGAAAAGTTAACAAAGAGCTTGTCACTTGCAGAGGAACATACGGAGCAGGAAAAATTTCCACGGGTAATTTGCATCGTCTACCCAAGATGCTACCCTGGTGTAGCTTGTGTCCATTTACTGTTTCATATTATTCATTATTTGCATTAATGTGTACCAGTCGGGATAGTAGCAACATTGTGAGGGATTCTGTTCCAGCATGCAGACTGGGTCGGCACTGGGAGCTTTTAGCAGTCTAACTACGTCAGTTGAGAGTATAAATTTCCTACTAAAATAGCTCTATTGTTGCAAACCATGTTATTGCATCTTAGCTGCCGTCTACTTGTGCAGTTTACTCCACTTCCCACACAGGCAAGAAATGATGCAGGTGTAAACATTTTTTCTGTCATTTTGAGTATTTATATTTGAACACAGCTGTAGCAACTTAATGCTGCTATAGTTTTAGGCAACATCAGCCCACAGGTAAATGCAAGTAAGACAGACTCTGCCCCAGAGGGCTTACTGTCTTGGTAGAAAATAGATGGGAATGGAATCAGAGGCATAAATGAACCACAAATCTGTGGAACAGTAGCACTGAAGAAGTCAGGTCTGGTCCCTGGATCCCAGATGGAGGGATCGCCAGATGGATTGCTTTTCCATTTCCTTCCATTCTCTCTTCTATTTCTTTCCATTCTTTCTTGTGTTTCCTTCTTGCTTTCCTTCCTTCCTTCCATTTACTTCCTTTGGAAGGAGACAAACTAGTCTTCATTCTAATTCCTTTTTGATGTAAATGTGCGTCTGCTGAAGTTAATGCAAATCTATGGTAATTCCAATTAGACCACATCTGTTGAAAAGTCTGTTTAGCTGTAACTTCAACTCTGTTGAGTTAATGAACCAAGGGCTTCTCAAAAATAGCAGGTTTCCACTTCAGTGTTGCAGTCGACAGATTCACTTATATAGCCTGATCTATCTTGAAAAAAACTTGGGAATCTTGATCAGTAACTAAAATGGAAATAAGGAATTCAGTTACTTACAGAGTCTGATTTAGTTTCTATCACTTTCTGCTAACAGGCCAATTGGCTTGAAATCCTCAGCAAAAGTGCTTGAGAACACATGAGAAAAAAATCTCCAGCAGAATTTTATTCAATACTGTGTGCGGTAAATAAGAAAGGGGAATAAAGTCCTATTAATTTTGTCGCYGTAACTTGAATGTGATGGCTCTGAAGTGACTGAAAGGACACCTCTGGAGCCGGCAGCTCCTGCAGCTAGGCCTGCAGCTTTTTTGTAGGACGGATTCCTGATGACTGGAGATTGGTAGCCTGCTCTGTGCATTGCTTTCTTAGTGCTTTGTACATTGGAAATGATTTGTGCCTAAAATAAATTCTGCTACTATAAGCCATATTCTCAGAGTATTTTCTTTTTGATTAGCACCAATAGCATAGCACTCCTTTGCAGTAGCTGCAGAAACACAGGGAAAGATGGAATAACACAAATAATCATATCTATTCTGAGAAATAAAATTTGAGGTAAGACCAGTGACTTTTAAGCTTTGATGAATTTCTGGGATGTTTTGTTCAGCAAACTGAACTATAAATTTTTGATGGATATGTAAAATATTTTATTGGTGTGTATGCTTTAAACAACCATTCCACACATACAGATGTAGAGAAGCATGCATATTACTTGTCCTATTACTTCCTTGTCAATTACGATTTTTATAGTGCTGATCAATCAACTCTGTAAGTTTTGGAAGCTACTTGTYTCAGATTGTAGTCATAAACAGAGGTATATATTGAAGCTGAAGTGATGTTTTGGCTTGACAGCTGGGAATTGGTGACAAACATGGAAGAGGAAACTTGTAGGATCTGAAGCTGGGAAAGTTGTGGGTTGAAGTGTTGATGCATGRCGCTGAGCTGAATTGCTTGTGAGGTGAGGTGCTTGCATGAGGTGTTTTGAAACATGTCAAAGACATGCTGCTGCAACACAGCCAGCTACAAGACACAGCAAAAAAGGCAAATGATCAGTGGGAGAACAGTTGCCACAGCATCATAAGAATAAACCTGCAAAGGAAACTGGATTCATAAACTTCAGGCCAAAGTGCAGGGTGACTAGAAACCTTCCGAGGTACCAAAACACAAGTACTGCTCAGTCTTCCAGCTCGGGAAAGGTAAAATTCGTTGGAAACATCTGAGCATCAGAGTCATCACATAAGTATCTCTGGTCATAGGAAAAAGAGTTAGGTGATGAGACAATTGTTCATGACTAGTAGGTGGACATGGATGTTTTTTCTAGGCCTCTAATTCACCTAATAAAAGCAAGGCTGAAAGACTGGGCTAATGCCCCAGGAAGGAGTAACGCATGGTGGTCATCCATTCCAACTGTCCTGAGCCCCAGTGTGGTGCTCTTTCTCTAGATAAGATCACCTTGTATTGCTTCCTTGTTGATTTTATCAACAAAGCTGGCGAGTGATTTTAAATGTGTAACTTGGTTATCCCAATCTAGAAATCTCTCCATTAAATAGGCAAAGAATTTAGTTTCCCCTCTTCAGATGCTTTGTTTTATGTGTCATTAGGTGCCTAAAATATTCTAAAATGGATTACATGAATTCTCACCTATCACATCTGTTGTGATTGGCTTCTGGATATGGCCGTCAGGAGAATACTGATTGAACCTGAAACCACCACTTATTTAACATAAAATTGTAGTATTGTCATGYGAGTTACTCGTGTCCTTCCTGTCTGCAGAGATACCTGGTTGGCTTTTTCTCGCTTACACTCCAATAACTGTCAGTGTGGACACTGGGAGCTTTCACATCAGTGGTCCTACAGAAAAGCTGGCAGGAACGGAAATACTGTGAGAATACCATTGGTTTTTCTGTAAGAAATATATCCAGACAGATGGATATTTGCAGAGATTCACCTTTTGTTGTGAAAGACTACTTTTTGAAAAATTGTCAGCTTCTTCCTGGCTCCCAATTTACTGCCCTAACTCTGTTCAGTGGTGGGATTAAAAGCAGTTACTTGTCTCCAGAACACATCCTATACAGGATGGTCAGCAGGCCAGCACAAAACTCCTGTAGCCCAGGCTCCAGAGCTTCTTTCACTGATGGACAGTTCCTGGGAAAAGGATAGAGGGGGAAAAAGGAAGGCTGGACATGAATCATCACTCTGTTAAGTGGAAGGCAGTAACTGATCAGTTAACGAAATTCTCCCACTGTCTGATGTCACCTATGGACATTTATTGCACGACTGGACTTTGAATTGCTTTGTCTCAGTTGTGCCTATTTAGAATGACTAAAGAGTATAAAAGTCCAAASCAAGTGCCAGGTGTTCCTGGCACTAGATTTAAGAGCTTATTCCTTAGATCTAAGAGCTTATTCCTTACAATTTCTTTTTAGGCTAGTAGGTGATTCCTCTTCTTTGGATGTTCCTCACACAATACACATCACAGATCAGAGTTTTCTTTTAACTCAGAAATCTAATGTGTTTCTGTTGGATTAAGCAAGCTACAATTCATGGGGTTTGGGGAGAAATCCAGCATCTCTGTTTGCTCCTTGAAGAAATATTCCCTGATTGCAGACTCGTTTGGGGGACACATCATTTTCAAAATAGTTGTCTTTTCTTACAGTCTCAGTGCATAATCTGCATACTCTATTCAYTCTAGTGTCTGGAAGGCCAGAGGCTCTTGTCTCTCCTTGTATCTTTTAGAGGTAAACCAGGGCTGATTATAGGGAACACTGTGCTTCTGATCACGTCAATGTGCATCCCTAGTAAGTGTTCTGGGGGCAGATCCTGATCTAATCTGCATTGGTGCAAATCAAGAGCAATCAAGTTACTCCAGATTGAGAGCAGAAGAACTATCCTAATAGGATTTTTTGTCTCAATAAAGATATTATTGAGTTCAGTCAGTGACTCTGTTTTATCACTGCTTTCTTTTGATTTTATACTGATACCCAGCATTTAACCTTGGTTCAGAACCAAGTCCACAGCACGTGCAAAGAAAGGGATACTTAGGAAGGAAATATGGTCATATAGTGCAAGTACTGGGACTACTAATTTATATTTTTTTAAAAAAGGGGGGGGGGGGAATGGTTTGCAGCAATTTTCCCTAAACCAGATTGTTTCCAGCGAGTCACATACCTGGCTGCTGGCCCTAATCAAACCCGAATTCAGAGGAAGGCAGTAGCCCTTATGTGTCATGGTTACTAGCCACAAAAATGGGTGGAGAGAAAAGCAACCCAGGCAGCTGACTGAGGTTAAGATGGGAGATAAAAGACACTCTCTTTTTAAAAAAGGCCAACTTGAGAGATTTATTTTGAAACAGCAAATTCTTCACATGACCCCTTAAGACAACATAAACCCTCTTTTGTTTCCTGCCTGTTTCAGCYTGTTCCTGGTCGGGAACTCCACAGCTAATAATTGTGTCAGGAAACCTTCCTGTCTGAAAATGATCTCTTCCTAATGGATAGATGATTCCATATGGTGTCATATGTCATAGATGGAGGGAGAACATATTGGGCAACTGGACACAGCTGGCAGTTCCTTTTAGTGCCATATGGATAAATGCGTGAGCTCTGCCGCGTTGTGTATTTTGAGTGAACCTTTTATCTAAACAGGTGCTGGCCTACTGGGAATGCATTTTATGGTCAAGCTTGCAGCATGCACTTACAGAAGCTGTTCTGTCCTCCCCTCCTTTCTCCTGCCACGACAACGAGACACTGATATATCCTTTGACTGCCCCATCTTGCAATGCATAGCTCTGTCAACATGTATAAAAGTACACCTGGGCAGAGCCCTTGTAAATGGGATCAGTATCTGTCTGACCTGTGTGAATATTAGGAGCTCCAAGCTTCAAAATTCTCTTTGGGAACCAGCATTGCTTGTAATACGTATTATTATATCATATGCAAAAGATTAAAATTGCCCCATTTACGAGGCTGCATACTTTCCTCCTCCTGTAGCTACCGTGCGCCTTTCTTGGTTCACGATGAAGTTTTTGCACTCCTTTCCTCTCCATGTCATAATCGCTTCTTTGTCCAAACATGCTTCATTTTGGAATTCCTCTCACCAGCATTCCTYGTACGTGCAGTTTAGGCTACTTGTTGACTGATTTATGCTGGGCTTGCGAGGCTCCTCTGGAAATGGGAGCCGAGCACATTCCATCCACCTGCGTAACAAAACCAGCCTGCACAGAGGAGGAGCACCCAAATTCAAACAAACCCAAACAAGTGGCAGAAATCATCGCTGCTTCAGTTTTGACCCAGTACTTTCTGTCTCTCCATAAAGTTCTTTGATTGTCTGAAGCATTAAAATTGTGCCTAGGAAGTCAATCAGTGGGGGGAAAAAGTTGCTAATTATAGTGCTTATGCTGGAGCTCTATGTCACTGCAAGCACCTGAGGACCGTGAGATGAGGGAAAAGTCCCACCCTGCATATCTGAGTGAGTTTCATATACTTTCATATAAATGCATCCCTCCCTTTATTTTGGTCCTAACACCCAGAAAATTACAGTAGCCTCTGGGCTTGTTCCTTCTCTCCCTTGTAGTTTACGAGCAGTGTAACTCTTTTTGCTTCATAGCAGTAGATGGCAGTTTCCAGGACAGTAAATTCATTCAGTTTGAGGTAAAACCAATGCATAGGCAGGAGCTGAGGTTTGTAATTTCATTAGTTGTGCATGTGCTGAGCTCATAAGTGTCCAGAGCAGCAGAAAGTTGGGTTTGGGTAGAGAAATAAGAACTTCTAGACTGTTTGGAAAAGAAACCTGATAGTCCATCTTCATTACTGTTGTGTAATTTTAAATCACTGAATTCTTCCTTYAGTCCGAGCTCCCTGAGAATTTAGAAAAAGAAAAGTTTCAATCATGACCCATGAAAAGAGAGGATGGTGTCGCTAATTCCTATTTACCATCATCTACCAAACTGTAGCCACATCTGAGCCAGACGTTCCCATGCTTCAGCCTGTGCTAATGTATTCCCAATGTTAGTTAAGCTTTTATAGCAGAGGGGTAATAAGGCAGCTTAAATAGCAACTTCTCAGTTGTGTCTGGTTGCACACTGTGCTGTGGGAGATTAAAAAGAAAATCGGAGAGTGCGTGACGGAGATTAAGATGATTCTGAATCCCTGTGTAGAAGAGCGAGTCCCCTTTGTGTCTCTTATCTGYTGTTTGAAGTACCGTTACTTAAGCCCAGCATTAGGGAAAAAAAGAAATCTTTCTGAGGGGATGTGAGAAGCCATTTCAAAAGATGATGCCTCTCCAGTAAGTAAAGCACAGAAGTTTGAGGTCAGCACTGAAATGGTGGAGGAGATGGGAGTTGCACCCACAAGAAGGGCTTGTTCATCCAGGAGGCTTTCAAATCTTGCTGCTGAGATAAAGCAGATCAAAGCATTTAAATGTGTTGATCCACTACAGAGGAAAATTTAGTGCTGGCGGTGCAGAGCAGCTGCAGTGTAGCTAGCGTGTCTAAGCGCACAGCAGGGGACTAATTGCTCCTATGCATATAGGTCTGCTTCACAAACACAGGTCTGAAGGAACGTCATTGCCATTCATAGGAYGATGGAGATCTGTTGATAGCTACTGAAATGCAGATTTACAGTACTCAGCCATAGCTCCCTATGAACTGTGCTAAGTACAGCATACACAATGGGGAGAGAAGTGGATGAGGACTCTCTACTTTTGCTGAACTTGTATGGCTCAAGAAAAAAAACATACCCTATCAATTTACTCCAGATAATAGTATTAGCTTCAAGCCCTCTTTGGGACACATGAAATAATGAAACAAGGAAGAATAACTCAATGTCAGACCATAATACTATTTGTACAACATATTGTGCCTGTGGTTACAAGGGAGAGGGGGCTATTGCTATCAAAGAACACAATTTTTTTCAATAAAAATACTGAAATGTTATTTTTGGTATAAATCATTAATTTGGCAGAGGTTGGAGAGCAATGAGGCAGTTTATATATATATATATAAATATATATATAGTGTGTGTGTGTGTGTGTGTATATATATGTATATATATATATATAATGCCTGGTGAAATCACAGCTGTAAAATACTTACGATAAGTCCAGCTCGGAGCCTGTTATGGCATCCCACTCATAAAGCATTTTTTTTCTTGATGTCTCAGCGTTCAACTCAGGGTGCACTGCTGTTTAACAGGGATACAAGTAGGAGGAAGGTCTGAAGGAACCTATTGGTGGGACTTCTTTCACATCCCAGAAGAAATTCATGGCAGAGCTAGGAAGTGAATGTGATTTTTTTTCTTCCACTTGGATATGAAATTTGTGAGTTCTTTTATGTAGCTAATGCCCAAATGCTTGCTTTTTCTTAGCTGAGGGAAATTCAGAAACGGAAATAACAGCAACAAAAGCTGTGATTCTTATCCTGTGTCTTAAGTGTAAAAGAATAACCTTTAATATTGTTATAAGTATTCAGTAAGAAGTAAAGGGGACTCAGCCACCCCACGCTTTCCAGCTGAGAAGGAGAAGCCTTTTCCCTCTGGGGAAAATGAAATACTTTTGAACCAAGTCATTGTAGCGTAGTACAATACAGCAATCTAGCTCTAAATTTTTAACCCTCACATCTGATATTTGTAGTCTTTTTGATAACAGTAAATTTCATTATTGGCACATGCATATGCCCATGTATATGTGTGTGTGTGTGTGTGTGTGTGTATTTATATATATATATACATGTGTGTGTGCATATGCATATCCAGCCATATAAGTAAAGCGTAGGCTTTGGCTTCCATTAATACCACTTAATTCTAGGAACTTTGTAGATATACTAAATAATTCACCCAGGCTCCCGGAAGACATAATGGAGAGTCATGAAGGCATCCAGGGGCCACAGACCTCTCCTATCACCACAAATGAAAGCCCCTTCAGAGTTGTCTCCTGAGTCTCCCTGCAAACCTCGATTGTTCCTCCGTAGCACGGGCCCCTGTTAGAGCTATTTAAATATCTCTTGGCCATTGGTGTATTTTTACAATTTCCCCATAAATGCAGGTAGTAATTTTTTCCATGGTTTACTGAGAGGGAATCATAGTGGACCTGTATCTGCTACAGCATAAGGGCCAATAGGATAGGCTATTAGTGTGCTACAGCTGGATGGTCAAAGCATGTGGTGGGGTGCAGAGAGTGATGAATTCTCTGAAGTTAAAAATTTGATTTGTGACTCCCTTGTATTCTTGGAGACATCCTYGGACGCCCCATCCAACCTTCAAGTGCTGGTTCAGAAGGGTGTAGGTCTTCCTCAAGCCCAGTGTCATAGCTGTCAGGCCAGCAGATGTTTGGAGTACCTGGGAGCATCTCTGGGAGACCTCTGCTTAGTCCTTGGAGAGCCACTGCTCGCTCCTCTTTGATGCCATTATGCATCTTGGTGTGATCACATTGTTCCACATGGAAAGGTCATGGCAGGAGGGGGTATATGAACAAGTGCACCTTGTGGTCATGTGGTCCACCTTGAATGCACTCCATTACGGACTACAAGGGTCAAGATCTTGATCCCAAAATCAAAAAAGCAAGAGCGAAGAGACACACACTGAGTTTCAGAAATGGGTTCTCCCCACCCTTCTTTTAGATGAAACCATGTAAAACAGTAAATCAGTTGCAAATTGAGGAACAGGAATGCACTTCCATTTCAGATACAATGTGCCATCCAGCGATGCAGAACTAGCTAASCCAATCTGCCTGCTGCTGCACTTCAGCAGCTGGGGGGTGGTCTGATTCCTGAGAATCAGGTTTTGAAAATATGGGAAAAGATGATTGTACAATTATTTCATGTACCATTAATTTGTTACAACAGTTACACTGGTAGCTTTTGTTTTGAACACCTTGTTAATCATTGGTGTCTAGTAATTTTTTATGCTTATTCTACTCTTAATAAATTTGCAAGCACAGATGTTTCTGTGGAATATGTGTAAAGAGCATGTTATCTGTGGAAAGTGGATTAAAACCACTACAAGGGTGTTTAAATTTTCCCCAAATCTTTTCTAGCCCCCGTATGCCAGAATTCAAATGTACAAATAAACCACAAAATGACCAATCAGCATGCACAAACTGTAAAACAGCTTACAGTCTATGGGAAATGTGAGGTGATTTGAATTAGCTTAGTCCATAGGCATCAGTATTTGGKGGGTTAACGTTTTCCATCTTTGAGCTCAGCAAATAGGCTCCCGTAAACTTCTCAATGTCAGCTTACCCCCTAGCAAAAAACAGTGGTGGCAATTAACCTTCACTGCAAAGTGTTTGAAGGGCTTTGGATTACAGATCAGCATTGGATAAATGGAAAGATTATTGCCTCCATTTAACAGCTTTGACGAAAAGTGTATTGATGGCGAGATTATGTTATACTGTTGGTTGGGTCTGTGCTGCTAAAAGACCTGAAGGTGTTACAGGACAGCAATCTAGCAGCAATTACAGAAACATCTGCTCTGARCTGGATAATATACTGTGATCCTGCAAAACAGAAATTCATCCTTCTACAAGGATATTTTAATACAATTATATTTTTATACAATTTAAATGGGCCAGGAGAAATGACTTTTAGTCATGAGATGAACCCCACTTAAAAAAAAAAAGTCTTCTTCAGAGTAGAGCAGGAAAATATTTATTTTGTAGAGGCCACTGTACAAAAGGCRTATTTTAATACTTGAATTTAGTTATATGGAATATGACCACTTCAGAGCAAATTTTGTGGCAGGCTCTGAAGAAAGGTTTTATATGTGCAGCAAAGCTGGCTCTCTAAACTGCTTAGCAAGCCCAGATCAAATGGGGGTGTTAATTTTAAACTAGATAACTATGTGACCACCGTCAGGATGAGAGAACAGCTATTGCATTTTAGTATATATGCTCAGCCAACGTGAATTAGAAATCTAAGTTCAATGGAACAAATTCCTACAGCAGGAACAACTCAGGTAGCCTTACTTCAAGCCCATACTTCGAGGAGAAGCTGAGTGTTTTTGTTCAGTTGGCCAAAAACAGATATCCTGACCTCAGGTTCTTCTGGCTTGACATAATAAGTTATTTACCCAGCTTAATTTAATGATCTATTGCAATGTTTTGAAAAGTGTCATTACTGATARGCTATGTTGTTTTATCATTGTCAAAGGAGCATTGCAGTTATTAGCTAAAGCAGTAGATAGTCATTTCCCTCTGAAAACGTAACTTGGAGTGAGATCCATTGGCCTTATGCATCAAAAACTAGACATCTGAGTGAGTCTAGACTGATATTTCATTAATATCTACTATGTAGATGTTAATGAAGTCTAAAGTTGGCTGAAGTAGATCAGGTCTGCAAAGACCAAAGCATATGCAAGTAAATGAGAATAAATATAGAACATGGTAACCAATATTTTGCACAGAGTCTATCTGGTTGTCTTGTGACAAGTCGGTACAAAAAAGGCACAGGACATTAATTCTTTGATGAACATTAGAGTGAAAGTCTGCAAAACCTCAASAGGACACATTCCACATCCTTTACTTCTGACACCGTTTCTGAGAAAATCCAATTTTTAACACGAAATTATTACACACTGAGAAAATTATCTTAATTCTGCAAAGCCTCTACTGTGTAGCCTTTTCTAACCTGCTCTATAAATGTAGTCCTCCAACTGCTTAAAAACAAGTCTCACTCTTCTAAAAAAAATAAAATAGCAGAGAGAAAATACTGTGAAATGGCTCCTGCAACACAGTTGGAACAGATTGGGATGTGCAAAACATCCCTCCTCTGGGAGCTATTCTTGTTGATGAGGTTCAAAATTGAAGTGACGTGTAGGCTCAAAAGAAGAGGTGCTTCTGCAAAGAGCAGCTCTTCAGGCTTAGCTGTGTGTGCTGTTCCTCCCCCAGGACTGCTCAGTCTCTAGATCCTCTCTCTAATGGTCCTCTTGTTTCCTTTTTTAACCAAATGAAGGACAAATATGAATCCTGGAGGATACCCTTAACTCTTTCCCAGATGAATCAGTGTCAGGGGATGGTGGTGCCTTCAGGCAAAGCTGGTCACCTGCCATGGGTAGGTTATGGAGGACTTCCTGCTAGTCTTCAAAGCACTGCCATCCCCTTGTATTTGAAGCCAAGGGCTGATTGTGTGGTTGATGATAGTGACAATAATTATAATAATTTGTTTTGCYGATGACAAGCTGTCAGTGCATGGCAATGAAATGCTAAGCTGACGCCAATAAATATTTCTATATTGGGTGTCACACTGGTGTGAAAAAGGATGTGCAGATCCGGATGTGGATGATATAGAGGGGGACTCGGTCATTGTAAGGGAATATTGAAGAAAGAAATCCTTTGACTCTTTTGAACCCAAAGAAACTCTTTTCTGCACTTATTTATTGCCATTTGGAACTTACCTATGATCTCTGAATATATCAGTCGTGCTTTTCCTTTCCCTGTGGGGGAACAAAATAATGAGAGGTTTTCTGGTGAGTAGGGCTTCGTTCGGGAGGGCGGTTTTCGGCTCATTCTTGCACTCACTGTCTTGGCTTCTTGCCCCATGCCGCTTGGCTACTGTGTTGCACAGCTAATCCCTAGTAATCATTCAGAGCAGATGGTGGTGATGGAAAAAAAAGATGGAGAGAAATGCGCAGCCCCGAAACAATTAGKAATGACAGTGACCAGTTTAAGTACGTATGTATTTATTTAGTCCCGTTGGTGCGTAAGTGCCTCCAATTCATCCGTCTTTTCCCGTTCAGCCAAGATGCTCTGAGGGAACGCTTAACTTGAGGCACATATTTAAGCTCTGCTGAGTTCGGTGAGACTTAAACACACACTTAATGGTAAACGTCTGTTTCAAGCACTGTTCGGGGATGGGATAGGCTAGAGAATATGTTAAATGCTTTGCTGTCTCCACTAGCGCCAGCTCAGCAGCAGCAGGCTTGGAGAGATGAATAACGTAGTCCCMCTTGGTCAGTCCGTAAGACCTGAGCAAGGGCATGGCCGTGACCTCTTTCCCACAGYTTCCTGTCGGCAGCTCATCCACCTATGGCCATTCCTTGTGGTGCTGGGGATGGTGCTAATTACTACCATCTCCGGGGGAATGTTTCCTTGCACAGCAGACGTTCTTTCATTAGCAATTCAGTTGGTACCACTGCTAATTCAGGGGCATCTCRCCTGCTGTGAGTTAACCCAGGGTGGACCAAAGCAGCAGGCTAGCTCTAGTGAAAATCTCTGCTGTCYGTTTTGAGGGCTGAGCACTGCTTAGACCCCCATGGCTGTTGCTTGAATACATGATACGTTTGGAAATCGCATATCGAAAACCAAAAAAGCCCTAAGCAAACAAAGCCCCAAACAATCCAACCATCAAAAGTCTGGATTAAAGAACACAGATGGCAAGAAATTGTTCCTTCTTTGTGTGTGGTCCCTGATGCAAATGCTTGTTTTCACAACACTGATAATGAAACCGCTTTTATTTTTGGATGCTCCGTAGGGTACAATGTAGTACATCAAAATAAATCATTGCATAGTATGTTTGTTACAGATGAAATCTGATGCATCAAATGTCAAGGTGGTTTGCTATGATTAAGCAACGAATATTGCTAATCTTGCTAACAATGTTGAGAAAAGAAATGACAGTGAAGGGGAAAATGCTGACTTGATAAACAGATCTATAAAATTTTGATATGCTTATATAGATGTGCAAACAATAGTGTTTCAAGCAATGGGAAGTTTCCAAGGTGTATRTGTAGTGAGGTGCCTTAGGTGTCTACAAAACAAACAAGCAAAAAAACCCACAGACCTTTAAGGCTAAATCAATCAGTCAGTTTAATCTGTGCATTAGTAGAGGAACTGCATGCCGTTTTTCATCCTATTTTCAGTTTCTAAACCATTTTGATAGTCATTGTATTTGAAAAGGCATCCATGTCAACTGCTGTGGAAAAGGCTTCTGTCTGAATCAAGAGCAGTTGCTTCAAGGCCACTGTTCTTCCTAGGAGACAGGAAGTATCTGTGTGATAAATTAACCATGGGTGAATGCTGAGTCTCTAATGAGAACGATGCTGTGTTGAATTCAGCCTTTCATGTGAAAGCTGTTTGGGACTTTACTGAAAAGAATGTGTTAATCAAGAGAAAAGCATAATTACTATCTTGTTAACAGACACAAGTAGGAAAGCTTGGTGAAAATGAGGTTGACATTAACTCCAAAACCAGAGGAAAAAGAGTTTTTTTGAAAGATTTTTGGAGAACTTGCTTTTACACTGCACAGTGATTTATGGCAATTGTAATTTCCATAATTAATATTGCTGGATGCTTCGTATTCAGAG
Organism: Nothoprocta perdicaria; assembly: GCF_003342845.1. NCBI lineage: Eukaryota > Metazoa > Chordata > Aves > Tinamiformes > Tinamidae > Nothoprocta > Nothoprocta perdicaria. The sequence continues at coordinate 482,380 of NW_020454605.1, forward strand.
GAATGTTAATCATAATAACACAAATGGAGGTATTATTGCAGCTATGCCTCAGAGTTCATATTTCATGTTGCGCCAAAAGTTCGATATTCACCATCCTTCTCAATGCAGCMTTCAGACTGTATGGATAGATGAATGTGCACCAAAGGTAAAATAACTGGATTAATACGAACTAGAATAATGTATCTAGCTTGTAGCTTCCCATTTTCCCATTTTGCTTGTAAGGTCCTGATTGTTCAGGGCTTTTTTTTTAACCAATAATAAATTATTGCAATACACTGCTAATTACACCACACTGAAGTTGTGTAGAGTATAAATTGCAATAGTGATGGACTTAGATTAGTTTCTTATGCTTATTATTACCAATTCAAAGGCAATTCATTTCCAACTAGGTTCTTTTTAAAAGTTTAGAGAAAAAGAATATGTAATTCTTTSCTAATATGAGGAGAGTATTATTGGAAAACTTTTTGTTCTGCATGTCTATTGGCTCTATTAATGAAAAAGGCAAAAGAAACAATGCATATTAATTTAGATATGTATTTACAAATTATAAAGGATATTTATGAATGAGAATTTTCCAAGTTCTTAATGTTCTTTACCTCTCATGGCTTCTTTAGATTGTTTGCTAGTTTATGATTAGTTTCCTTGTCACTGATGCTTCCAGAAATACTTTGTCCTTTTCCATTTCCCTTTTCGTTTTCCTATTTTGCATGAGTTGCAATGGAAGAAGGGAAGGGAGAAAGTGGTGATGATGTTGTTTTCCTGCTGGCATTTATTAAAAAACRCTTAAACTTGAAATTTCTGAGAAGAATTTAGAGATGATTCAGAAACATCAATTAACCCTTCAAAAAGTAAATAACGCAAACAAAGGAAGATGATGCCACAAATTCTAGACCTTTTCCCAGTAGTAGAAAGGTGCTTCCTTCTTTTCATCCAAAAGGAATGCAAATAGCATATTAAAAATTAGGAGGTGGAAAAAGCTGTGCATGAGGGTAGGTWACAGGGAGATGCCCAAATAACTGTCAGTCAGGACCAAGTCTAACTGAAATCATTATAGGTCTCGTCCTGCATCTTGTGATTTAGTTGAAGCAGGTACATGGTCTAGATATGTAAATATAAACGTGTATGTATTTTTTAAGAGGAGATAAATTGCTTTGATGGTGTATCTGGTGCTCCAACGGGGGAGAAAGAACAGTTTGTTTTCACCTCTTCATGATCTCCAGACCTCTCAGGAAATCATCCTAGTGACTGACGGCCCCTTCTGCTTTTGTTTTCCCTTGCACTGAAGTGAACACCRGCAAGAGAGGAGATTCACAAAATTAATTCAGATTGGCTTAGATAAGGGCCCTGTGATGTTGATTAAAAACCATCCACAGGGCCATTAGCAAAGTGAGATAATAAATGAAATTGCATTGAATCACATGAGTTTTTTAGTGGGGAACATCAGGGAGCAGTCTTGAGTCTGGTCTTCTTTAAACATCTTCATTCATTAGCTAGAAGACAGGGAAAGAGTACATGTTAATTAAAATCGCAGATGATCCAAATTGGGAGGCATTGCGTAAATCAGCAATAGAGAGATTAGAAACCTTAGGCAGGAAATGACAAAATGAGATGCAGCTCTGAAAAATGTGTGTAAGRGAGGAATAATCTATATTGGCACACAATCAGCATAAAGCAGGTTGCTCCAAAACCAGATTAATGGGAGGGAACTGGAGTATGTGGCCTGTGGAGCCAAGGGCCAGCTAGTGCACCACCTATTTAAGGGTAACCGCTGCACCTTCCCAGTGGAAAGGTTACTGTACATTCAAAATTCATTTACAGCTGGCAATATTAAAAGGTCAATGCAGTTTAGGGGCGTATGCGCAGGAATAGGCTGTCAAGGAAGGATGGGGAAACCCACCTCTGCAATAACCTGCTGCCAGGGCACTCAGGCTTTTTATTTCCTCTAGCTCTGCAAAAAGGCCAGTGCACCAAGAGGCGTGTAAGATAGATGTGCATCTAGCGAAATGGGTCATCTGGATGCTGGCACTGGGGAAAGTGGCTTTCAACGGGGCTACCGTGGTGTCTCCTCCAACGTGGGCCCATGGCACTCTTAGGCAAGGAGAGCAGCTCAGAGATGAGGCATGAGACTAATAAGCTAATGATGAGCATGCAGCATTACAGGAGAGAGGAAAAGCCATGATGCTGCACTATAAATTCACTTATTGTTAACCTGCTTCCAAAGAAGCCGCTTTCTCTGAGCCTCCAGCTTGTGGGTTGACAGGCTTGCCATGTCTGCAAAGTTGCTTTCAAATGAGGGTCTTTAATACCACAAGCAGTTCTAGTAGCACTAAATTTACTGTTGGGAATCAATAAAAAGTGCCAGTATAAGATCTTAATCATTTCATTTTGACCAAAATAGAAAATGGAAGTAGAAGAAATATCTAGAGTATGATGACATAAAAAGATTCTTCCAGCACAACGGAAAGGGAACACGTTTCTAAGAAATCCTTGAAACTGCGATAGAAGATCTAGTAAATTATTCTCTTGGCAGAAGGATGAACATTTGCACAGTTAACCAAAGATGTGCATTACATTATAACTTAACTGCTGAACAAAAGTCCTTAATTTGTATTTAAGAAATGTACCTGTTTCTATGTGATGAATGAGTACCTTAGTGTGATACTGATAGAGATATGATGCTAAGAACTAAGAATCAGATATGTATAGGTGACAGTTTCATGTGCCCTGCCTACCTATCAGTTGTTTTTAATTATTTCAGTATAGTATATACATTTAAGAAGAAGAAGGAAAAAAAACACCAAATATTGATTCTTTTTGCTTGTCTCTTTTCATAGGTAGACTGAGAGTAATATATACCCATGCTAAAACTGTACACTGCAGGAAGTATTTGATGGATTATTCCTAGATTCTTCAAAGAAAATATATACAAAAAGTGAGTATTAATCCCRTTGTCTGAGTTGTTTAACTGATGTTAAGTTTTTGCTTAAAATCAAAGTACAATAATTGTAATACGTTTTGCACAGATTTCTCTGATTGCAGTCATGAAGAATTTCAATACTTTCTTAGAACTCATCTATTATTATTCTATTTGTTATGATTATCTAATAAGGATAATTTTCATTACTCTCCAACTTGAGAGTCTTAATCATAATCAAGGGCTCACTCTTTATGGGCCAGGCACTTTACACACAGACAGTCCCTGCATGAAATGATTTTCAATCTATGGAGCAAACAAGAAACCATAGATAGTGATGGGCAGGTGCGAGAGCCATGGAGACAATGAGAGTGCTGGTCAGGGTGACAGGCAATCCTACCAGTGTATCTGCAGCCTAAGTTGAGRCAGGAGGATTTGCAAAATACTTAATCCTGAGTATAAAGGAGTATCTAAACRGAGCTGATTCAGAGCTGTGTTGGTTTTGGTGTAGAATGGAAGCAAAAGTGCCTTCATCACTTATGCAGCACAGGTACTGGAATAAATAATAGGAGGCCAAATCATTTTAAATTAACTGGGAAATCAGAGCATACCTTGTATTTATATGTATATATGTAGTATGTGTATGTGTGCAGATATAAGTGCATGCCTATTTAAAGGAAATATATAACATGCTGGAGTTTGGGTTCCTCAAAAGTATTAGGGTTGATATTAACTGAAATCTTGTGCCTGTAGCCCCTCCCTTGTCCTCTCACCTTGAAGTTCAACCAGGATTCACAAAGCTGAGCCCTGAGAAAGATTCTGCTGCAGGATAAAGATTAAGCATCAAAGAATAGAAAGAGATGAGGAAAATGCCAGGAAAATTGAGAGTTTTCAAAGTAAGAGTTTCATATTAAGCGTAACCACAGTGAGGTGACAGCTAACAGCAAACTGAAGTGAGTGAGAAAAGGGAGAGGAAATCTCTCAGATAAAACTCCGCAAATTGCTGGGACTCTTGGAGGACAGCAAGCTCTGTTTGTAAAGTGATGGGTGAGTTCACAGGATATGTCCAACCAGTTTTCTCCTGAAGGTGAATTCCTACTTGTCAACATGATCTGATTTTTTTTAACTCTTTTTTTATTTATTTTTTGCTACTCATTTTATCTCAACATTGATGCATGTAATCACCTTTTTGCTGCCAGGAGGTATGGTTAGCAACAATRGGTCAGAAGGCTAATGAATGGCCTCAAATCAATTAATTTCAGAGGCAGCAGTTTTGGGGCTTTGGCACTGTAGTCTCTTTCCAAAGGTGGTATTTAGCACATAATAAACTAAGGGTATTTTTGCCYGTGTAATCTTTTATATTACAGAATATTGAAGATATGCCCAAGTAAGCTTGGTAGCAATGCAACTGCAATAGCTGGTTTATTCTAGGTTTCTCGTGGTTCTTGCTTAGCTCTTCCTACCCAGGTTTCAAGGTCAAGCGATGCTGATTGTTCCAGCACGCTGCCTACCAAAAGGAACTGACAAAAGGCAATGTGCTCAGAAAATGCACTAAAGTCAAAGCATAGGTTGCCAATCAAAAGTACSAATCATAGAGACAATTTTGAGAAGTTGTCTTAGTATAACGAAAAAAAAAAAAAAAAAACCACCTCTGGAAAGCAGAGTATTTGCGTTTCAGCCAACTTCTTTGCTTTGGAGCAGCCAACATTCATCTGGAATGGGGCTGATTCTCAGAGGTGCTGCTCAGCTGGAGCTCTCAGTGGCAACTGGGGTTTATTGCTGAACATCAGACTATTTTTTTATTCAGTCATGGAAAGATGACATTAGCTTTCTGACATTAGGTGTCCCAGCTTGAAAGCACTGGCTGCTGTTCTCTGCTTTTGTGCCATTATTGTGGGCTGCATCCTGTGGGCACATTTTCCATCTAAATTATATTTTCTTGTTATTACCCCATGAGACAACCTGTATGTGTTTTGGGATATTTACAAACAAAACACTTTGTATGAATAAGCTTTTGTAGTGTTCTCTCTTTCTCTTTCTTTCTTTCTTTCTTTCTTTCTTTCTTTCTTTCTTTCTTTCTTTCTTTCTTTCTTTCTTTCTTTCTTTCTTTCTTTCTTTCTTTCTTTCT
>NW_020454605.1:487581-526642 GCF_003342845.1 Nothoprocta perdicaria
TCTTTCTTTCTTTCTTTCTTTCTTTCTTTCTTTCTTTCTTTCTTTCTTTCTTTCTTTCTTTCTTTCTTTCTTTCTTTCTTTCTTTCTTTCTTTCTGCCAGTTAATGTGTTAGTTAGAGACTGCTGTTATTGGCTAGACAGTGTGTACAGCTTTTTAAATTTTCTAAAGTGTCATGTCTTCTTAGACTCAGGCTACCTGTCATAGGATCCTCATAGCATATCTTCTTGTTTATACTGTAAATCTAAGATAAGGATCCTTACCAATTATAGTTTTAACATCTAACACATTGGGTTAGCAACGCCTTTGAAGCCCCCCAGGTGCTACAGCTATAGAGGCATTATGTAGGAATAAGGAGCTGCCTATTCTTGCATGAGGCATCTTGTTTCAAGCCACAATTTACACATTCATTGAAATTCATTCATTGAAAATGTTCTATTTATTCAAATCAATCTGTCATGCAATGTTAATTAAGCATTAATTGATACTTATTTCTTGGAGGCAACAGATCATCATTTCTCTTGAATAATCCCAGAAGCTTGGTTCAAGATGGGAAAGAAGGATGGAATAGGCTTGTCTCTGTGACTACTGAATATTTTATTTATTTATTTATGCATTCATTCACTTATTTGTTTTTGCTGTCAAGTGCATCAGTCACCATAATCSCATCCCTTCCCATTATTTCCCATAGGAGAAATTGGCAAAACAATAGGAAGGATGTAATTAGTAACTTGGCTGTGGGGTGGGCATAGAAACCAGTCTGAAATCAGAAGTGTGAGAAGAGAGCTGTTTGCATATTGTCAGTCAATCATTTCCTCCCTGTTTACATTTACAAGCAAATTGCAGCTGTATTTTTTGGACATGTTAGGATTTTTTTTTTTCTTTGCTTTTGCTTTGCTACAAGAAGCTGTTTTCAGCCAAGGTTTCATTCCTCCTGTTGAGACGTGCAGGAGATATGATCTCACATCCTTTAAAGAACGGATAGACAACAGCAATACCATAACAAAGACACAGACCCTGCATTGTCTGCAAAAAAAAGAGGTAATTGCAGAGCCATGGAGCTGCACTCAGTTATGCACACATCGTATCTCAGAGAAATCTTCCCTTGGGGATACGTTTTGCTCACCTCCTTGAAGGCTTAATAACATGCCATAAGAGCACAGCATCTTCCTTCTGGGAGCCACGGGGAGCAGTAGTGATACGCACCTAACCCACAGCCTGCAGGTGCCACAACATATACAAATACCATCCACCTCCACAAGCAGGATGGTCTGTCCGTGTTCTCTAGCCTGGCTTCACTGCTTTCAGGACCTTGCTGTGTTTCTTTCGGCGTTTCTTTGCATCTTTCTGCATCATCCTATAATAGATATTATAGACAGAGCTGGTTGTGGCTTTTGTATGACCAACACAACTAACATATCAAAGCATGATTGCCACAGTTCACAGTTGATGGTATGGGTGGGGATTATCAATTTTGCTCATCCGTATGAACCAAGGTAATCTCTTCCAGTCCACGAAAATACACCAGTTGTCCTAGGCTAAACCTGGTTTAATATATAGATTCCAATTAGATGGTGGGTGATAGGTTGGCGAGGATGTGGGGGGAAAAGGARTGAAACTTGGTTTTGGGCATGGAAGCATCAGTCACCATTCTGCAAGAGAGCACAAAATATTTCTGTATGACATGAGCATAGTTTTCCATAGTTTTCCACTGAATAATAATGATATGATTTAAAAAAAAAATGCTAATTTTTAATCCTATGTATGACTCTAGGCTCTAGACTCTAGTCTCTAGACTGCTGGTGGAGAAGTCTGTCTTTCTGCATTCTTTCTCACTGAGTTTAAGAATCTCCTAAATACCAAAAGGCAAAACAAAGGTATTTGTAGGTATCTTTTCGCATGCAGGAGGATAGCCCAAAGCAAGGTATGCAAGAATAAATGCAGGTGAGATGTATTGTCTGTCCTCAGCTATCACAAGCAGGCCCACCTAGGTCCAGCTTCTGCAGAAGTGTTCAGCATGTGCTTAGCTTTGAGCCTGTGAATAGTCCTGTGGCATCCTGTTGTTACGGACAGACTTAAATAAGGATGACAATCATAAATATGTTTACTTGAGACTCTTGCCTATAACTAGAGTTCCAAGTTATTATAATCAAGGTAACAGTGGTGACAGCAGAAGTACAAGCAGTAGTATTATCAGTGACAGTGATGTGCAGTCAGAAATTTGATAAGGGAACCATTGAAGTGGGGTGCTCACCCTTGACACTGTAGCTGGATTAAGACGTTTTCTGCAATGCAATACATGGAGATATGACTTTCATCTAGTCTGGACAAAGCAGCAGTTCCTTGAACATATTTAACTGGTCAGTAGGAATGGGCAGCTTGGCCCAGCTAAAAGAACTATCCTGCACACTTCTTATTAGCTTACATCAACTTAACCTGACCTCCCTGGGAAAGGAAAGTAGATTAGATTTTAATATGGAGATCGACACCTCTAAATTACAGACTGGCCCAGAAAATACAGGTAACAGTATGTGGCAGACTTCACGAGTGTCTTTCAAACCTAAGTGGTTTAAGAAATAGGAAAAATAGGGAGAGTTCCTTTGAGAACTGCAGGTATGCAGACGTGAAAAGTTGGAGAGATGTCTCTCTCCCCTGGACAAGTGGCTCAAGGAGGTTTGTGCATCACTGCATGATAGAAACAATTTGTTTTCTCCCAGGATTGTGAGCTCTAACTTGCTTGCAAGGAGGAGAAGGAGGCTGAATGCCTAAGGCTTGCACTCAGGTTTGCAGAGAGTTTCAGAAAAATAAAAATTAGCTTGGCCAGCCTCATCYAGGATTGTTGCACTCTTTAAGGCAAGCAAATAATTCACCTGCTGTCCTCTATTTTAAATCTTAGYGCTATAGAGAATTGGCACTTTTAAGTATAATTACTAGGTGCTAAACAGTTGTTCTTATGTTGGCGCCATCAAGGACAGAAAATTGGAGACTGTTTCAGAAACATTTTCAACAGGCAAATGTGGAATAATCTGCTTAGTTTTAYTGGATCTTAAACACATCCATGTTAGATTGTGCATGAAAGACTCCAGCTGTGTTTGCTCCCAGCAAGTTTCCCAATAAGGCTCAAGCASTCTGCTAAGGATGCTCATTGAAAGCACTTGATCCATAGGGTGTATGCCCAAAAGTTATCCATGGTGGCCTTGATGAGCTGAAAGGACTTTTTAATTCTTCTATGCACTTGCAAACTGAGACCATCCTTGGCCCTTAGAGTGCAATGATCAAGTTTCCAGCTTTCATTTGTCTTTGTGGGATTTCTGATTTTTTTAATTTTCTCAATCTTATTTTATTTTTGTGCCTTCCAGTGGCATGGGATTTGCCGAGGAAAACATTCACAGGAATAAATCTCTTCAAAAAATCAAACAAAATCAACAAAATCTCTTCTATAGCTTGACATTAATTTTGATCCTTTTCACCACTGCTCTCTCCCTTCAGGTTTCAGCTCTCTGCTGGAAGACACAGTTCTCCTCATCCCMCTCCATTCCTTGCAGAGCAGCTCCTGGGTACTAGGAGAGGAGAGGCACAGTGAAAGGGTTGAGTTTTTGTAGTGAAATCGAAACCATTTCCACATTGTTGCCCATGATCTGTTGTTGCCATTGTTGTGCATCACCTCTGTGATGTCGTCAACCAAGTCCTTGGTGGATGGTCAGCGTTTTTAACCTAAATTTTGAGAATAAACGCATTGATGGATGTGCAAGTAGGATCTGGTTTCCCTCTTTACAATTGCCCTGCTCATTCACAGATGTTCCAGTGGCGATGGCTGCTCCAGCTGGCTCTAGTTGATGTTGTTTCTGCTCCCGTTGCTCTGACCAACTGTGGTGAAAGCAGAAAGCACGTGTGCAATGACAAGAGCAGAAAACACATATGCACTGACATTGTTTTCTGTTCAGGCAGTAACGCAGCACTGAGCTTTCCAGGGAAAAGAACAAGCAGGAGGGAGGCCAACAAGCTGATGAGATCCTAAAACCTATTTTACTGGGCATTACTCTTTTAACTCACTTTGGAAATGGACTGGTTTAATAAAGCCCMTGCAAATGAGCAAAACTGAACGATTTGCAAACCTTAGCACCAATATTCGTTGGCAGTAGCTTGGGTCAGTGTGGGGGCTACCTCAGCTTCCTGTGGCACCTCAGTGAGGAGTGTCCTTATGACTGTGTTGGCATACTGGGCTCCCCATCATCAAAATACTGTTATCTAGGCCTGTGACAGATAAAGGTGAAGCAGTGGAATGCCCCAAAGAGAGAGAAAAAAAAAAAAACAAGTTTGCTTTTTAACTTGTTTTATTTTGTAATGCTGGTAGTTACATTCAGAGGGGCTCATCTGGGGCGTTTGCCACTTCGTGATGACATGACTTGCTGAACTGATAAAATGAGTGATGTTTCCTGACACATGTGTATTGTTAGTAGCTGCTGATGAGGCAAATGATGAGTGGTAGTACAAATGTTTGCTAACTTGGGGATGGCTTCTGATACGGAAGGTATGCAGAGCTGTCTTTGAAGTCTGTAACAGCCAAGCACATATGCAACTGGGATCATCAGTGGGTGTTCATCCTCCAAGGATACCTCAAAGGTCGCATAATATATATATTTTTATATATAATTTTAGTGAAAAATCCTGGGAAGTCTCTCCAAATTCTGGCCATCTTTGAGTTCTGAAGGTCCATGTGAACCTAGGCATTTACGGGAACTTATGTTGTAAATGGGGAATATTCTGCACCAAGATAGGGATTAGGGAGCTGAGCTCTGGACACCAGTCCAAAACAAGACTTTTTTTTTCTTTCTCCTCCCTGAGATATTTTTTTCCATTGTCATTCCAGAGGAATCAAAACGGAATTGTCAAGTTTATGGCTCTCTGACACAGCTTGGGCTTTCTGGGTAGACACCTGTGTCTTTTGTCCTCTTCTTTGGCCATTTCCTTTGTTTTCCCAGGCTTGAATCCAACCCTTCCCCCAAAGCATTTTGAGTCTGAAGTCAGTTTACTCCCCAGTGAGAAAAAAAACATATTTAGAAAGTCATCTGGAGACCAAGGGCATACATTTAGGAAAACATTTCACTTCTGCTAGGAAAGCCTGGACCACTTGTGCTTCCTTTGTTTTTTTCCTTTATGCTCTTTACAAAAATTTTCATAAGAAAAGGTAGCTGGCCCTCCGGGCCAATAATGTTTCTCCTTTCTGTGTCATTCTTCCAGATGAAGGATACTAATAGCAAAAGGGAGATAATTGTGTTTTAATTGGGCTGTGCTTGTTCAAAGAGGGAGGAGACAGGAGGTGCCTTTTAGTTCCCATGGCCTTCCAGCTACATTGCCACATAATGCCAATTAGGAGCAAAATAAAGAGTATGCAAAACAGATGACAACTGCTGCTCAACAGGAATAATTCTTTTGTGACTAAAACAATGGTGTCTTCAACCGAGGGTGTGCCTTTTGCTGCTGGAGTTCCCCTTGGTTTTTACTGCCGAAGATAATTTTGCATAAGATTTGCTGTGGCGCAGAGTAGGAAAGTTTCAAAGGAATGCAACAGTGGAAGCCCCAGCTGTGTGCATGTGTGCACACTCTCCAAAAGCAGAAGGCAAAGTCAAATTAAGTTACTTTTTGCCTGCAAGTTATTTTTATTTTGTTTTCATTCCAAAGGGATCTATTGTGCATGGGAGGGATGAAAGGTTTGGGGTTTTTTAATCTTATTTTGGGTTTGGAGGGAGGAGGATTTTTTTTTTTTTCTTTCTGCTTGTTTGTTAGTTTTAAGGGTAATTATTCACCGGGACCTTTTCAGCTGTCAGGCCTAACAAAAGGTAAGCCGGCCTCTTCTCTTCCCTACCCCCACACACTGCTTTTCTTCCAACAAAAGCAAGCTTTGTTTGGGGAGGCGAGGGAGGAGGTCATCATTTCACAAGGATCCTTCTTCATCCCCCAAGTTAGAAACACTCTTCTACTTTATATCAAGCCAACCCCTCTGCAATGAATGCAGAGAGATTTGGACATTGCAGGCATCTCTACCCTGGGAGATGTTACCCATGGACAGTTGCCAGCTTGACAGATTATGCTCTGATAGATGCTTCCTTTTCCTTCAGCAGCCTTCCTAACTTACTACGCGAGCTGGTTATCAATTTATCTCCAACACATACCCTGGCATTAATCAGGCTCCATCCAGAGGGTGGTCCGTAACCCCAGATGTCCTACTCTCTTCAACTGGGATGAAGCTCCTAGCATCCCAAATTGTATTTGCTTTTTCTTCGTGGCTTGCAGCTCCTTGCTTGTGCAATGCCAAAGTGTTTTGCAGACAGGATTATGTTCCTTATAAACAGATCGATATGTGCCAATCTCCAGACTCATATAAATATTTGCTTACATACCAGATTGATCTTGTCCTAGATTCACCATAATTTAAGTCTGTGGAGCTATAATCAGGAGTCCTTGATGATAAAAAAGAGCCCATCAGCAATTATGCTTGTTCACTTTCCCATATTCAAGGCTATTTCAGCATTTCACTGATAAACTTCTGTTTTTAATCAAACTTGCAGTGTGAAAATCAACATTGCACACTAGTTAAGGATGCTGGAGTGCTTGGTGTGTGGCATTTGGAAGTTATATCAGTGTAGAGCCATGAGCGATTTCTGAGAGGGTTTTATCCAAGATAGCAACTTGATTTTTTTTCCTAAAAATTTCCTCTCAAGCTTTGCATTGAGTTTTGTCTTTACAGATTTAATTCCTAAGGGTTTCCACTGAGCACATTTCTTAGAAACTGAAGCACCAAAGACATTTCTGTCATAATATCAGTTTATATTCTCATATCAGAATTACACGGTAGTGTGAGTTATATCAGAGATGCTGTCCAGTGAATGATGGACTTCTGTTCACAAGTACTCCTTTTCTAAATAAAGGAAATGGCAATAGAAAACTGTGTTGAGAAGTGTTACTCCTTTTTTTCTGGGACAGGTGGGAAATATGGTCTGGGACTTGCACAACCACAGAGGAAGTCTATCAAGGAAATAAATTATAGTTTCACATTGCTTAATGTGGTCCACATTGCAAAAAAGGAAATTCCATTTAAATATTAGGGAAAATTATTTACAGTTAGTCAAATACTAGGAGAGGTGTAATTTCTGTCACTGGAGATATTTAACACTRTTCTGAGCAAGACCCTGAACCAACTAATCTGACTTCCAAGTTGGATCTGACCATGAAGTTGGCCCTGCTGTGAGCAGCAGAATAGACCAGGTGGCCATGAAGGCCACCTTGCTTTCAACCTAAGTTCTTCTGAGGTACTCTTATCTTTATTGGAAGTTCCCCTTCTCAGCATATGTGAATGTGCACAGTGCATGCTATAAAAACAAACCCAACAAAATAAGACATACTCTACCAGGCAATAATGGGAGCAGGTTTGTAGACCAGTGCTGGTGAGCACATCAGATGGCAAGTGCCCTGGCTAAAGCTGATTGGAGAAAAAGGCTAAAATCCCTTAGTTTTTCCTGGAGATACGTGCCTGATCATAAGACAAAGGTGTTGCTTGTTTACTTTAAAACTTTTTTAACTTTGTCATTTTTTGAGGTTAACCTGTAATTGTCTATTTGGTTTTTCTGAGCTGAGGTTGGCTTCACAGGGCATGCCTTGGTGTCTGCAATACCTGTTCTCATTTATAAACTTCAACTGACCTGAGAGGGAGCTTGGCCAAGTCCATCCTAATAACTAGACATGTGTGGTTGCATCTGGCATTAAAAATGGAGCCGCATTGGGAATGCTGTACAATATACTCTGAAGGGATTCACCCTTTTAAGTGAAGAACCACATGTGCAAGTGAAAGCCTTAGGTAGGGCAGAATATACATAAATAATAAACTGAATTATAATTAAGTCAAGAATGAACCTCAACAGTTTCATTCTCATGAAATACACATTAGGAGTGTGGTCCTCTTTTAAAAAATGCTCTTAATACCTGTGTGGTCAAAATATGATTTGATGCAATTCTTTCAAACTCTCCTGTACCGTTATATAGTCTTCCCTAATTTAGAAGAGGAATAAAAATGTTYAGGATTTATTTGTCTGCTCTCCACAGCACTCGTGTATGGAAATATTTAGCTATATTGCAGTATATGCTGCAGCATACCGCACGGTGACGGCAACCCTTCCATCCTTGCCTAAGTATTTCATTTTTCCTAAGAATCTTGACACATCTAAAATGATTAGTAATTTGAACGTAGTGTGCTCCGCTGGAGGAAGACAAATAGAATTAAACCTCTTCTATAGACAAGAAAACCGAGGTCATTTTCCAGCTGATGGCARAAGTTAAGCACCTACCTCTCTGCTTTCAGTAGGAAAATGATCTAACCACTGTCAGTGCCCGGTTCTTTCCCTTCACTTTCRATACCCAGATGCTCAGCTCCTGCCTCCCTTGTTCAGTCCCTGGTGGCAGCTGTCATAATATTTCAGGCCTAATTGTCAGGGGAGTGGAAGACCCTGGTAATCAGCTCGAGCTGGGGATGTGCAGCACCTTAGTCCACTTAATGGGTGGCTTTGTGCGGAAGCTGAAGGTGACTTTTCTCAGGCTTGTCACCAGAATTTGCTGCAGATGAATGAGCTCTGGCTTGGGGGAAAAAAAAAAAAAAAAAAAAAGGAAAAATACCATTTCTTTGAGGCCTGTGGATGCATTTGCTTGCTTAGTCTCTGAAAAGCCTTGCAAGCTGTTTTGCTGATGCTGTGAACAAATTGGTATTTAGGGCCCAGATTCTAAATCAAAGAAAACACATGGAAAAGCACCTCATAAGCAGCGCTCGTTATCAGATTATCACTGGCTGCCGAGCCGGAGGTGTAGGATCGTATTTTATTTCTTTTATCAGTCCCACCAAAAGCCCATTTTGGCATGTGAAGATATCCTTCAGGATTAGATGCCACCTCCTCATGGCTTATTATTAAAAATAAAAGTAATAAAAAAATCCACAACACATATTCCTGTGGAAAAAAATTAATGATAATTCTAACTCCCATTTCTCTGCTAGCTTGATGAATGCAGTCCAGCTGTAGAGATGCATTTGCATCGTGTTAGTGGTACCATCCTGCCCTGCATGTGTCTCTCCTGCATCCCCTGGRTGGAGAGTCCCAGCTGCCAGAGATTACACGCTCAGCTGTGTGATAGCAGGTGGAGCAGCTTTATTCTCCTATTTAAACAAATACACACACACATATGTATATATTTATATATATATATGGCAGTTCCTTATTAAGCTTTATTCCTCTCATGGCCTGCAGTAGTTAGGGTGGGAGAGGTGGGAGTGATAAGAGATTGTCTTCCCACGCACCAAGGGTGATGTCTCCTTTTGTGGAGCAGCTGCAGAGCCCTTAGGAACCGAGCAAATGGCCCAGGATGCATCCTGCAGGGACCAAAATGCACTGTGGGGCTTAGGAACGCAATGCCAGAGTGGTCCTGTCCTTTCCTTCCAGCAGAAGTGTCCCCTGCTTGCTTGTTTTAATTTTTCTCATATGTTCTTATAAAAAGAACATACGAGAATCCTTTTCTGACTATAAGCAATATGATTTTCASTTTTTATAAGGCTGTAAAATGATGAATAGTAGAGTTATGGCCTGAAGTTACCCCACTTAATTCTGCTTGAGGTGGTATTCATCTCACTTGGGAGAAAAAATAAAAAAGCCACTAAGCATTTCCTCTCTATTAAATTTAGAAAGAACTGAATGCTTTAAGGGACAATTCCTCTCACCCTCAATGACCATGTGAAACAGGAACAGAAGTGTGAGTCTCTGTCTGTTGACTATATATGAAGAGAGGGATTTCTTCTTATGAGATGAATATTCTCATGAGATGAATCCCACTTCCTAATTCTCCTGGATTTCTCCAGATATGGACATTTCCAGAGAAGACCCAGGCTTTTCCTGGGTCTTAAATAAGAGACCACACCCAGGGATGTCCGTTCTGTCTTCACTGATGAACAGAAGGAAGCCCAGACCAAACTGCCTCYTTACCCAGATACCTCAGCCAGATTGGGTGAGATGAGTCCAAGTCCTGCTCCCTTCCCTAAAGGTCATATCATTATGAATATAGCCCCTGTTTTCTTTACCTTCCCTAGGACAAAGTGCACAAATATGCATGGGACAACAGTATAGCTGGGACTGCAGGAGTAGAGTCTCATCATTACCATATGGAAAATCATTTAAAATAAACCTCAAGGCCTTCTTGATGAGTGTTGCATGTTAACTGACTGAAAAACTGTTAAGTAAACTACAGCAAATAGGAGTATTAATCATAGCAGGACATGCAACTTGAGAACATTAAGGTAAAGCCCTGTCTCAGATATAGGGAAGGTGAGATCAAAACACACTTGTTGTCCTCTATTGCTGATTCCTTTGACGGGATTTAATTCTTTGACATGAAAATTCAGGCAGCTCAGCTTGAATTTTCTTACAGACACAAACCAGTAAAAATACCAGAATATGACAATATGTAAGTATGTGATGTCTTGACATGCTTTTTAAAATCACCAAGGATCAAATTTGATTTTGGAGTCTTGACGTGTATATTCAGTGCAGTGAAACACATGATCAGGAGGTGTTAATATATTTTTTCAATTCAATGAAGTAATATTGATGCGTCGATCTTTCTAAAATTTCATTCGTATGGACTCACTGAGTGCTTGAAGACCCATCAAAGTTATGGACACCTGAAAATTCATCTGGTTTCAAAAAACAAATAGTGATTCGTAGAGGTACTATTTGRCTTGCTTTATTTTTTTGAAATCTCTGCAACACAGACACTTCAGCTCGTCTCCCTGTACTTCACTTACTGTCCATGAGTAGAGAATTCTACAATGTTATGTGGCTGACCTATTTCATAGGCATATATTAGATTGAAGTCAATTGCATCTTAAAAACACTTAATTTACATGCTTACATGCATACAGTGTTGATAGCTGTACTGTAGACATACAAGGGTAGCAGATTTGCTTCTTTTCTGTTTTTTTCTTTGTCTATTTGAATTGACTTTTGATGTTGTCACTGTGCCAGACAGACTTGCAGGCTCTGTAGTCTACCTTTTGTTATGATGATTTTGTATCTGCTATCCAAAATTAATACAAATGCACTTCTTTGAAGTGAAATTTGATTGAAGAATAAATCTCAGCAGTGCTCTCTAACATTAAGGGAGATTCAATATTAATACTCAGCCCTGTTCCCTGCTTATTGAAGCCACATTCAATCCTATTTAATTTTTGTGGGAGTTTAGAACCTGCTTTATGTGGATGGTAGAGTTAGACTACTTGAGGAGTCTAAAGTCCTCACTTATTGAGGTTCTAGGTAAGAAATGCTGAGAATATTATTGCAAACAATATTCCKTGAGGAAATGGGAGAAAAGTCTTCTGAAGAGCTGCCACTCACAACACAGACTGTTTTCCTCACCAGAAGATACATAAAGTGGTTCACGGAGGCATTTTTAAATAACATAACGCACTTCCTCTCCAGCTGAGAAGYCGAGACACAGTGTGGGTAAGTGCTTTTGCTAGAGCATTTTCTTAATGCTCCAGTGTTGGAGCTGGTACGGAAAACAGTCTAGCTCCCAGTAACAAAATTGCTCCTTTTTTGATGACCCCRATGACTAGGCTACTAGCTGAGCTTCTGCAACTCACACTATGCATTGAAAACTGGAGTTGAATTAAAATCCGATTTCCATGTTGTATTTTTCTGCATTTAGAGGGTGTTCTGAGCTTCCATGCACTTAGCGCTAAATTGCAGTTTGAGGACCCTTCTGCCCCTAAGTTCAATACAAATGTGATGTCTTGAAGGTCTTTACACCTTGCTGTGAAGTGGTTAAGGAGGGAGTGTGCAGGTGATGGGCTCTGCATTGGCTACTGTCCATCTCCTCTGCAGCAACAGCAAAAATCGTGTTTGGCAAAATACGACCCCATGGACTMTGCAGCCCTGGGGCTATCTCAATTTAATATGCTACATCAATGTCAAATAATAGTTTTGTTAAGCATTTATATATGCATATATGTATATGCAGCAGAGCCTTAAAAATGCAGGCACCCCACTCCACCCCCCAAAAAAYACAAACCTTTTGGCCATTTATACAGATAAGGCCATTTTTATTGGCAAATATTTTGCTTGGCACTGGTTCAGCGTGTACTAATAGCTTAATAATTTTGGCAGACACACCAATGAAAAATGTTACTGAACCAGACCCAATTATGTGGATAAAATGTAAACAGTTGTGTCTGCTGGGGATAGCTGCAGTATGTTGTCAAGCCATGGCTGTAAATTACATATGGTGGATTGCTCTAAATTTGTTTTTGACAAACGACCGTCTGATGAGGTTGTTTCAGGGCCACACAACTGATGGAAGGACATTATCAGCAGAGCGTAATACCAGCATGGCTTTTGTCTCAGCTTTGCAAAGTTTGGCAGCTCTAACACAACTTTGGGACTAGTTTTCCATCCTTTGCTTTTGGTAGAGCCTCTRCAACATCGTCGTGCTGAGCTTATGATGAGCTAATTTCTGATAATTGTTTCTTGTTCTCCATATTAGCYATTAGTGCAACAGCTATTTAGGCTATTTCCTACCATGGAAAAGAATTATGTTACACTGGCAGAAGAAGAAGTTTCRTAGCAGCTTTGAAAGCACAACAAAGTTTTTTCCTTATTTGCTTTGTGCTGCCCATTTACTAAGTTAGAGATAAATGAAAAAATACATACACACACACACACACATATAATATATATATTTTTTATATATGTTCTGAATCTACCATTCAGACCTCCTCACTGAAAAGCAACTCTGGAACCACCTGAAAAAGCTTTGGGGAAGAATTTAAGTTTGGGCTGCAATTAAAGAATGYTATGCCAAAGGGGTGGAGGGTATTGGAAAAGAAGAGCAAATAATAATAATAATAATGAAGCTTTTCAGAACATTGCAATGAGGAGACACCCCAGCCCAGCACCTGSTACAACCATCAGGCGCGCCCTCCCGCTAGCTTAAATTAGAGCAACACTGCAACTCAGCAGGCTCCAGCTAAAAGCAGGCCGGGCGGGAAGAGTCTTAAAAAAGAGCCTTTTTCTGATGCATTCAGGTAGAAAAGGGTAAAGTAAATAATGAAGCTGGAGGGCAGCACACCAGAGCGTGACTTTGCATTGCCCCTCGTGCCGGTCACTGCCGCGGAGCACGTGGAAAGGAGCTGCTGAGGGATGCACGGTGTGATGTCTGCTCCTGATCCCTGCCCTTATCAGYCTCCCCAGAGAGCCAATAAACACGCATACTTCAGTAAATGGTAGGTTATAAATACTGGTGAGTAACGGCGTTGCGGCGGGAACAAAAAAAAGGCTGTGATTTATTGCCGTCGCTCTGTGATCACCGTATTTTCATAGTGGTAGGCAGCTGTTGGCAGAGGTTATTGACAGAGCTTCGTGAAGCTTCATGTGAGGTAAGCTTAATTCTTACATAACARCTGCCTATTTATTTCTAATTCCTAAAACGTGGTTTTCACTGAGGATTTCCTAGGTCTGGAAGTCAATTTGCTTGTGTAGAGTCCCAGCAATATTGCAATATTTGTCTTTCTCAGGCTTCTACTGGCATAGGTAGAGAAAGCAAAGGAGAATTATTGGCATAGTTAACTGGAAAATATGTTTTTGGTATTGATCTAATTGGATTTTTATTTGTATTTAATTATAAACATTGTAAGACACATTTATAGAAAGGAATGAAAGCTGAATGTGGATGAATAATTATGTGCCACTATAGATAGCGAATTGATGGAGAGTTCATTGCTTTTTGAGCCAGATGAGATATGAAAAAATAAGTAAAGTTACAGATTGAGGAGATTTGCACAAACACAATCTGACTCTTGAGTGTTACTGATATAATATGGATAATTGTGCCAGGGCATGGTTACAGTTGAGGCAGAGATTCATTAGATAGGAACAACAGAAAAAAATATTCAAGGAAGTCAAGGTCAATTAGGTTGAATGTGGTCCATGAAATGCTGTGTAGTGACTTGCAGTGTGCTCTACGTGTGTGTCCCTCCTGCCCCAAACTGAACTGGGCTAATTACAAATGAGAAGTCATCATAGTGCAAGGTAGGGATTGAGTAAATACCCTGTTTGCTATTGTGTTTTCTGAATCTTTAGTAGCTAGGCCAAGAAAACAACCCCAATTCATAGGTGTCTGGATCAGGACTCTTGAATCTGATTTCTTCAGCTCATCCTTGCAGGAACTGTTGGTGTTTCACTAACCAGCACCAGCACCCAGTGTGAAACCCAGCCATCCCCTGAGCTGGAGATCAGGCCTCGTCTACCCTCATCCGAAAAGGCATGCCCCATTACCTTGGATATTGCACAGCCTGCAAGGAAGCATTTGTACTCAAAATTTGGGGAAAGAAGCCCTCTTGGTGTGATTTGGGGAGGAAGTTGTCTTCATGTCATTTAGAGAAATCTTGAATTTGCAATCCAGACATTTCTTTGTGATTTTACTTTTTTGGTAAGAGAATCTCTTTAGCAATTTCTGCTGCRGTCTCCTTGTGTGCTCATCACGTACTACTAGCTCAGCTCTGGGACTTGGATTGTTTTTTTCTGTTGTTCCTTGGATATATAAAGCTATTATTCCCAATTAGAATGGAATTTGTGAAATGATCAAGAGATATAAAAATATGGATGCAGCCTAATTTCATTGATCATAGTGTGAATTGCACTGGCTCGGCCAGAGGCACACGTAGTCGCTAGTGGGATGGGAAGCAGCGAAATGCTTCARAATTCATCCCTTTCATTTCTCTATCCCTGCACAGTTCCCATCATTCTAACTTTAAATTTTGCTCTCAATTTCCATGAGACMGAGACTTTTCCTTCCTCAATACTTACAAAGATTTTTTTCTTTTTTGTGGAACTTTGGCTTAGTGAGCTTCAGCAGTAATAACAGATGTCTAGAAGTCAATAAAAACCTCAATGCACATAAATTGGTAGGACTTGCCTATCATTTTCTTCTTTCCCAGGTAACTGCAATACTGGGACTTTGAAGCCTTGAGAGAGATGCTTTAACACCAGAATGTAAATCAGATATCTCTGCTTTTATTTTAAATTGTTGAGTAAGACTGGCTGATCATTACTGGTTAGTTAATATTCAAAAACGTGTTTTCCTATAAGCATAGGTATAAAATATGTAAAGGTAGATATAAAATATACAAAGAGTAAAAGTGCAAGAATTGAATAAGGCAAAGTATTTTAAGTTAACAGCARAAAGTGCTACTACTTACTGTGAGACAACCTAATTAATTTCTTTGGGTTTTGTACATGATGCAGAGATCATTATACTATTTTTTCTTTTTTATTTCTGGTACATTGTTGGAGAAAAGTGGCATAAATTGATGTTACTACTACTATTATTTTTAGGCTTCATTCTGACACCTCCTTAATTTTCCTTACCACTCTCTAGGCAACCATGTGCCAAACGAATTTATTACAGATTTCAGTAGAAATCCAAAGCAAGTGCCATGGGATATGGCCGAAATATGGCTGTTATGTAATCACAGAAGACAGCACCATAATAAAAATCACTTTTTAAAAGTTCAAAAAAGATCTGTATTACCYTATAAATAGTATTGCTTTCCATCTCTCCCATCATGGCAAATTTTGGTAGCTGTAGCTAGTTACACTAAGCCAGTTAAATGGGGAACAGTGATAAAGTCCATCTAGAATCTGCAAATATGTGAGGAGTGTCTGATCCCACCTGGGCCTGATAACACGTAGCAAACATCAATAGACTGATCATGAGTAAGAAGGGTTTACAATAAGGCCTAATCCTGACCCTTTGAAGTAGCCAATGCTATTGACTAGGAAAAAAAAAAAATACGAGAGCCATAAGGACTGGTATCCCATGTTTATTATATTGACTTTTCTCTAGAAATATCGCTAGAGATTTTTCATATGAGCTGTTTATATACTGTTGACTGGCCACCCTTTGGGGGGTGAGCAGGTTTGCAAGTGAAACAGAAAGGGCAGGAGATGTGACTTTTTATTAAACATGGGAAAAACCTCTATTTTTACTAACATTGCTTAGGGAACCTTAAATTTCATAAAGTACAAACAAGTTGGTGATGTTTTAGCTTTCATCTGGAAAAGAAATAAAAATAGACATCCAAATTGCTGTGTGCAACTGAGTTTGCATCAGAAAGATGGAAGGCTGACTCAGGAAACAGAGGATTGCCAGTACCTTCATCCACAATTGCAAAGAGTTAGGCTCTGCTCCTCTAATTATAATACTTGTCTAACTTAAGCTATCTATGTTATGGTGAAATTATTCATCTGCAATGAATATGTTCTGTTATGTTCTACAAAGAGCCCCACATAAAAGCTTACCTCTAGTGGAAACATTCCACTTCTTAATGTATGAACTGGGTGATTTGAATTCTACCTGACTCGTCTGGAGATAATCTGCACTCAGAAATTTTCAGAGTTTTGACTCAGGTCATTCATTGACTCATTTCTAATGAGAAATCAGTTCTGAAATATGCTTCTGCCAATTTCTCGTGATGTTCTGTAGTTCATAAGGTATCTCTGGTACTTCTCAATCCTCAGATTTTAGTAGGAACTAGGTGGGTTTAAGGAGCAGAACTCTATTGGACTTTATGGCTCAGTGGCAGCAGAATTCCCTATTGAAGCGAGTGGGAATATTTGCTAAAAACCTATCAAATATGTGTTACAGGTGTACCCCAAAGTCTGGTCATGCTAGTCRTTGCACTAACTCATAGTAAGAATATTTGACCTTGAAGAATACATATTATAAATAGGAAAAGGCTTGGATTTGGATATGAAGGGCACAGCTTGTTCAAGGCAATGGCATCTCCATCTCCTGACGATGCATCGCCTTGTGCATCGCCTTGTGCAAGGCGAAGGCATCTCCTTGGCATCTCCAAGAAGAGAAACATATTCTCTGAGCTGTCTGATGGCATCCCATCCTTAAGTCTTCCATGCCTCCCTGATTCCACTCAGTTCACAGACTGACTAGACATGGTGTGTTTGGGCAAGCAGGCTGATGTGCTAGCGGCACCGAGGAGTCTGCTAGATACCTGATTCCTGTAACTCACCTGTGTGCACTGATAGAAGGAGAATAGTCCCAACAACTGGGTTTGGGAAGGAATTTTCCCAAGATCTTATTAGCAGGGAACAGCAGGATTTTCTGAGTAAGATGGTGAGTAGTCCATGGAGGTATTTTCGCAAGGCAATCTTCCATGGGTACACCTGGCCATACTCTTAATCTGCCCTTCTTTTTTCTGTGTGACCCAATTTGGATTTTATTGCTTCTGATAAGAGGTAAGTGCTGAAGGTCTTAGCATTGTTCTACTGTGTGCAGAAATGATTTATGGCTGTGTTTGGTCTGTGTGGCCACTCTGTAGAACAGGACTTGGTTTTGATGCTGTTGAGCTCGGTGTTTGCATTAAGAGCTTTCACATCAGGGATGTGGTGGGATCAGTAGGGCTGAGGTGGACCACATTGCTCCCCGAGGAGGAGGGGGACACAACTGGTTGCCTAAACTTAGGTGGATTTTAGCACTTGATATTGCCTGTGACGATAGGGGACTGTGTATGATGGCAAGGGTAGTCCCTTCCAGCTCTCAGGTTGATAACGATGATCTCTGAATGGTGGTATCACTCTTTTTTTACACAGTTCTTTCCTCCTGTGCTAAAGAATAGAACAATAAAGTGTGGATTTTCAGCTCTCTAGTGAGTTTAACCAATTACTGTTTTCCTTCAAGCTATATAAATTGCGTGCATTTAATATTTAGTTATCTCCAGACTGTTTACACTAATTTTCATTTATACAATACATCTAGTAACAGAAGTAGAGTGCATTTCTTTTGCTATTTCTCTTTTGAATGAAAGCCTTGAGGGAAGCCCTCAGTTTTTTGATCATGCTCCACTTTGATGTAAGCAAATGTTTAAGTTATGCTCTGGCAGACTGTCTGAGACTCATGTTCATGAATGATGCAGGATATGTCCTCCTTCCCTGGCTGATCTATATATAGCTACCACTGTTTTTATTTTCCATGCAGTGAGTGAAAAGGTGAAGAGGAAGCAATTGCAAGTCCTTTGTCTCAGCACAGCCAACTTTGTTATCATGCATTGTTTTATTATATATTCTCCCATGCTGCGTCTCATCACATCTGTCCCTGGACCAGAAAAAGATTCTTTCCTAGCCCTGGGCTCCAGAGACCCAGATCTGTACTGTGCAGGTCCAGGTACTCTGCAGCAATGGGGCTGCAAAGGGCTGCCAAAGAAAACCACTTTTCCCAGCATATTCTTTTCTATGTCTGTCTGTCTGTTTGTTTGTTTGTTTTGCCCTTTTCAGGGCTTTACTTTGTCCCATTAGAAGCTCAAGGTTGTGCTTAGAGCAACATGCAGTGTTAAGAGCAGGGATTTTGTGATAAAGTAGCACAGGGTGCTGGCAATGGACAGCCCTTCTCCAGGGGAGCACGGGCAGCTCCCAGCTGCTGCAGAGCTGTGGGCAGGGAGGAAGGATTGCTCCCAAAGTGCTCATCACTGGTGGGTTCAGTGCGTTGCTTTCGCAGCATTTGATGGCAAAGCTTCCACCTTGCTCCCAGCGGGAACAAAAACTGCCTATCCTTGGCAGAAACCATAAAACAAGGTAGTGTACGAGTAGGGAATTAGCTCCAGTGCACCTGGCCCTTTTGTCAAATAAATCTTCTCCTTTTGCAAATCTGTCTCTAATTCGGGATAGTTACAAATGTCTGCCCTGACAGCATGTGGGAATCTAGGAGGCTGGATTGTGGCCAACAGATACCCTAAAGAAACCTTTGGGAAAGGTGATATATAATAACAGAGGAGACAAAATGGGTTGTGCTCAGTTCACACCCAAAAGTTAGCTGCTGTAATCAAGGCAGAAAGAGGTGGAGTTGGATATACCCACAACATTTTTTTTTTTCAGGATAAGAACAGTAGGAAGCAAATACTTGGACGGTTCTTTCAGGGACACAATAGCAGKATCCAAGAAAATGTGCCAATTAGAGCCTTAATTAAAAGCAAGTGACTCAGAAATGCAAGTTAGAGAAGAACCCAACAATTAAGTTGTATATAAGAGAACAAAAGCTTTTCAAGCCCTGCAGAGTTTGTTTTGCCAGGGTGCTGCCCTGCTTCTCTAAAGAGGCCCTGCAACCCTGCCTGGATCTGTGCGTGGAGTTTATAAGCGACTTTGTTTTCCAGCCTCTTTACGTTTTGTGGTTTCCCCTCAGTTTTGCTCAGGGATTCAGGTTCCATCGCGTCCAGTACTCAGATTATCTTCTGTGGCCAGGGACATGTGTCTCACATAGATGGGAACTGAAGAGAGCCTCCGAGTCTCAAAAGGCTTGATGTCTCCTGACCAATTTTAGAGAATCCTCAGTGGACATTCAGCTGTTTAAGAAGGTATTTTGCAGTAACACTTCTCAGGAATTTGCTGCCCTAGAAAAAAAAGTTCTTATTTCCTGAGCACTGTCTGTTCTAGCTCTTCATTTTGTCTGCTATATTTTGTGCTCTGCAGTGTGTCGTTTCCAAATAGAAACTCCTGGCCTGATTTACTTTTTCCCAAAGTCTTGGAGGTTGCCCTTCATGAAAATTGAGCCAATCAACCACTGTTGCAACTTTGCTTTAGACTTGTTCCTGGCCTTAGTTTCCCTGGATTTCCTTTTTTTTTTTTTTTTTTTTTTNCCTGCTTTTCAAACTTGGGAAAATTTTTAAACATTTTGTTATTGTTATTTTGCCTTTAAACAGACATTCCAGTGAGCTGCAGTTATAGTGACATGCAAATAACATGCATTATTAACTAATGGCAAATACAGTTTTTTAATGTTATCCATTCACCATTGACTTGCTCAAGGTCAAGCATCAGGTTCATGGTAGAGGGCAATGGGTCACTTACTTATCTGGGAGACTGTATCTTTGAAACCCTGTTTCAAAGCTGTGGCTGGCAAGCTAAGCCAGGTTATGAAAGAGTATATAAAATATATACATTCACATAGTGAGTGAAGGTTGGATAAAGGATTTATATGGGGCCTTCTTTTGGAAGAAGATATTAAAGACAGATTCTTTAGGGTAAGAAAAAAGTAAAAAACCAAAACAGACCTTAAAAAGGGACTAAAAAGCAAGTCTTAGGTTTCAGAKAGATGGCTGCTGTTTGGCTAAAGATAGCAAATTGCCTCTTTACATAAAGAAATACCCTAAAGAAATTATCTCTACTACTACTGGAAACTGTATTTAACATACTGGGCCGTGAGCCAGCCCCATGGGTAACACAGAGATAGGAGCCTCATCTCCCTGTCCTTCTTTACTCTCTCCAAAGGCAATACTTGCAGAAAGAATAAAATACTGGCAAAATATTCTCACTGAGAAATAAAAGGGAGCAGAAGGCCAAAAGACACAGGCTTCCCAGCAAGCACAGCCCTGCCTTGGAGCCACGGCCACCTCTGAGATTTGTCTCACCGGGCCACAGTTCTGTGAGAGTTAAGATTACTGTGTTTTCCCTCCCCTCTTCCTTGTAATAAAATAGCATACAATAAGAAAAATAAATAGAGAAGTGAAGCCATGTGGGGAAAGAAAAAGGGAGAGTATTATTTGGGCACTAGAGACACCAGGGCTGTGAAACGCGGTTCTCCAAGCCTCATGACTGTAGCTGCCACATCGTGAGCATACTCAACAGGGTTCTTCTTGAGTTTCAGTTAATATAATTTTAGAAGCACTTTAAAGTGCTAAAATCCATTGGAAATAAATCCAAAGCAACCCTGTGGACTTATTTTTCTTCCATCAGCTTCCACTTAAAAAAAAAAAAAAAAAAAGCACAGCATCCTATAACAGGGGGCTAAATCCTAATCCTGTTTCCATTTAAAGTAGTGGAATGAAGGCTGCATGGCTCTATCAGAGTAATTACCATTAAAATATTCAGTAGTATCACTCAGAGAAGAACTTGGTAGAAAATAAAAGGTTTTTTTTTTGTACATATTTAAACTTTTTTACTTGTTTCATTGCTTGTTGTTGTTTCAGTAAAATACAATTCAGCAGTTACTGAAATGGAGTTGAAAACAATGTGAATATAAAATGAAACGATTTACATTCATATTATTCCCAAAGAAGGCAAACTTTTCTATATAAACACTAGAATAATGCAAAGGTGAATAAGTTCTTTTGATGTACTTTGTTTTTCAAACACTCCTGAGGAGGAGATCACCAGTCCTCTAGTCTGTCTATTGCTTTCCATTTCTCAGCCATAACACTGGCTTCAGTGCTGAAGTGTCAGGATATTTCGTTAGCATTTTGAAGAAGGTACATAAGTTTGGGGATTATCCTATCAAATTGTGCAAGACTCAGCTAACATGTCTCCTTATCTTTCAGTTACTTYACATTAACCAAACAAATTACCACTCTCTACAATTTGATCTACTGCTGTGGATCGCACTATCAACCTAAAAATAAATGAGGGTGGATTAATGAAATACATCCAAACACTCAGTTGGTGATTTCTTTTTTCAGTGTTTTTCTTTCTATGGCTTTGAAAGAGCAGTGCTGCACTATTGAACTTATACTGTAAAATACTATTGACTGTTTCTTACCACCTTCCCCCTCCTGTGCTCATTTAATTTTTCAAAATCATGTAAAAAGCTATCAGATTGGAATGATAAGCAAACACTTTTCATTTGCATTCTTCATTACYGGTAGTAGTAACAATGTGTAAAGGTGGAGCCCTGTTAAAACCTTTATCCCAGTGTGCCAGCCYTTGGGCAACAATGAGGGATTTTCAGCTTAAGGAACACATAGTTATAAAGGCTGAAGAGTATCTCTCTCATTTRGCTTTCATCCTGTCCTTACACAACCCTCTTTGATTGATTGCCTCTTCCTGGAGATAGTGGAAAGGTCCATCCCTGTTTTTAGTGTCTGCTATCTTTGACATACTGATTAATTGCTCCTCCTCCAGCAGCATGACTTTGTTTTCCACCTTGCTTTCCTGCTTTCTGGACAGCTCCTTCTCTTGTCTCTTTTGTAAGACTTGAAGTCTCAAATATATAATGACAGTAGTTTGAGAATCAGATCATGGACCTCAGATCTTTCTTTGTCCTCTCTTCTTACCAGTTCAGAGAGCAATCTACTCTGTATCATTCTGTTAGATGCTCTTCATGTCTCCTYAGTAGCACACTGCAGATCTTGTTAAGTAATGTCTATAATTGCTCCTGCAAAGTCTGTATATGATAGATTTCCATACCACATTTACATTTTGCTTACAGAGTATGATATCCATATGCAGAACATATCCACAGCCAAGTGTGAGGAATCTCATTGCCACCACTTACCTAACTGGAAGGGACTGTGAAACTTTTCAGTAGCTGACTTGCATTTGAGAAAAGGTGTCTTCAAATCACGTGGCAGAGGCCCATCCAGTTTCTACAACAAACTGCAATCTGCTATAAGAGTTTTCATGTGGTTACAGAACAACTTTGAAAATTAGATTCTGCATTCTTCTTCATCAGACGTAATACGTAATAATGGTAATTGTAAAAAGTGTCTCATTTTAAATCAAATGATTGCCGCCTCTAAGCAACATATTGTCTACTGCAGCTCATGGTGGCCTGACATATGTAAAATTAATCAGTCTGTCTTGCTGGTTACCTTATAGACCCAAGATTAAATAACTTTTCCTCAGGATATGAATATGTGATTTTCAGTTCTGTCTCCATGGCACTTCCCCAATCAGTGGAAAAATTTTCAGTGCAGATGCAGTTCAGAGATGCCCAGTAATGCCTAGGGATGTTACACTTGAAAGGAGAGAGGGTGAACAAGTTTTTGTTTTGTGGTAAATATTTCAGTGGATTACATGGTGTGGTCATTTGGACTTGTCTTAAAGTAGTTTTTTTAGAGGAGACAAATGTTATTTGCAGCCTTTGTGCAATGCTGAAGTCTATTGACTTCAGTAGAGAAGTCGAAGGGAAGATGGAGTCCGTTGAGTACTAGTTGAAGGAAAAGCCTCCTCCTGCTTTCTTGGCCAGAGATAACACAAAAATTACCAGCCAAGAATAAATATCTTCTCCTGTTAGGCTGGGAATGGAATTAACGCACATTTACACTGCCATAAAGGCAATCAAATTTGGCCCTTCTTCATTAATCCTGGGTCACAGTGAGGCTTTACAGTTCTTCACTCTGGTAAGTTTGCACTAACTTCAAAGAGCATACTTTAATTGACAAGTGTATTCATTGCCAGAGAAGGGTCTAACATGAAAAGGGGATTAACACCCAGCTGTGTTCTAAAGGAAATTCAAGGCACAGACATGCTGTAGATCAGATAATGTTCACAAATGTGAAATTTCATTGTCTTCACTAATGCTAAGCAGTGCACATCTGCCAATTAAAGCCATTCTGCTGCCCTGTCTGTAGTATTAGGTCAGTTCTCCTTGATTCACTAGCGCTATTGAATTACTGTAGTTGTAGCTGCACGACTTCATAGYCAGTAGAGGATTTGCTTCCTCCCCGAGGGTACGAAGCTGGAGCAAGCTGACAGTTTCCAGATCTCCAGTGAATATGTTTCATAAAAGCAAGAACACTGGAATATTTCGGAGCTCAGTGATGTTGCTCAATGGGTTGAGTGGAAACTCTGACTCTCCCCTCCCTCAAAGATGAGAAGCATCTCTTGCCTTCAGTCAAGCTATCATCTCAACCACCCTCCTGGGCTGTGTTCCCACAGCTATTGCAAGAAGATACAGATTATTTAGGGGCCATTAAAAACTGCTGAAGACTGCCATTGAGTAATGAATCCAGTCCACTCTCCATACAAATTGCAAGCAGATGTTTGGAGAGGAGGAGGCTTATACAGCATTTCTGTAGCTCTAGAAGTTTTCTTCACAGAGGAGTAATCCTTCAAATGCCAACAGTATGCATTTAGGCTTTCTTCGGGTCAGTGAATTGAATTCCACATGTATGGAAGGCACCACAGCATCATAATAGGGATATGAATCTTTATTAAATCAAAATGTCTTTCTTCTTTTACTCTTATAGCATTGGACATTAGCAAATTGGTTAAGAACTTGGCCCACATTTACATAGTCTGGAGTATTCAGAAACAAACACAAGTTTTTGCAGGTCATTGGTACAAGTTTATCTTCCTCCAGCATGGAAACCTAAGAAATTGAAAAGAATCTACAAAACTATTTGTTCCATTCCATACAACTCTTCTTATTCCTTTTTTTTTTTTTTTAAATGTAGCACTATGTTTTTATACTGCTTTGTGAAGTCTATTTTCAGATTTTTTTTTTTTTTTGATTCTACCTTCCTAAGAAATCTGATCACTAGGAAAATATTTCATTAAATGAATCCTATATTTCCTTTTTCTAGATCAAATCTTCCTCTTCTTAATTAAATTACAGCACTGATAGCAATTGCCTTTTTTGCCTTGTCCTTCAGGCTTCTGTGGATTTTTATCACCCCTTTGTCACTACTGCTTGCCAGCCTACATGCACTTATTGCAGATATGTAATAGATCAGTTATTCTTACACATTCTCTTTATGCTTTCCCCCCACACACTCTCTTCAGTATGCTGATTTATTTTTAGCAACCGTCTAGGGATACCTGACACATTCTAAGCCTGCTTTTTGCAGACTCATATATAGAGACAGCCACTTCCCTGCTATTTGAGATGCTAAAGGAATTGTCGGGGGTTAGTGGTGCTGCCAGGTCTACCTTCCCTATGTGCCCTCACAGAAAAACTAACACAGAAAACAAATCTAATACAGGAAGCAACAGTCATAACTATCATGCCTTTTAGCTAGACTGTAGTACAGGGCTCAACAGCCTGTTTTGATTAGGSAATACATAAAATTTAGGAAATAGAGGAACTGATCTAAATATATGACTTAAAACTTACAAAGGACTGAGGTGGGCTTCAGAGTCTTAAAACTGCAAGCCAAAACCCTTGGCAGATCATTACTTAGGTGCCCATATTTGCTCAGCCAGGGCAGCTCAGCCCTTTTAATTCCCACAGAGCCCAGTGGGAGTCCAGACATTGCAGTTGTGGCCAAGAATGAGGTAAATCAATCCCTCATTCTATTCCCCATGTAACTGTGCAATTACAGGYTAATTTTTAAATGCATAGGAGCAGCATGGTAGCTAACACATCTATTAAGAACCAATGGACYAAATTCTCACTCTTTTTAGGACTAAACCCCACGTTTCTAATAAGGGGAATCATATTCATCAATGACTCTTCAAGATGCAGGAAGTGTGGAGGCGTGATCGGTCCCAATCCTATCAAAACAGAGCATAATTTTGAGCAAAAATAAAAAGATCCATCTGTATGCAAGCCCTCCTTCCCACCTTAGGCTAACAGATTATAAACTAGATTTATTTTTTTGAGGACATAGGAAATCATTGGTAAACTTACTGCTGTAATTAATATCACTATATKAGTACCCTGCTACCACTCCTTGGCAGGTATTTCTATTGCTTGAATCATAATGTACAGAGAAATTTGAAAAACATCACATCCCAGCAGGCGTAGATGGATTGCCTCCACTACGTTGTCTTTTTCAGGCTCTACTTCAAGGTCTTGTTTCTCATCTCCAGCAATGACTCACAGAGCAATGACACAAACGTGGACTACATGGGCCTTCTGCTCCACGCAAATCCCCCTCCTGGTTTCATGGCCAGCATCCTCAGCTGAGCGTGACAGAATACATCTGACCCATTTATCAGGCCGCTTTTAAGTGGTTATCAGGGCTTGCCAGCCTCAAGCTTCTTGAGCCTTAAAGAAACAAGTGCTCCTGATACCCATCTTGGAGTTCTGCTATATATTTTCTCCGTCGTCTTTTCCTTCATCCAAGTAAGCTTAGCTTCTTCTTTAGTCTCCAAAATCTTTTTTTTTTTCATGTTTACATTTTACATCCTGGAGCACACCTAATTTTGTTAAGCTGCTAAACACCTTTGAGTCTGAGTTTGCCCCTTTCATTTTTTTTTGAGTCTGAATCTCTTGATCTGGGAGGATAAAATCCCTCTTGCTTGGTCTAAAGAATTCAAGTCCTTAGAGAGTTTCACATCAACTTCCATTACATCAACCTTGGCATAAACTTCTTTTAGCCAATGGTGTCCACCACAGATCAGTACTGGTCCCAGTGCTGTTCAGTTTGTTCATCAGTGACTTGGATGAGGGCACAGAGGGCACCCTGAGCAATTGAGGATTATCCCAAGCTGGGTGGAGTGGCYGACACTCCRGARGGCTGTGCTGCCATCCAGAGGSACCTGAACAGGCTGGAGAGTTGGGCAGAGAGGAGCCTCATGAGATTCAACAAGGRCAAGTGCAGGRTCCTGCACCTGGGGAGGAATAACCCCAGGCATCAGTACAGATTAGGGGTCGACCTGCTGGAAAGCAGCTCCGCAGAGAGGGACCTGGGAGTCCTGGTTGACACTAAGCTAACCATGAGTGAGCAGTGTGCCCTCGTGGCCAAGAAGGCCAATGGGATCCTGGCCTGCATCAGGAGGAGTGTTGCCAGCAGGTCAAGGGAGGTGATTCTGCCCCTCTACTCAGCTCAGGTTAGGCAACACCTGGAGTATTGGGTGCAGTTCTGGGCTCCCCAGTATGGAGGGATGTGGAGCTCCTAGAGAGGGTCCAGCGGAGAGCAACTAAGATGATTAAGGGACTGAAGCATCTGTCATAGAAGGATAAGTACCTGAGGGGAGAATGTAGGGAGGAAGGGGCCAAACTCATTTCGGTGGTGGCCACTGACAGGACAAGGGGTCATGGATGTAAGTTGAAACACAGGAAGTTCCGTCTCCATCTGAGGAGGGACTTCTTTCCTGTGAGGGTGACAGAGCCCTGAAACAGGCTGCCCAGGGAGGTTGTGGAATCTCCTTCTCTGGAGGTCTTCAAAACCCATCTGGATGAGACCCTGTGCCCTGTGCTCTGGGTGTCCCTGCTGGAGCAGGGGGGTTGGACTAGACCTCTAGAGGTCACTTCCAACTTYAAGCATTCTGTGATTTGGTGGTTCTCTCTGCAGAGGATAATATGTTTTCAGCTCAAGTTTGGGCCTGGTGACCAGGACCTAGTGACATTATCCCAGGACTATAATGTCTGCTTTTCTCCCGAAAAAAAGAATTGTGGAAATCAGCCTTGACTGACAGGTCCACACAGATGAGTCTCTACAAGCAGGAACTTCCCAGGTGAAAGATTTGTCTTTGGAAAGTCTTGAGAACTGGCCCATTCTGAAATAGCAGCAGTTATCTCACTGCATGAATCAGGCTGTTCTTTCCTTCCAACTTAGTAGGTTGTCTGGTCATCTGCTGTCAAAATGTTACTGTTCTGGAGAGGTAAAAAGTATGTTTGGCAATTACTGTCTCAAGTCTAAATATTAAATGASTCCCTAAAAGCAATACAGATGAAATGTCCAACATCCTAGCTCTGTTTTATTTAAAAGTCAGTTAAGGAAAGAAAATGGCTTAATAGTCAATTTTAGGAGGAACATGTTAAGTCACCACAGAAATATCTGATCTTGAAATATCTACTCTTGAGTGCGCTGAAGTATCTGCATATTTGAAAACACTTCACTAGGAAGGAAAAAGCCAAGGCGCGTGGAAAGGGGATGGAGGAGGGGATTTGAGTTGCTAGCCCTACAGGCTTGAGCTGAAAATGTGTTTTCTGGAAGATACTGCCAAAGTTGYCAGTAGTCTAACTACAAGTCTTAGATTAAATGTAGACTGGGATTTCTGTTTTTGTTCAGTTCCTGCTTCTAGAAGCACTGAGCACCACATGGGTCCGTCCTTCAATTTTCTACTTCTTTACCTCTAAACTTTTGCCTCTAAACTTTTGCCTATAAACTCTTAGCTAGGAAACGAGCTAGTCCTTGTTTATAGTGATGGATAAGCAAGAGTGTGATAGGCTGCTAGGAATAACATTGTTGAGCTGCCTGATCTCTGGCCAGGACCAGAGCACTTGCCCTGCCTTGCACCACTTTTTATCCCCTCATAACTCATGATAGTCCACTTGATTGATGACACTTTACAGATGTCAAACAAAGTCATGGCCCTGGCCTTCAGAGACAGCCCACTTCTRTGTCAGCCATCATGAAGATAAACAGTAGCATAAACACAGTAGAGGTGGATAGCCTTGATCCTGTTAGGAATCTGCTAAACGGTTTTTCACAGCAAAAATATGTACATAACTCAAGATTTCATTGAGATGCCCCACCAACATTGTCTGATTCAAATTTCATTCAAAAAGAAAGAGAAAGTTAGGGGTAATTTAAGATARTGTTAGGAATTTTGCTTGGAAAAATGCTTCCAGACCCAGACCACAAATTTTCTCTAAACAATTGTGGCTCTGTGTTTTTGCCCTTYGTGTCTGAGGGCAAGTTTTTGCTTGTTTGTTATTTGTTTTTTTCCTCTGGCTAGTCAGCATTGGTGAAAAGGCCAGTCCTGCAAACACAGCCGGATTAAACTGCTCCTGTCTCCTTGTGAATTTAATGTGCTCCTCAGCTTCAAAATCTACTGTTCATAATACACCTTATTAAGGTGAAAATTTTGAGATTGCAAAGGGCCTGAATTTAAATAGCAGATGAGGAGAGGAGAAAGAGAAAGAATAGACATCTGCTGCAGTGTGTAAAGAAGTCATAGCTGGATGCAGGCATGTGTGAGATCAAGAGATACTTTTAAAATATTGACAAAATTGCAAAGCAGTCCCTGGGGGAGCTTTAGAAATATTTGATTTGCCAGCACTGAGATTCCAGTTCACTCTTTGCCAAGAGCTGGGAGCATTCACATTCCGTAATCCACCCAAATGGCATCTTTCTTACTTAAATGCCCCCATTATTATCGCTTGCATTGTTTGTTGCTTTGTAGGGCTTCATAATAGCATGAAATTAGAGATTAGATTTGGGAGAGCAATCTGGCAACAAYTCCTCTCTGCTTGGTATTAACTTCATTCCTAGAAAACATGCTCTAAATGATACCTGCTCCATTTATGAGTATCTTCTAATGAAAAATGAGTTCTATGTCATTTGCTGATTTTACTCCCTTTCTCCTCCCTGAAAAAAAAAAAAAAAAGAAAAGAAAGAAAGAAAATAAGATTGACTAATGAGAAAAAATGCACTATTAAACTATCTTGGGAGGAAGGAGAAAGGCAAAAAAAGAGGTCCCAATTATTGTTCCATTTGAGTCTGCAGCTGTGAGACAGCAACCACCTAGCTATTCAAAGGTCATGGCAAAGCACTTAAGTAGTGATAAGGCAATGCTAAAGTGGACTAAAGAGCAGGGCATCATACTGAGATCATGGCTTATATAATTAAATTACAGTCAAAATAATAAGCATATTGTCATTTACAAAATAATCTGAAAACTACTGTAAATATGGAGGTGTTTATTACTATATACTTTGGCCTGCTTCAGATTTTGGTTATATCTATATTAATATATTAAGCAACGCTATGGAATTAGTGTTAAGCAACATCTAAATAACATTGAATACAGGTTCCTGGCTGTATTTTGATCTTGGCCACACAATTCCTGATCATGGCTGAGGCATTGGCACAGGCCAGAGCCAGTCCCAAAAGGCAGAAGATTACAGCCATCCTGTCTTGGATACTAGGAGAGTTTATAATATAGATGAAGGCTTCTCCATGCCAGTTCGCCTCAGTGCCAGGGAACAGTCCCAGATTTTTATTTACTGTAATAAAATATTTAATTTACTAGTGTAGATACAGCCATTGTGCCTCTGATTTCAGTACAGTTGTTCCCAAATTAGACTGGTGGAAAATCTCATTGAGGACCAATGCATTATTGTTTTTTAGTAATAGATGTAGCTATCGAAACCAATTTACAGCTCTTGTTGCTGTTTGTTTAAAAAAAAAAAAAATACATTTGTTTCCAAACTGAAAAAAATATTGAGGCCACTTCTTATCTCTTAGTAAAATGTTTTAATTCTAATCATGAAATAGAAATAAATAAGTGCATAAACTGCGCCAACTGGAAACTGCTGTGTTGGCCTCATACCCGTTTATAAAATACAAGCACAATCTAGAAAATGCAAGGGAAGGTGATAGCTGAGAAAGAGACACAGACAGGCTAGCTACTAATAGGAAAGAAATTAAAATGATGCTTCAGGTCAGTCTGGGATGTTTTTCTCTCYGCAGTCCTGCCGGAGAAAACATTGGCCTGACCTTGAGCCCAAAGCTGGGATCCTGACCAGTGCTCTTATCACTTTTTCCCTTGATTAAAAAATCCYGGAGCCAGGTACATGGTCTACACTTTCCTTCTTTTTTTTTTCATAAAAAACTGCTAGCTCTGATATGGATCAGCTAATGAGCATGAAAAGCATGAAGCAGGAGAGCCAAAGGCATGTTAGCCTTAGGACAGGCTCTTGACTACATATCCATGACCCTGCCTAACACYTCTTGACTGTGCACTTACGTAGAGCCCCACTGTCAAGAGCAGCTTTGCAGCTCATGATTTAAGAGTGTGCTATCAGGGTTGAACCACCTCGTGCTTTCCTGCAGCTATGCCAGGTTCCTACACATCTAAAGCGAGATGAATGTGTTAGAGCTGAGACTGGAGATGCTGCAGTCTGGGGTAAAACCTTCCCACCTTCACTGTCCAGGTGTTGAAACCTGGGAGTGCAGGTCAGACAGGAGTTACGATGCTATCCTGACCAGGACAGTGGGTGTGAGGTTGGTGGTAGTGGCATCCCRGTAGACATTTGCTCTAAAAGCAGAATTATTGTCTCATAAATTCCACTCCTCACCCTGTTTTTCCATCTTGGGTGATTGTAAGGAGCACAAACAGTGCCCAGGAGCTCTCAAAAGCTAAAATAAAAAGGTGGTAGCTGGAAACACTGGGAAATAAGAGAAACTGATCTGAGAGAGGAGGATCATAGAGATGTGGAGAGAGGAAACAAAATCTGCTACTTTACTAGATTCAGCCCCAAACAAGGGCCCAAACAGCTGACTTTTTCTTTTTATAAAGTTATCCATCACCAGGATATCTAAATTCCTTGCTATTGTCCTCTGATAGAACAAGTAATTGAATGCTCTATGTTTCATGTCACAGCACTATATCCCCAATACGTCTACRACCCAGCAACTAAAGACACCAAACCTGCTCTCAAATGACGAACAAAGCCAAGGGGCACTGAGCTGCCAACACATTGCCCTTTGAGCAAGAGGGAATTGCAGAGGCCCCCTCCTCCAGGTTTAAATTACTATTTATGRGCTGCATTTGGCATAGCAAGAGTTTGCATACATATGTGCATGGCCACAAAGAGGGCGAGGGTGATATTCATCCATACACATATCTAGCTTTTTTAGAGAAATCTCAGAGAAATTTAGAGAAATTTTYGGAGAAATCTTATTTTCCTCCCCCTCTAACATCATTTTGGGCTTGCATTCAGCCTGCTGGGCCTGCCTTGGATGGAGGAGGTTTCTCTTTAATTTCCGTTGCCATTAATGCAGTTGCATTTTGTGAGGTATTTGTTTACATGAGTCTTCTCCGATCATTCCTCTCCTGGGAGCCATTAATTTAACTGCTTTGCTTTCTGTCAACAGGAGTTGACAGGGCAAGTTATGGGTTAACTGCTCTGTTTAGAGCAAGTGGCAGGTGCTGGTATCACTCAGGCTAAATGAAAATATAAATATCTCCTTAACTACCCAAGGAATCAGTTTAAATTCACAGGCCTCGATGTTTTAGGTTCAACCTGCTTTTAAGCCTGATGGCTTAACACGGTATTGACCAAGCTTAGTGACAGCTTGAAGACCAGGCTGCCCGCGATCCCAGATACATATAAGCATGGAATGAAATTTTCAGAATTGATTGGATAATAGTGGGTACTATGTCCTTAAAATGCTAGGAAGGAGACAAATTTCAGAGAAGTGTCTGCTCCATCAAAAATGTGACTTGAGGATGCTCAGGGGATCCTTTGCAAATCTGAGGCTCCCAAGGTCACCAGCTATATCCAGCTCATGGCTTTGTTACTTGTCTCTGATTAGGTTCATTGGGAGTCCCTCCGGGAACATTTCCAAAAGAGTCCMATTTCTTAATTTTATCCATTTCCATCCTCACTGCTAATGATTTGAAGACTGAAAGATGATACGGGGCAGCCCAGACCATAAATGTAAACATTAAAAAAGTTTTATAGAGGGAGCTCAGGTCAGAAAACCGCTCCTTTCCCCGCGGGAAATGAATAGAAATTCTTCCATGTAATTTAATGGGCTCTGAATCAGGTGCAGAAGACTTTTCTAGTGTAAACCCCAATGCTGGTCGGGAGGTAACAAAAGCAATTTACCCCACACCAACCAGAAATACAGCACAGAAGTCATGTTTTGCAGGATATCATAAGGATAGCACATAGCATGTTTTTCAAAACAAGTTGTTCCAAGGCCATAGGGAAGATCTGATTTTTTTTTCCTTTACATTCATTCATACATTACATATGCCATACGTATGCTGCAGAAATAAAAGGAAAGGAAAAGAGGGGAAAGAAAACTGGGCCTACCTGCATGTTTGACTCTCTTATTTTCAATTCTTTTCTTCCAAATAGTGTAGTAAAAACATTGTGAAGAGAATAAGGGATAAGCAGAAATTCCAATTAAAAACAGAAAGAATCAGTTCTCTGAGTAAGAAATAATGGATGAAGTGTAGACATGAAGCAGAGGGGCCTTTTTTCACGTAGTAGCGGCACCCCTCATGGCAGAATTTGAGCAAAATTATCTCTAAAAGTTGAAAAAAAAGCACATCTGATCATGAGCAAGAGGTGGAAATGATGTATTAGAAGAGCTAAGAGAAATCCCCTGTTCTATTGCTTGAAAAAAAAAAGGCTGGAAATGCTGACTTTAGATCCGGTGAGTTATTGAGCGCTATGACTGTGAAAGGAAACAGTTCCACCTTACCACTTAGATGGTGGCAAAGAGGTTCCCACACTGCTTTTCTTCCTGASTCAGTTTATTGCCTTCTTTCTTATAAAAACACACTTTAAGAACAGATTGGTTTTAATCTAGCCCAATGAATCTGGCCTAATAAATTGCTCTAGGTTAAGGGAAAAAAAAAAGGGGGGGGGGGGCGAAAGATAAAGATTTGGCATATAAGGGCTCTTTTTCTTTTTAATTCCAGACCATTTCCCTCATCGAATTTATGGTGTAGCTTTACAAACAGCAGCATCAGTATCCCAGGGAGGCAGCAAACAGCAGGGTGGCTGAGCCCTAGCAGGAGGGAACATCTCCTGCTGGGTTTGTCCTCAGAAACACCGTAAGGTTGGCCTGTTCCTTCACTGAGACTGAACTTTGGTAAAAACAAACTTATGCTTAAAGTATTCTTGGCAATTGGATTGCCTGGGAATTTCTGCACCCAGCAGTTTTAAGCATTGATCCAGCTTCACTCACACAGTGATATGTAGAAATAGAGATTCTGGTTTCAGAAGCTCCTGTCTGAGGATGTTGCCTTGTCTCTAATTGTATTGCTTCCTTCTTTACAGATAGAATGACTAGGTAATGTATTAACATTTGTAAACTGCTTTGAAAAATTTGAGCATTAAATACAGGGTTTTTATTAACTCATCCTAGCAACATTATTTTGTTCATATGAATTACATTTTTAATTGCATTATCCACTGTGATTTTAAAACATAAAAAGTGGTTGGATCCTTGATAGTTATCATTCTTCTCTGCAAGAGTTTGCCAAGGTAGGGAGGAAATTGGGTCAAGAACTTATTGCAAAAAATCAGATAAATACTCTACTTTCAGGTCCTTTTATGTCCATGATTCTGACGAGACTGATGATCTTTGCAAATCATTAGCACACCATGGCTCTGAATCCACCCTGAAACTGTATGATCTCACCTAATAATTTTCTTGTTAGACTCTCAGTCTCCCTCGGTCATCTTCCTAATAGTGATATATGTCTCATAGATAATTTATTGAAAT
The DNA here is from genome assembly GCF_003342845.1 of Nothoprocta perdicaria. NCBI lineage: Eukaryota > Metazoa > Chordata > Aves > Tinamiformes > Tinamidae > Nothoprocta > Nothoprocta perdicaria. Next base: position 521,531 of record NW_020454605.1, read on the forward strand.
GACATGCTTAAAAGCATCAAACAAGACCCTTCACTTGGCTGTGAAACAGCAGTGAATGTTTATATCTGGTTTTCATATAATGGGCCCAAAAGGTTAAATGCCTTGTCCGAGATCACACTATAAATTAGTGGTACAGCTAGACATAAAAGAAACTAGGCAGCTATCTGTTGCCCAGATTCTTGCTCCTCAGCAAGCGATACAAGTATTTCTATATCTCAGGAGCAATTGTGTGGTTCAATATGATGAGGGCTTACTACCTGCTTAAACCCAGGACCCTGCTCTCTTAAATTCTCATGTCTTGTGGCCTTGAGCAATGTCAGAAATACACGATACCATGCAGAGATAGTGGCATGATGATAAGCATCGAGCCTTGGCTTTACTCTCCCTTTTTCTCATTTTCTGGTGGAAACAGATAGTGGTCTTATGACTTCAGCTCAAAATTTGTGATTTAGAGATGTCCACTGAATTGGACTGTGCATGTTTTCCAGGAGGTGCCTGCTATGTATCAGCTAAATGTTGGAGAGCCCAGTACTTAGTTTTGTTTATTTGTCTTTCAGCTTATAAGATATATAATAGATTTTGATTGTGGCATTTATTTGAAACAAATAGTAATAATTAACATTTATATAGCACTTTCTGCTTTATAAGCACTGCTCAAACACTAATTACTYTTTGATTTAGTGTAAATTAATGTGATCCTCTTCCGTTTTACAATCTTTTGTTGACTGAGAGCTAGTTCGATTACTTGTAATATATGATCTAACTAGTCATTAAAGAGGTGGCTAAAGAGGCATTTGCATTTTCAATTGCCTTCTCCCCTCCCCACCCGCTTCTTTTGGCTTTTTCATTTCATTCCTGGAATTTTTAACTGAATATTCTTTCTGTGCTTTTGTTAAGCAATGCAAAAACTTCTCATTCATTGTAAGAATGATTTAAGAAGTCACCCTGTTTTGCCACAGTCATTACCTTGCCACTTTGTCATTAAATTAGTGATCTTAGTATCAACAACCCAGACTTCAGTTTCCAGTCTGGACTTGGGTAAATCATTTATTTATCATATTATCTACAGGAAATTTGGCTTTCATGAAGATTGACATAGAATCAATGAACTCCATCAAACAAGCTCATGAAGTAACACAGGAGCTGGGATTTGCACAGCCTTTGCTACTGACCTCCCGTGGGACCTTTTCCAGGTCACCTCCCATCTGTGTGTTTGTTCTATTTATAATTTAGGACACCAGCAAACGAAGCTCCTTGACAATTTACTGGGCTAAGTCATTAAGATATGACAATCATACAGCAGCCTCATTGAATGAAAAACTCTCTGGTGTAAATCCGGTGTAAATTTTACCTTTTGATATTTTACTTTTTATTTTTTTAAGTTAAAAAATTTTAAAAGTTAAAGTTAAAAAGTTTTTTTTTTTAATTAAGAAAGAGTAGAAATAAGCCCTGATTTTACTGTAAATAACTTTGGGCTAGTAGGAAAGCAAAATTTTGCTTTAACACATTGAATTATATTTTTACCTTGAGCCACATTATTATTTATCAMTAATTTTTCAAGCCCTTCCCTAAGTACTTCTTGGAGTCCTGCAGCACTGATGCTTCTGGAAGGGCTGTGTCTGCATGTCTRTGACCAGGACATGTCAGATTGAGCTGTGCTGCAGCCAAACCATCAAGTTTTAAGTCCTCTTGCCATAACATAGTTTGTGCTAATCAGTCACAATCACAACACAATTGTGTTGATCAGTTGTAGAGAGTTTGGATGGAGTTCTCATTTWGCAAGAAAGACTGCATCTGCTTAAAACCTCTTGTTAGAGCTAACACTTCTCCTTGTTATTCCAAAGGGGGGATTCTCTTTAAGGAAAAAAAATAGACATTGTTTTCTATTTCTAATTATGTCTTTTTCTCTTTTCATTTTACTCCTGTAGGCATTTTACCTAATAAAAATATACTGCTTATTGCATAAGCTTGAAGTGTAATTGAAAGTTAAGCTTTGGACACAGTAGGGGTTATACTGATTAATCAATCCCCAACATCTCTCAATGCACTCTGATTAACTCACAGAGAAGTCCTAAAATAAGTCCATAGAAAATCAGAAATCAATTCATGGGCATTTGCAGTCTTTTTACAGATAATTCATATTTTAATAAACTTGGTTTGAAGATGGACTCTTCTGGGGATTTTATCAGGAGTAGAAAATGGACTTGTTTCTCTGCTGTAGGAAAGCAAGAACAGATTATCCAGCAGACTCCAAATCTGCAACAAGAGTTGGGACAATTTTACAGATACAAATGCCAGAAAAAGGCATTTTGGTCTCTTGACTAAATCCTGCATGAGGTTTAGGTGCTAGTTCCTTGAATCCTGTGACCAGGGCAAAATATCTGCTGTGAAATACCTACTACTCCTTGCAAAAAGCTAACACTTTATTTAACAAATGACAATTGTTAATTTGTTAAATAATTTTATCAATTGTTTTCCTTTTTTTTTTTTTTTTCAGTTATCCTGCAGCAAACACAGACACTCCTACCTAAGAGGATCAGTACTTTTAGGGGYAGGATTAGAGCCTGGTGTAGTGACCATAGAGTGAAATGACACATATGCTTTCTCTCCTTAAGCAGTCACAACCCTYATTCAGCTCTCTTCTCTGAGAGCAGAAATAATGCACAATAATGATAAGTAAGGTAAGCTTGAGATTGGATATGAGTTCAAAGCCTTATTCCTGTGGAAAGTTCATTAATATCCCTATAGAAGAGACAAGACCTGTACACATTGGGCAGTGGTTTAAAGAAAATAAAAGGAAGTGCTTTTTCACCCAACACATAATTACACTGTAAGACTAGTCACAGGATGTTGCATAGGCCAAAAGTATTTATGTTTCAAATGGGATTTGACAGATTCTCACTGGATAGGTCAATGAAGGATTATCAAACCCAGTCATCCACCTAAGGCGTATACTGAACTTTGGGGTACATTGAGGAAAAGGACCAACTTAATTACTTAAACCACTGCTTCTAACTGCCTTAAAATTATGTTTTATCAAAGAACTCACCATTAACCATTGGTGGACAGGGCAGATGGACCAGCTGTATGGTCCTTTGGTCTGACCCAGTGTAATCATTTTTCTTTGCAGGATATCAGGACCTCTTAGGAGGTCTTTAGAAGGATAGTCAATTCTTAGACACGGCTGTATCATATGTAGTTGGCATGGAGTTGTTGAGTATATTCATTTGAACAGTTAATGCACAGTCCTTGGAAAAGTTTTCTTGTATAGAGAGAGTTCAATAAGCTTCTGATCCCTTACTGGGATTAATAATATTGCATTGACTATTTGTATGCAGATAACATCTKTTGTTGCTCTCTACTTTTCCCAGAATCTTGCAGAAATACAAATACTATCTATGACTGCATAGAGTCCACACATGCTTTAAAATTGTTTCCTCACCTAGTTTACTTGGTGAAGTAAGGAAAAAAAAAGTGTATCTAAATGTGGATATTTCGTTACTAAATGGTGGGATAAAGAGGTTAGAAGACACAAGCCATGCAAAGAAATTGTCCTGATGTTGTTGCTACACTTTCATATGGTCTACTACCCTAAAATAAAAAATTTGTGCAACAGATTAGAAAGCCCAGGTGCATGTTTTGTACTTTAGCCCTTCCCTATCACGTACGCTCAGCTGGGATCTGCTACAGTGATTCAGAAAAAAAGTCGCAGGTTGATCCTAAATCAGTCCACATTTTCAGGCTGGTTCATCAGGCATTTATTATTTAAATGCATTTGCATGCCATGTATTAGATTAGGATTCTGAAGAAAAGGCATTTTTGTCCAAGCCTGGCTAAATAGACTAATAAATAGCATTTCAATGTTAAGATAAGATTGTTTCCTAAGTAATTGCCATCCTTGGGGAAGCCAGAGTAGGATTCTGATGACAGCAGCAGCAAAGTGCTTACACTAGTCAAAAACTATCTGAAACCTTTTTTCTCTTCTGTCCTATAAATATTCCACTAGCTGAAGACTCCAGCCCATGAGAAGAAAGTGAAGAAGACTAAAGGGATTCCCAAACAAGAAATAATTGGGATAACTGCATTCCAGCTCCCTTCATGCTTCCTCACCATAGTGCAAATTTAAAACTACTGTTTTAGGCTCTTCTGGACCTGTAGCTCATTGTATTCTTAAATTTATTTACAAGGAGGTCATAAAACACATCTTTTGGATTAGACTCTTTATTGCATTACAAGTCCCTTACCACTGGAAGAATGGCTTGTGGTTGTGACCAGAAAAATGAATTTTTTTTGCTTTCTTCAACATTATGTCCAAGCCAAGTGGTATTAATTCAATTCTTCATTTTTCTCTCTTGTGTCTGATTCTTTCCAAAGTCTCGGCCAAAATGTGAGAGGATATTATACCTACAGCTTAATTTATTTCATATAAAGACCCGTTGGGATATGAATCTCTATTAYAAATCTAAAGTTTAAAGTTTAATAAAAAGAAGCAGGAATCTTCTATGTTATAGTAGGATATTCCAAAAATGTTGGAAGAAGCATCATTCAGTTTGTCACATCTATTTGCTAAGATGAGATCACTGCAGCCCCTGATCACCTAACTGTACAAATTTGATTTGAATAACCAAAAAGCATGCCCCCAAATTTCTGTTGAATAAGCCAGAACACTCAGCACTACATCTGACAATAGTCTTTATGGATCAAGCGAGATGTAGAATAGCAGGAAATACTGCAGATTATTTGGACGTATGGAAATAACCATGTAAAATTTCCTTGTTCAACTTCTTGTGTCTTGAGACCAGAATATTTTAAGTCTAGTACTAGGGATCCGCAGCCTCTTGTAAGCATGGCCTGACTGTCACCATGAAGTTAGTTGTTTCAAATAAGATGTTAGCTACCTGACTTCCTCTAGGACATTGATAACCACTTCCAAAGAGTCTTTCAAGCATCTTAACTCCACCATCTTCATTTGCAGCTTAGGAGCCTGAACTTGAGCTAACTCCCCAAGTATCTTTTCAGTCTGACCTCAATATCTCTCAGAGTTTTGGAGAAGATTAATGTATAACCTGGAGAAAAACTATCTCTGTATGATGCTCTAATCATTCACATTTT
>NW_020454605.1:526782-536853 GCF_003342845.1 Nothoprocta perdicaria
AGTCTGACCTCAATATCTCTCAGAGTTTTGGAGAAGATTAATGTATAACCTGGAGAAAAACTATCTCTGTATGATGCTCTAATCATTCACATTTTATTTCAGTGGTCAGATAGAGCTATATTGGTATGTGCTCCACAGTCTTTCTGACTGAAGGCTCCATCAAACATGAAAGAGCATCTTGTTAATAATATCTGAGCTTCATACTACTCTCCTCACCCACGCATTGGGCAAGATTTTTTGAATTTGGTGTTCTCCTGTGCTTTCGTGATTTGATTTTCAAGAGATCCAGGGCTAAGTGTCAGCTTTGGTGGTAGATCAAGTGTTTGTGCTCATTTCTTTAACTTTCTCCCTGTGCCACCTTAAGGAAGTCACTTTGCCTACCCGTGCTTCATTTCCTCCCCTGTAAAATGAAGAAGAGGATACTTGCTCACTGCTTACCAGCATTGGCTCTTAGTTAATGATTCGATTTGTGGAGCCGAAAGGATGGAAAATAAAATCTGGCTTCCTGCTCTGTATTCTGCAGCTGTGTTCACTCTACAGAGGCAAGCAGCAATATTTAAAAAAAAAAAGAGAAAAAAAAAAGGTTGCCCCAAGCAATGGAACAAGAAGATATACTTTAAAAAGGAAAAAAAAAAAAAAAAAAATTGGCCTTACGAGGGAAAAAGATGCTATTTTAACATAACCATTTTTTTTTTCAGAGGAGAACGACAGTAGGAAGGTGCTTTACCCCCCACTCAGGACTCATGTCTGCATCTTTACAGAGATAAGATATTTCACTCTTGCAACTTTCTCATCAACCCATTGCCATAACTATATAGGATTCACATAAAATTACCCCTACCACTTAAGCACTTGCATTTTGACAGAAAATCRGATGATGTGACACACTGCCTACTAGAACAGGCGCTGTCTATCACCTTGCTGCTAATCTCTGTGATTAGTGACCTGCAATGTAAGTCAGCTATCAAAGACCACCTGTCCCTTTTGCTGTAAGCGCCTCCTCACATATTGCTTTGTGGTGTCACACTCTCTTGTCTGGGTTTTGATTGATGGAAGTTTGTCTTTTGAGCGGTGACTCAGAAAATAAATCATTCCCCCCTGCCATTCATTGAGTGCGATTCTGCAGCACAAAGCCGGTGTGGTTAATCAAAGCTCCAAAGAGCAACAAAAAAAGCAACAGAACTGAGAATGAGGCAGATAGATATAAAGGATAAAACATAATAAAAGGGATTACTTCAGAGCCAAGCAGAGCAAAAGCGAAATAAAGAGAGCTGCAAATAAGCATTGCATTTACTGTGTCGGAACCAGAAAGTTGATTTTTTTGTTCCGCTCCTTGAAATATGTGCGAGGATAAGGGAAGAGTCAAGCCCCATGTCTCTAGAAAATATAACTGTGTTGAAGGGGCTGATTTCCTGTGCTTAAGCATGTGAGTTTACCCCTGGCTGGATTCAGTGGGATTTTCTGAGTTGAGTAAGCAAAGCCTAAAGCCTATTCCTGTCATATTATCTGTGAATTGCATCCCAAAGTAGCTTGCACTGCAGCTTGTAGTGTCCATTCAAATGGCTGACAACAATACTAAAAGGCTATTTATATTAATTGTCCTACAGAAAAAGAGGTGGAATTTGATATGAATCACACTGAGCCAGAAGCACTTCATTACAGGACAAGAAAGTTCCTCCAAAAATATATATATATATGGTGCAGAAGACTTCTTTGCTGGTATGGATGGAGCAGGAGTCAAGCAACAGAAAGGACAATATTAGATAAACTGTACAGAAGGAGAAMGGGAAAAGGTATTTTGCTTTGTTTACATAGGGTGCAGAAAATTTATGGGACATTTGGAAAAATGAGGAGAGATCTTTAGCYAAGGACTGGAAGACATTGTTGGTTGAGCACGTTACCAAGAAGAATGTGATTTTTTGTATTCTCTATGTGCAAAAGAAGTCAGGGGAAAATAAGAGATCTTGATGCCATGGGTGGAACTGCAGCAGMAGTAGAATCCAGACACCAGGAGTGGCAGAAAGAAATAAATGATGTATCAAAGAAGCACTATGGTGCGAATTAGCTGCCGACAGAACTCCATGGAAAACAAGGTATCTGAAACCTCTGGGAATCTGGCCATTAAATGAGATGACAAGAACTGCATGTCCATGGAGTGGTGCTGGAAATTTACTTAGTTAAATGCAAAGACATTCGCTTATGTGTTTTGGGGGTGATGTTTCCATTGGAAAAACGTCTCTTTACAGGCAGCAGGAGAAAGAGAAGAGGAAAAGGCTGAGGAGCGTTAAATTTATGAAGACATGAATGAACTGGGAATTACAGCACTGCTCTAGAGGAATGTGTGTGTGAATGGTGCAAATTTACAGGGCTATTTTTGATGAACTGTAGGAGGACTTTGAGTTTTTCCACGCCTTTCTTTACAAAAGGAAAACCTTCATCTGCTGGGAATCCAGTCAATTTCCTGAGTTTTTATTTTTTTTTTTGGCTATTTCCTAAGTTGCAAGGTTACTAATGGTAATTACAGACCCTGTTTGTACCTTGTGGGTTCTAGCTGTGAGTAAAGGCTTTCTTGGCACATAGAAGTTTCCTGCTAGAGCTTTTTTAAATGATTGGCCTGCCATAGGAATTACTACAATACTCCTGTGTAGACAGAAGCCACCTTGCCTTTTTTTTTTCCTGCAGAATATAGTAACTGCTTTGGCCTCTCATTTCACAGTCTCCATCCCCCATGACAATAAAACACGATTTCAGTGTTCATTATAACAGCTCTTCGTTACGGTGCTCTTGTGAAGGAACCTGTTTTTAAGATGGTTTATTAGAAGCTATAACTTGCTTCTTCAGAGAATTTTGTGCAAATAGTGATGCTATAAAGGTGATACACTAACTCAGTAGCAGTTGCCAAAAAAAAAAAGAGTAATTTTTCAAGCAAAAAAAGCTTCTTTTTTTTTTTTAAGGTAGGAAGACAATGCATTAAAAATCAATCAAATTGGTAGGATATGTTCTTTTTGTCTACTTCCCATTGTGAAAATGTTAGCATTTTTGATCCAGTATAGCAAAAGGAAATGTTATTAATCTTAGTAGATTGCTTACACATGGTTAGTATATTTAACTGGTCTTTAATACTTTTTATTTTGGTCTTACTTCTTCATGAAGGCCTTAGTTTTTGTACCTTGTTCTGCAAAATACTTAATGTGTGTGAATTTTGGTTGTTGAACAGTCCTATTTTTGTTAAGTGTATTTAATTTATATGGTCTGAATTTAAGTCTTTGTGTTCACCAAGTTTAAACACATGTTTAAAATCAAACTGGTGCTTAAATTCTCTTACTCAAGTACAGCACAGTTGTAACTCCCTCCACACTCCTTCTATTTGTGTTTGATAGTTTCTGTGTGTTTTGCTGACAAATAGAAAGTGTGAACTTGGTCTGCTGCCATCACTGGAACTGACTGAGATAAAATGCAGTGATTCTTTTAATTATTATTTTTATTTTTAAACCGTGTCTTAATTCAAGGGAAAAAAAGCCACAGAAAATGTACAGGCCTTTGGAACTGGTTTCTATCCTAGTAAAGTTCCATTTGGAGGTTAAATAGAGAAATACCAGAATTCAGTTATACTGAATTCACCACTGGAGAAATAGGAGTAGGACCCTCCTTCTTTCTACCCAGTTTTCTGTGCACCTAACACCCATCCTGCAGTTGTTGTTCTGGAATCGCTCTCCAGCTTTAGGACTTGTTCACACTGGTGACAGATGGATCCCAGCTGAGGTGTGAGAGTCATGGAAGAGTACAATTTCATTAGTACATTTGGACTTAGCCTTTGAAGAACTACTTGATAAGAGTAACTTCAAGAGTGTTATTTCATAGCTCTTGAATRTAAGTATTTATATTTCATTTTCCAGTGGTACCATCACTGAAGTTCCTCCTACAACTGGATTCCTTTCATTCATTTTAGATCTGTAAATGAGTCACATGATCCCACTAGGTTCCTTCTGCAATCAAAGCACTTGCAGTTACTGGACATTTACTGAAAGGTTTTTTGTTTCATTTTGTTTTGTTGTTGTTGAGGGTGACTAAGATGTTTTGCTCTTTCAAATCACTCTTTTGATTTTGTGATAAATACCAAATGAAGGTGATCCGTTTCTTGACGATACATCRTGTGCATTTGATCCAAAAATAGACAATTTAATTATAAATGTATGCTATTCTGCTTCATTTGTGKTTTTGGTAGTGTTAGTAAACCATGGTAGGTTGATTCATAGTCTTGGTTCTGTTATTTAGTGGTCCAAAAGGAGGAGGAGTTTTCCGTGTTTTGTTTGTGTGTTTTTTGTTTGTATGTTTGTTTTTTTCTGGATATTTTGCCTCATGTACCAGTTTAGGTAATCATAAATATATCTTACCGTGTCACTGCAAGTCAGTGACGTTTTTCTTTTTCAGTGCCTTATGCTGCAATAAATAAACTTAAAGTGAAAAGTCGATGATGTACTTCATTAGGCATTTTGGCAAAAATATTTTTATTATAAGTTTTATTTCTGATATCAGCTTTCKTTGTGTGCGTGTATGCCTGCATATATACAGTGGTGTTCCCACAGGAACAAATCCCAAACCATGCTGTTACATGAAGTAGATCATGGTCATTTATTTGGAGTTTCCCAGTTTTCYCAGCTCTGATAAGTTCCAGCATATTTCCTACAATGGTCAAGAGGACCCCCAAAGGACAAGAAGATATTTTCATCTCAGTTCATTCTATATCTTACTCCGTTGTCTTTCTTCTCYCCATCTCTCTTCCATCTTGCTTTCTTACACCATCTCTAACTCTTTTATTCTCATCCCTGTTCTCTTGAAAATCTCATGATGTCCTCTGCATGCTCCAAAAGAGACCTTTCCACACACACTGATTTCCCAGGGGTGAGGTGACCGATGCATTCAGAAAATGCGTCTCCTCTAGGTGTCTGAATCGCTTCCGGTGGAAATAGGACGCAAAAGAGACATCACCCATCAGCTCAAAATCCCTGAGCACATGCCCAGTTCAGACAGATGCAGGCTGTCATGTGTACGTGTCCCACTAGCTGTTGCAATTATAAGCAAGCACTGAGTCACACATAATTGAATCTTTCTTTCCATCAGTAATTGTTCTAAAGAGTTTTCCTGTAGTCCATTAAGTAATATTTATTTTGTTTAGGATAAGGATGTGTAAGAAAAGGTCAACTAGGCTTCAGGCATGAACCTAGATCCCRTTTTTTTCCTTTCTGTCTTTCAGATTGTTCTGATCTGATCACCACGCAGCTGTCATCATTATTTTAATGTTGAAGACTCAGACAAGAGTGCCATGGATGTGAAAGAGAGGAAACCGTACCGATCTCTGACCAGGCGCCGCGACACTGAGCGCCGCTACACCAGCTCCTCAGCGGACAGCGAGGACAGCAAGGCCCCCCAGAAGTCCTACAGCTCCAGCGAGACCCTGAAGGCTTATGACCAAGACTCCAGGCTGACCTACAGCAACCGAGTCAAAGACATGGTGCACCAGGAGGCCGATGAATTCTGCCGAGCAGGTGAGCGTGTTGCAGCAGGTCCTGCCATGCACAAGGAACTTGTAGACATGGGCTTGGAGTGGRCAGGCATGCAAATGAAGCCTGAGTTTAGCAAGGCTGGACCACAGGAGTGATGTGTATGCAGAAATCCAGGGGTCGGCATGGGCTCCACAGCCCKAGCAGAGCTGCTAGATAGCTTTTTTTYCCCCCCTCTTTCTTACTAGGCTGAAGTCAGCACAGTGACATTTCCACGGCTGTTGTTGCCTATGTGAGGTCAATTTCTAGCTTCTGCTACAGTCTCATCTTCATTTTTCTGCACAGACGTATGAATGTTTTAGTTCAGAAGTCAGGCAGGGTTGCACATCAATTATTTTTAGAAGTCCATCCAGAAAAGCATAAAATGGCAAACGAAATCAAATGGGGTAGGCAGCATGCCAGACAACGAACATAAAGAGCTGACCTAGACTACTATTAGTGCACCCTGTGCATTTTGGAGAAACTGATTCCCCGAAGGGAATGCATATAACTGCACTCATTTAACTTTGGGACTGCTTAATCTTGCTCACCAAGTATCACGTGGTTGTGGTTTTGATGCAAGACTCGTGTGTACAGCATGCACAAAGAAAATTAGTTACAGAAGTACCCTTGGGCAACACAGTCTTGCCATTTGTATTTCAAGGAAGCTGCAAYAGACTATAATTAACCAAAGGACCAATAGGTGTTGTAAGCAACACTTTGCACTCACCAAAGCAGTTTCTTTCTGAGCAGTTCTGAAGGACTTCATAATCACTAAGGAACCTAAGAAGCTGTAAAGAAAAGGAAATCTTTTAGGTCATTGAGTTTGCTCACTTCATACAATATATTCACCATGCAGGATAGATGTGAATTAGTATAGGTCAGTGGTTTTCAACCTAAGGGTCTACGAGGTCCTGCAGGTCCATGCACTTCTACTAAGAAGCCTGCAAAAGATAAATAAGAAAAGCCAAACTTTGACAGGGAACATAAATTTGCTATATAGAAGTTCATACTTCCCCCGGAAAAAAAATTGTAGGGTACTGAAAAATGGTGAAAATGTGCTGAAATTAATTGAGAATAAGTTAAGATTAGCCAAGCCAAGGCTCCTGTTATACTTCTGATATATCAGCCATGGTTTTTCATTTTATAGTTTTCTCACAGTTCATCCTGAGACTCCCTGGGCTGGCCTGGAGAGTGATAACAATTACGCCAGATATTCTGTGGCACAATTTCCACTGGCACAAAGCCATGAGCACACCTCACTCTGTGATGCCTCCTGGGCTTGTGCCAGCTGAGAACCAAGCCCTGTGAGCTTGCTTGACATCGACAAGGCAAAGCAAATTTCTTTCCAGCATTAGTTTGGAAAGCAGAAGAGGGAAGCATTTCAAATTGACCAAATAAATTCAGTAAATAAACAAGTCAGCATTTAAATAGTTTTAGCTAGAGTGAGAGTGCCAGCAAACGTGCAAGTCAGCACAGCAGAAAATAGACCAGACCTGAATTAAAAAGTCTCAGATATTTATTATCTTCCTTTTATTGACTTGAGTTCTTCCAGCTTAAAAGGCAACACTGAACACGGAATATGAAAATCGATGCATCTCCTGCTGTTTATTGCAAATAAATTTGATTTTCAGTTAATTGTAGCAGTCATTTTTCATAATTTATGAGCTGTTGTTACTGGAGAGCATCCGTCACGATGCACACTGATGTGCCTGATGAGGTTAAGTGTGGCTTGTTGTAGAGGTAGTTGGAACTCAGAATTGTTGACTCCAACACACAGCATGCAAGCAAAGAAAAAAAAAAAAGATTGCATTGTCCAGTGTTCCTTGGAGGATGCTTTCTTAAAACTATCTTTCAAGGAGATCCATTGCATTAAAGGCAGAACTGGAAGAGAAGAGCCAGCTTTATAGGGAAATACTGCTTCCTTTTTCCTGTAACTCAAGTCAAGCTCATCTGCTGCATCATGGAGCAGGAGAAGGCATTCTCCCAGGCAGTTTCATAGATGAGTTAAATGGATTAATTTGGCACAAGCTTGCACTGCATTCCCTGAGCCAGGCTCTAAGACCTGACAAAGTTGTGAGCCTCGAGTATCCTTATCTGTCATCTCTGAAAGCTTTACCCTTGCTCAGTCAATTAAGAAGGTGTGAAGTTCATGAATGCTTTATAGTATTTGAGTGTTATCAGCTGTAGATCTGTAGCCAGCTGAAACGTGGTTATTTTTTTCCGTCTGTCCAACAGTTCCTTCCCTGAATTTTACAGGGAAATGCGGTCAAGTCCACTGGCTCGGTATTCACCTTGCGTCTAAGCATCTTCTCTTTGTTTAGTGGGAGCTGTAAAGATAATGAAAAAAAGTAGAGTAAAGCAGCAACTACTTGGGGCCAGCTGATCATTCAATGAAAAAAAAAAAAAAAGTTATAGTAAGAGATCTTCCTTGTGCAGCAGAGGTTTGTGGCAAGCCTGGCAAGCCAGAGCATTTCCCCAAAACCCAACCTCTGGAAAAATAGAAACCTATCTGTTTGCATTGGACGTACATTCAAAAATGGGCTATTCAACATCAACAAATGGAAACAGGAGGAGAAGCGCTCACTTCAGTGTGGTTTTGAGTAAGGAAAAGTGTATAACTCCACTTTGGATACATGCTTGAGGTCTAGGGTGGGTGAAAAATTGCAATACTGAGTAGATATGAATTTTGCAGCCTACAGCCAGATGTGGTCCTGGACTTTCCTGAGGATCACCCATTCAGGATAAGTTTGAGAAAAAAAAAAAAAAAAAAACATATCAGAGCTGAAAATCTTCTAAATTTGAGTCCGTAGCCTAAGCACAATTTGGGCAGATCTGAGCACCCCTGCAGGGGATTTTCCTATTGAAAAAGCATGAGGAAGCCAGTTTAGACAAAATTTGATTGCTGGTGTTGGTATTTGGCCGTGATCCAGAGCCTGATGCCTCCTACTGGTTAAAGATACAGATTTTTTTTTTTTTTTTTTTTTTAATCCATCCTATCAAGGCCTACTGGAACAGGAGCAGTGCTGCATTGAATTTATAAACTCACTGTGCAGATCAAGGCATTCATGGGTGGCCAAAGCCTTTTAAAGACATTCAATCCTGAAAAATAAAAGCCTGCATTAATAAATAAATGTGGATTAAAATGGAGCCACTAATTGCTCTCCCCAGCTTTCTAGCACAACTTTCTGAACAAAGCATGCTAATATCTGAGTCCTCCTTCACATTGATTTGATCTGATTTTGAAGCACGGCAGGTAACTAGATATGAACTCATGAGTCATTTTTCGGTTATATTTTTAGTCAGCTAAACAATTACGTCTATTTGTAGCCAAATAACCTCCACTGTGATTGTGTCAAGATGAATATGTCAATGATGAATGTGTCAAGCAGAACTGTGTCAAGTCATGAGTGGTCAGCGAGTGGAAAGTGAGATCTCCAAAAGAAATTTAAATTGTCAATATGTAATTTCAGTGATTTCTGCAAAAAGTGCTCTTCCAACTTTCACATTTCCTGTTGTGTTAGACATTCTAGGTGTASTCTAAGACAGTTGATTATTCCATATCCGATTACATTTTTTTTCTTTTTCTTTCCCCCCAAGGAGAATATTTTCTGTCCTCTTAAAGAATTCTACCATCTCTTTATTTCTTTCTGCTTTCAGATTTGATGTTTTTATTGAAAGAGCTCTAAGCTGTTTTTGGAGAAGGGGTTTCCGAGGCAGGAATCCAGCTGCTTTTTGGTCTTGGCACAATCACTTGGTATCCCAGAATATTTGGTCTTCTGCAAACCAGATGATAGTGTTGAATACTCCCAGCTTCTGTGAGTTGCAGCCTGATGGGTGAGGTTAATACCCAGTAGGCTTACGGTACAGGTGCCGAGTTGCTTATTGCATTGAGGTCCATAYATGTTAAGTGACTCTTCGAATACCACGAAAGCAGCAATCTGCTTTTGACTTCTATGAGGTATCCAGAAGTCCTTGGCTATCTTTTCGGGCTTTGGCCATGTCAACTAAACAAGCCTTCAAAATAGGATTTTTTTGGTGTGAGGTTTGGTCTCCAGAGCTGCTGTGYCCCACATGGGCTGTCCAGTTTTGCTGTAGGCTTGTTCTAGACAAAACTGTGCTGAGAAGTAACCMCGGTGCTGCCTTCTCCCCCCAGGAGCCAACTTCTCCTTGCGAGAGCTGGGCCTCGAAGACATGACGCCCACGCACGGGACTTTGTACCGCACCGACCTGGGGCTGCCCCACTGCGGCTACTCCCTGAGCGCCGGCTCGGACGCCGACACCGAGGCCGACGTGGTCATGTCGCCCGAGCAGCCCGTGAGGCTCTGGGGACGCAGCACCAAGTCGGGCCGCAGCTCCTGCCTCTCCAGCCGAGCCAACTCCAACCTCACACTCACCGACACGGAGCACGAGAACACCGAAACTGGTGAGTGACAGCCGTGTGCGGGCTCCATCAGGAATGCCTCTTTTTATCACTCTGCTTCAATCTTTGGGTTGTTTTTTCTTTTTTTTTTTCTTTTTTTTTTTTTTT
>NW_020454605.1:537253-576274 GCF_003342845.1 Nothoprocta perdicaria
TTTTTTTTTTTTTTCTTTTTTCCTTATCTCTGTTAACTTTGCATCCCCAGCTGCAGAGGCACCCGCGTGTGTTTCACAGGTCTGTGAACATTATGGTCAGCAGTTCTGCCGAGCCGTGTAGGAAGGAGAGAGAATTCAGATTCAATTGCTGCCTGACCCCGGGATCCACGCAGCCAAAGATGCCTTTGCACCTTTAATTCAATTATGGCATCGCCTGTTTCTCAAAATAGCTGCTGCGCACAGGTCACAGGGAGCTGGAACATCCGCCCAGAGAGCTGATGCAAAATGACTATATAGCTTGCTCTCTTTATGCTTTTCCTTTTTTTTGCCACCRTATTATAGTGACAAATGATGATACCTTTTCCCTGAGAAGCCGTGACACAGTGAGAGATGTATCACCCACATGATTTCATGTTTGACTCCAACAAAATTACAGGAGAAGCTTATTAAGTTTCTATTCAGTGATAATGATATATTAGGCAAAGTTCAAAGATAAACGGCCTTGTGTTTAAACAAGATTTTTTTTTTAATTATCTTTACAGTATTTTTTGTAGATTTCTTAATGGAGACTTTTACAGGGTTGAACCTATTTGGACAGGTGGAAGGTGTACATCATTTTACTTCTAAGGCTTGTGTTTTAGCCAAAAACCTGAGAGATTATCAGGGTGAATTAAGAGTTTTGCATGCTCCCAAGAAATCTCAAAGAAAATAAACACCTTGCATTTTCATCCCTTTTTTTTTTTTTTGCAAGTGAGACCCTCCCCTGTGCTATTATTTGCAATGGTGTATGTGCAGCTGTGTTTCTACCCCACACATATTTCTTTCCAAGGCTACTAAGTGAAGCAAACCACAGAAATTCAGCCCTTAAAAAGAAAAAAGTGAGAGCGAGAGAAGAATCACATTAGCTGCTGGAATCTTTTTTTGCTAGTTTCCATAATGGTATCTCTACATGTGCAAATGCAACTTTGTACCTGCAGATCACTTGCTTACGAATGAAATTATATTAGCAACAACACATCAKCAGCAGCACATGCATTGAATAGCTTTACTGAGACTAATAGCAGAGGCAATAGGATTTAAGTTGATTCTGAAACAACATCCCTCCCTGAACGCAGTGCCACACTAACCATTACTTGAGTCACCATTTCATAGTGATTTGGAAAACAAAGACCAGAAAGGTAGGCAATAACTTTTTTTTTTTTTTTTAACATGCTGTGTTAATGCAGATATCTGTTGTCCCTAATGATTTGCAGTCTTAGATGTTGGGTACCCTCTATGAGAAAGCCTATAGCATATTCAAAAAAATACAGTCTATGTAGCATTCATAAAATCCGAAGAGAGTGGACAATATGTAATCGTATTATTCATGTTGATAGAATAGAGGTTATGGAACTCAAGGGAAACTATTATGACTTGATCTTTGCTGTTGTGAAGCTTGCCTTGACAGTTAGACTTTCCTGGGAAGATATCAGAGAGATCATCCAGGTTCTATCTTAATCAGACAAACTTGTCCAGAACTGAGAGAAGGACACACATTTTTCAATATAGAGATTGTAGTTGAATCTGTGGTATGAAAGTAGCCAAAGAGATACGAGGAGGAGAAGATGGACTAAGGACAGAATCTTAAGATATGGACATTTTTATTTTGTTATTACTTGGCACGTATAAAGGTGTGAGAAGCACTTGCAAACAAAGTGTATGCGTCTTGAAAGCTGCTGTTGGAGAGAGTGAGTGTTTGAAATCCTTTTAGAAGTTTTGTCAAGAAAATTGCTCTTTGCTTTTCTTTTTTACACAGAAGCAGAGTTACTATGGGCACTTATATTGCTAACCATCACACAGACTATTTTGAGAAAACCCAGATTTATAGGGGAAATGTTTTCAAGAAGATATGAAATTTTGCTAATGGCAGCATAAAATAACTTAATGCTATGACTCAGTTTACAGGATACCTTTATTAGTCAATATTAATTGCTGACAGTATTGATAGAAGTTATAGCCTTTAGCTGAAGTCARTATGGAGCTTTATGAACCTGCCATCAATAGCAGATTTTATGGGGCCCATTAAACCAACTTTTCCTATGAAGGTTAATGCCTGTGATTTTTATGCTGTTCATTATTTATCCAAAATAAATAATCAAAATTTGCATCTGATGTTTATAAATCCAAAGCCATCAAAGCATGGCTCTACTGAGACGTTTATCGTATTCTTAGAAAATGAGAGATCTGGCTTCTCTGAGAAGCTTTGATTTTCTTTGAGGTGTGGAGATGCCTTGAAGGGGCAGAGAGAGGCTAGTCCATGAGTACAGCCACAGCCTACCCGTCTATCTCTAAGAAAACTGATGAAGTGATCTGGTCCCATGGCATATTGCAGTCCATAAATCACTTGCACAARCAGCTGGCATGAAAAGCCAGACACGGCTTTATTTAAACTGTTCCCAGGCTTCCCAGGAGGCTGGATATTCTGAGTAGGTTAAGAGTTTGTTCTTAATGAAGAGTTAACTAAGTTACATCTCCAGCGTTGCCCTGAAATCAAACCGTACACCCACAAACAGACCCAATGACCTTCCTGCAGTTGGATACTGCTTTTACCTCAACCTGCCTGGTCTCTATGCACAGTAAAGGGACAGAGGGGACAGCTCAGGTCACCACGCTGTATCCCTGGCTAACATACTCACACTGTGCTGCTCACATAGATACTTAATGAAGTTCAAGGGTTATTTTGCAGTGTGACCATCTGTGCTAAGCTGAAATTGTCAACTCACATGAACAATTCAAAGCCATGCACAGGGAGGACTTTGAGTCCTTGAAGTATAGCAGTAGTTAGCAGAAAACCCTGTAGTATTTCTCTCTGTTTCTCAGTAAGATTGACATAAAGCAGTCATTTGGATCTGATGCTGGAGATGATTTAACTTGTGTTACCCCAGGTAACCCTGAACAGCCTTTGCATTGAGCCAGCAATTGTGTTTAACATAGTAAAAAGGACATTGAAAGGGAACATGARGGACAATGAGGGAGAATGTAGCCATTTAGGCATGTACTAAAAGCAAGATGTTTCTCATCAGAAAGGTGTAAAAGTACAGAGTCACAAAATAATTCAGTTAAAGGCACCTCTGGAGGCCTCCTGTCCAGCTTAAAGTAGCACTAATTTTAAGGTTAACTCAGATGGCTCAGGAACTTCTCCACTTGCATTTTTAGTATCACCCAAAGGATGATGATTCCAAGATGTTTGTCATGGTTCCAGAGACATCTTCAGTTTCATCTGCCTTTCCTGGTCCATGTCATGTACTGGAAGAGATTATTAGAGAAGCCTGGGGAGCTCAAGTACTAAAAGATAGATAGGATAGATAAAAAGCTGTTGGGAATGGTCTAGATAAGCTGGATGGCTGAGCACTGCCTCAGTTGGATGGATTGTGCATGTTGGTCTTCAGCATTTCTCTTTCTCCAGTTTCAATAACTTGTAGCACTGCTGAGCTTTCTTTGGCTCTGGGTGTATGTTGCTCATGGTGGTCTATGAGCACTTCATGCTTAGAGTGTTTCTTAGCAGAGGTGGAGATGGACAGTACTTGTGTATAAGCGAAAATCCAAATATTGTTTCTTTGGTGAGAGATCTTGCTCCAAATCTGCCCGAGATGTCATGAATCATGTCCATAGTCCCCTGACAGGTCTGAACATGAGAGCTGACCCAAATATGTTGACATTTCCGCACAGAATCCTTTCTCAAGAAAAGAGGAACATTTCTCTGTCTGCCTTAAATGYGATAAAGAGCTTATTGCTTTATTCAGCGCCTTCGCTTCAGGATTACATTAGAACTGGGCCAACTACTTTTTTTTTTTTTTTTGAAAAGTGGAGTTTCAACTCTTTTCTAAAAGCACAGATTAATTTTCAGCCATTTCAGAAAAGCTYGGGCAAACGAAGGATTCATTTTAATGTGTTTTGGTGTTAACTTCCACCAAGGCGCGCAGTTGGTTAAGCACGCGAGCGAGCTGGAGGGTGCGGAGCCTTTTCCTCGGCAAGTCGGCAGYGATTAATGTTGTGCTCATGTGTGGAGGGGAGCTGAGGTTTCTCTCCGCCGTCATCTCCTCTCGGGAAGAATGTGGGTAGTATCAAGAGGCCAGCAGGATCTCACAGACAGGATAAGTAACATCAGATGGCTCAAGACGGTCCAAGCTCGCTGGAGAGGACCGCATGCTGAATGGTTATGTATTGGCCAAAGAAATTATGGCAGCGTAAAGTGTTGCTGAAGTGTGGAATTTGCTTATCTYGCCGACCTAGAGATAAGTGGATGTGAACTCAAATTCCAGATTTAACCACCCTGGAAGCCAAAATTCAGGCTCCAGGATTGTTGCAGAGCTGGGTTCCCTCTTTGCATATCAACAACTCAAACACTTGCTGGGAAATGTGTCTTTTCTTCCCCAAAACAATCCTGACAATGCTTCAGATTTGCAAAGGGGGTCAGACCAGCACTGCTGGGCACAGATCTGCAYGGTTCCACCATGCATCCACTGGTTGCTCCCTTTTAGGATGGACAATTTAATCTTCAGGTCCATTTGTCTTTGGCTTCACCTCTGATATCACTAGTCAGTGCCARATGTGGTATTGGGGCTGTAGCTATACAGACACTTACTCACTGGTGACAAGATTAAGAGCACCAATTCATTTTACATAGCTGGACCAACACCCCACTGAGAGAAATAATTTTTCTTTTAGTCACTACTATTCTGGGATGCATTTAAATGAGCCTTTAAACTATCGTGAAAGCAGCCAGCACAATATCTGCTCTCCCAGCCTTACCAAAACAACCAGAACGCAAGTGAATATGTCCTGGTTCATTAAATTGTCTTTCCTGAAAATTCTCATATTATTTTGCAGCACTGAAAAGTAGTCGTAATCCAGGCCTGAAAAGCTCACATGATATTTTTGCCTCTTCTACCAGTGTGGACCRAATTCTTTGCTATTTAATTGACATAATAGATGGCTTATAGAGCATTTCTTGCAGAGCCCCCCACACTTTCTGATTCCACATCCTTAAGCCATTACTGCCACTTAAAAATTATATAGGAAGTTAAGATTTGATAGAAATGAATAATAGTAAAAGATATTTAGAAACGTAAGGGTAAGTGGTGGCAGGAAATAATAAAAGACAAACCTTTCAAATTAGAAGCACCAAAGAAGCAATATAATTTTATTTCTCCCACGTAGTTAGGAAGTCTGAAAAATGCTTTCTCTTATTCAAGGGAGTCTGACACAGACTTCACTGAAGGCTCTGAAAACCCCCATTGATATCAGTGATGCTAGATCAGGTCCTAGGTGTGTGTTGGTACTAACTGTTTTTGAAAAAGAGCCTGAGTGCCAGCTTGGTACAAAGTACTCCTGGTTAAACATGCTGCTATATGCTGTTCACCACCAGGTTTCTCATATAGATTTCTGCTTCTTATTAAATCAGAATGCTGTCATGACGATCAAAGCACATGCTCCAGAATTTCATCAGCTYTTTTTCTAAATATTCTCTCCTCAAAGCTTCTTTACAATAGATAATCAAATGGTAATTATTTCCATGGACTTGTTCCCTATGCTTGTGTGTTGCTCACTTTCTAGTGGGGTCTATACACACTTCCAGGGGTCTTTCCAGGAGCTTCTAGTCAGTTCTGAACCTCTGCACTGCAAGTATTTTTTCTCTGTATTTTTTACTTTCACCTCCCTATTCCCCAAATCATGTTGACCCAAAATCACTGGCCCAAAATACAATTCAATATATCAGTGCAATTAGCAGTACTGGAATTGTGTAATCTTAGCATCACAAATTATTTGTTAAAACCCTTCTGATATAATGCATGTTGACTTTTCTTTTTATTGCCACGTTTTGCTGARTAATTTCCTCTCTAGCTTCATACAGTCTATTGTTAATATTGTTACTGTGGCTGCAGCAACATCATCTTTTTCTTTTCTTTTTTTTTTTTTTTTGAATTAAATAGTGCATTATGAAGTACTTCCTGTAAATGAGTGTGTGCTTCAGACATGCTTCTTCTGCAAATTGTATAGGCAAAAATATGATACTCAGACTCCAGGGAGTTCAGAACAGACATTTAAAAAAAAATCCTTAAAATAAATATTAAAAAAAAAAAAAGAATGAAAGAATGTGCTATGTGCTCGATTTTCTTAAGCTGGTATTATGCCTTTTGAGTATAGGAAGACAAGAATAAATTAGAATTACTAGGTCAAGATCAGGCATCTGCTGGCTGTCATTCTTCACTTGGCTTCTATCAGCTGTAACCTTAATATTAACAAGATGTTTCAGCTTGAAATAAAAATTAGGCAGAGCCTTAACACAAAAGACTGGGCATCAGTTGCATATGATAACAAACAGCACTGGAAAACTACCAAAATGAGTAGCTGGTCCTGAAGTAGATTTTCACTAATCCAAACTGTTGCAGTACTTGCATTTTTTTTTACACTTCCTTCCCCAGGTAGCATTTACAAGCAATACCCCATTTTGATAATACATTGTGATTACTTGGATTTTGCAACCCACTGAAGCCACCTTTATAAAAATAGCTGGAGATGAGATGGTCACCTGAGACGTGGAGGTCAGGGAAAGAAATGTGACTTCTGACTCTGCAACCATAAAGATACTAATATTACAAAGAATGTTAGTCCTAAAATGGAGAGTTTAACTACATCACTCCCAAATGCTACGTTCTCCAGTGAAAAAATGGCTCTCTGGAAGGCTGTTACATCTTCCTTACCTGTGTTCCACCTTTCTAGGCACAGCCATTCTTGATGATGAATTCCTGATCTCTCTCATATTCTGTCCTCTCATCTTTTTTTTGTCGTTTCTTGACATTAGCCCTGRAGTGCTCTCTGAAAGTGAGAAGGTGGTCATGCTTCTCCACAAGAGTGCCAGGAAAGTATTGCCTGGATAGGATGGGAAATTGGTGGGGTTCAAGGCAAGGGAAACTTAATCTCCATGGTCAACCAAACCTCTTKTCAGGAGGTTATGAAAACACTCAAACCCAGAAACACAATGTCAGTGTCTTGAGTGGGATTCAGGTCTCCCTCTGGAAGCACCCAGCTTACCTCAGGGTGAGGCACCCAACAACACCTGTGCTCCATGTTTAGTTTTTTTAATCTGGATGGGATAATCTGGACCTACAAATTCAACTGTTGCAAGAGTGATCAGAGGTAATACTTGRATTTTGTTTGGTGAAGGAACTCCCACTCATTGCTGAGGTGGATATATCTTGTCCCTGGCATTCTTGTCTCTAGTGCAGAATAAGTCTTCCCTTCATTTTTTAATGTCCACAGAAGATGAATTTTCTTCATCGTTGTAACCTGTGTCTGCAAGAACACTGGCATAAACCTTTTTACAATCTTATTTTGCTGTAATGAATTACAGTTCAATGTAAGTTAGTGTGTGAGTTTCATACTATAATAATGAAGATGGTGGTGGTGGCGGTGGTAATGAAGCTATTAAACAATCAAAAAGAAAAAAAAAWCCCAAACTGAATTAACTCTTAGCTGGAATATTGGTGGAGAGGGCTTGTAGAAACAACATTAACAGATAAAAATTTATTATTGTTTTCAATGGCAGTTTAATTTTGTCCTTCCCTTGGCCACTTTAACTGTCTTGTCAGGGAGAATATTTTATAAAAAATAATTGCACTGAACAATATTGCTGGAAAATTGASAAATACTCTTAAAGGGAATTTGTATTTTTCTTTCTTTTCCTTTTCTCTTTTCTTTTTAATACTATTCTGCATGACATAAATTGCTTTCTGCTTTCTGTGTGAAACACCATAGAGAGGATGCAGACAGGTTCAGTTATCAACAAACCTTGGATCCTTGTAATGGCAACGCTTGGCTTCCAACTCGTTTCCTTGGGATGTGCACGTGTAAGCAGTGACTGGAATATTCCCCATTGCCTCTTCTCTGTTTTCTGCTCCMTCCCTGCTGTTCAGGGGCAGCACCAGTGTGCAAGGAGCAGGATGTATAGGGAAAGGTGCTGTTTCTCTACAAGGAACACCTCCTTGCTTTGGCATCTCTAGATGTTCATGTCTATATTTCTTGGACCACTACATCTCCATATAGGTCCACCATACAGTGTCTTACTCCATAGCAGGTCCAGGCTCCTCCATGGGAGCTGGTTTTGCTTTTTTTTAACCCAAAGATGTATCTCCAACAGCAAAGGGAGGATGAAGCAATTCTTGCCATTGCAAACGAGTGGACGAGTCCATTCCTGCCATTGCAAACCCATGCCCAGAGGTGCATGCCAAGGTCCCTATAAAGCTCCTGCCATAAGAGCATGGTCAATAAAATCTCGGTGCTTTCTATCTCAAGGGTTCTTGATTAACTCTTACATGATGTCATGTTGTTCTATGCAGGACAACAGCTAATTTTGCAAATTCAACCCTAATTCTGCAAAATTTTCTGTGTTTCTTGAAACTGTTCCTGTTGTTCCAACTGTTGTTGGAACTTTAATTTTATACTGTGAGCCAGTTGCTCTGTTTTGCTCTGTTGCTCTGTTGCTCTGTTTTGTCCCTACCAGCATGGACCAGCATGGWTTTTTTTGAGTCATATGGAGAGATATATATAATTTTTATATAGGCATTGGGCTGCAGTTTGAATCATTTAATCCATGCCTCYGCCCCGGACAGTGCTTAACCTTGGCTATGTCACTTCATTTCTCTTCTTCTTTTTCATCTTAATTCCCTCTTATGAATTGAAGATGTAATTTTTTTTTTTTTGGACCCCTCTCATTTTTTCTTATCGAACAGACAAATAAAAGCAAACAAGGCAAATGCACTCAAATTTAATCCCTTAATATATTAAGTGAATCCTGGGTGCAAGAAGGATTTAAGATATTGGCTTAGGCAGTGCCTCAAACATGCACTGAGCATGTTTGATGGGACGAGAGAGGGGGAAAAAAAAGCTGCTTTTCATTATTGCTGCTGCCACTATTATAGAGAAGCAAGCCACACAACTGTGAGATAGTGTGTCAAATAAACAGTGTCACAGGGGCCATGGCACAAAAAACTCCCCTGGAGACTGCAAGAGCTTCCAGGGTCCTGCAATGGGCATAGACACCCCAGGCACTTGCTGAAAATTGAGCATGAAGGGCTCTTCCTGAGCTCCTCCCCAAAAAGATAGTGTCTTTTTAAAATTTATTTATTTTGTTTTGTTTTGTTTCGTTTTATTTCTTCCCCCCCATCTTATAGCTGTGTCCATGGGTGAGATCTTTCCAYACTAAGCACCTCCAACCAACTTCAGATGCAGCAAACTCAGGAAACAGCTTTAATTTAATCTAAATTACGTGTGCTTTTAAGAATTGCAATGAACAAACTCTTTAAAATGACATGTGAAATTGTGGCAACCAAATCCAGACTCTGGTTTAAGTGCAGAAGAAATGTCTAGAGGCTTTAAAACCATCCTCAGGCTGTCTGCAACCCCCTGGGCGCTACCTGCCAACATCTTAGGAAAAGGTAAAGAACTGAATAGGCAAAAGTCTTTGGACAGGCACCTTAAACCAGTTTGTAGAGTTGTTAAACCAGCTTCTGACAGCATCACTTCTTCTGTAGGTGGAAAAGGGGATTTTTTTTTTTCCCATCAAGTTGCTCTGAGGTAGGGAAACCAACAGAAGTCCCCAAATCTTCCTGATTTGGGTCAAGTGAGAGCCAGTGGCTGCAGGTAGGTAGTGGAAATACAGGGGAGCTATTTAAGTCAGCTTTGGCACTGTAAAAAACAGCATGGTTGAGCATTTTTTTAAATACTCCTTCATTTTAGCTCCTCGGCCAACGCAGTCTTTGTTAGCGCCCCTTCCCTTCCAGCTCAAGACTTTTATCCTCTTTTTGCATCTCCAGGGTTTCAAGTAGTTTTACTACCCTCCGTTTGGTAGGAAGGGGGTGAAATTATAACTGAATTCCAGTTTCCATTTAAAGGCAGCTTGACGTGAACTCCAAATAAAAGAAAAACAAAACAAAACACGCACACACGACATCCAGCAATCATCTGCTGAATAGGAAATCTGTTGTTCACCATTTTCTTTTCATTAAAAAAAAAGAATCTGAATAAATGCATGCTAAACTATATAATTGCTGGAATAAATATGTATAGATATAGGATATTGTTTGATTTAGGATAGAGAAGTGCCAAATTATACCAATCAGTGAGAATCAAACTAGTTTTAAAGGAAAATAACTGAAAAGCACAAATGCAAAACAAGATTAAAACTGAGTATTTGAATCAAGATTCTCTGTTGGCTAGTTAAGCCAAGGTTACAATTTAAATCAAGCCTCCTGCTGTGAATGGTTTAAGGACAATGATTTCTTCCTCTTACATAACGTGTGGATTTTGTGATCGAGGGAGCATCGTGCTGCTTGTGAGGAGCTTGGACACCCTCATCCCCTATTATACGAAATATGGATCATATTATATGTATATTATTGATATATTTATATTTTATATAAATATAATTGCTATATTTATATTACATATATCTTTACACCAAATGCATATGTATGTATGTAATACATATCCTGATCCCTTCCCAAAGCTGCAAGTCCCCCAGTCACATCTAAATATTTTTGTCTGTTCACCAGGTAATAGGGAGGGTTCAGGTTTACTCAGACTGATCTTGGAGGGGAGTTCTTAATTTTCCTTCTGTACAGGAATCCTCAGATACAGTAAAATCATGACAGATTTTTATTATTTTTCCTTTTCCTTGTACTGAGTTTCTGAATGGAAAAATCGAAAAGTAGAGATCTACTCAGAAAAAAAGCCATGGGTTCTCCATGTCTGAATGAGGTATTTTCATGATTCCCTTTGATGGAGGTCACATATGCTTGCGTAGAGGCATCTCCTTTCATGTGAACTGAGAGCAAATAAGCTGGTTCCCAGGTGAATTTTAGATTATTGAGCCTGTTCCTGCTCCTGTTATTTAGTAAATAGTTCTTGGGATTTGTGTGAATTGAAGCAGAGCCTTGTTGAGCCGTGAGCGTACTGTCCTACCCCTTCCTTGTTTGTGGATAAGCCAAGTCCTTGTCTGGCAATAAACTGGTAATGTTTTGACGGGGAAAATAATAATAATAATAAAAAAGATATTTCTCTACTGATTGTTAGAGGTGGGGGCCTTCTGGGAATGAAAGGGATGCAGTAGGTATTTGATTTCAATCTGGTGCTTTCCAACATTTTAGTGGATTTAGAGGAAAAAATAAAATCATGGTTGCTTCAAGTGTGTGGGCATTAAAACTGGATAGAACAATAAGAATATAAATAAAAGCTGTAAGAGCAGAGCCTACACAGACACGTAAAGCAACAGAGGCAGATGCGGCGCTCCCCGGCTGTACGGCATGAGGAGTGCAAAGCTATTGAATGTGTCGGGATGACAGCCCGGAGGAACGAGCGCTGTAAAGGATCACGGGGTCAGGGTAAGCAAGCCTTTCAACAGCACCTCTGTGTGATGCCCTTGGTGTCTTTCAACTCAAGGCTGGATGTCTTGCTGGAAGGCAAACAAAAGGAACGAGGACAGCTGGGCAAACGGAGCTGTGATATGGAAGAGTTCAAAGTGAATGAGTCAACGGTTCCTTCTCTCTGTAAAATGCATGCCCAACAATTTCCCAAGGTATCTATGATTGGTGTTTTTTTACTAGGGAGGTATTTTATCGCTTCTAAACAAAGCTTTATTTGGAAACTTTTAAGAAGAAGCACAATCCTGACTTTGAAACAAGTGCACACTCCAGACATTTTTATCACACTTGGTGACACCAAGGGCTTATGTTCTTAGCATCGCACTGCGTTTGGTCCCATATAAGCACACAAGGTAAAGGCAAAATACCAAGAAGCATTCCCAAAGTCATCCAAGCATGACAGTTCTGAGTCCARCACCAATAGATTCATTTTCCTATAAACTATGATGAGCTGAGCCCTTAACATTCTCTTAGTTAAGTTAAAAACTTTCAGCTTCTGGAGTCTCTCACTGTGTGTTTTCCAAGCCTTAAATTGTCTTATGAACCATTGCCCCACCAACCAATGTCCTTCCTGAACTGTATTTAGTTAAATCATCTGTTGGCTTTGCCTAAAGTTCTTGCAAATAATGTTGCATTCTTCAGGAGAAGATGCAAACATGATAAAGATGAGGGAGATCTTGACATCCCTTTCTCCTCCCTGCACACAGAGAACATGTAGATTCTGCAGAGCAATGACTCGGATGCTTTCCTGGAGAAACCACTAAAAAATCTCTCCCAGAACTGCTTCACAGATTGATGTCTTATCGATGGTGGCATGTGRGGGTTGAGAGGATAGGAGGGACAGATGGTCCATAAGGTTCCTTTGAGCTACAGCCAGACTCAAAGAAGAAAAAAGGAAGATTGGTGAATTTCTGGAAGAGTTTATTTCCTCCTTGGACTTGAACAGAGTGTTGAAATTCATCCAGCAGACTCTCTAAAGCCTTTTGGATTGTAAGAAGAAGACATAGATCTACAGCCTCATTATTGCTTATTCAGCTGTAAAACAAGGGCTGCAAGGAAGGAGAGACACAATAGAGTTTGCTTCCTTCCTGTGTCTTTGAGCTTCTCTCCAATTGGAAATTTACTGATATGGCTGTTCTCGAATAATTATTTCTGCATCCTTTCTTTTTTGGCATGCAAATCTGTCTGGTCACTGTGATTCCACAGAGAGTTACTTCAAAATGAATTATTTCCAAATAGTTTTCCTGGAATAATTATACTGGTTCATTTCCAAGTCTAGATAAGCCTGTGAATACGATTCCAGAGAAAGATGAAAGAAAGCAAAAATTAAACAGAACCTCTATATATGTTTTCTGAAATATATTGAGATACCTTCCAATTGTAAAAATGCTCTCCAAAAACTAGTTAGTGGTGCTGTTTCCCACTATTTTGAAGTAGAAATGATGGGAATTGTGTGGAACTCAGAAGAACTCTAGCAGGGGAGATTTCAAGCATGTCACTGTGTTAGGAAAGCTGGTGTAGAAACACCAAGAGTCAGAGTTTGCCCAGGTCCTGTAGGTAGTTAGGAATCAGTCAATAATTATCCTCATCATGACATGCCATAAACTTCCTGAGATGCCGTACCAGGCAAAGGAGAGGTCAACCTGTATGGCAAGAGAGAGAACAGAAGATCTTGGTTTTGTTCCTGGGTACGTGTTGGTGTCTGGATATTTGCTGCAACCCATGAAAATGGTCTTACAAATTCTTTCTCCTCCATATCAGAGACATCCTCATCACAAGGCCCTCCTGGTCATGCTAGCCCTCACTAGCCCTCATGCCAGGCCCTTGATTAAAGCCTTGACCTCACACCCGGTTGATTTCCCATATAGCAAGGCCATAAAGGGTTTATTGCATGACTCAAGCACATCCATTTTCTTCTCAGAATTTACAGTTTGTACCATGCAGATTGCGCATTCAGTATCTTTACTCAAACAGCTCTTACTTTCTACCTCCTTTTCTTCACCTTTATTTTTTCCTGATGAGCAATTCAGTCAGCAAACTGTTTCTCTCCTTCATTCCCATCAGTGACTCCATTCAAAGTTCTGCCCATGTTCTTATTTTCTTGGCAGAGCTATACTCAGTGAACACATTTGTTTCTCTAGCTAGAGAACAAAAATATCTGCAAGCAAACTCATTTCCCTTCCGAACTGCTTAGGAGAGTAGCACTGGGAGGGGGAGGAAAGTGTTTTGTCAAATGCTAAGAGGAGACATCTTCTCCCCCCTGACTTTTCCCCATTATTATTATTGGGACATCTCTGTAGTCTCTCACTTCCTTAGGGACTAGCAACATCTTGAAAAGATCTCTCATGCAGGCAGATAACAAACTCACTGCAGAGCTGCATCAGAAAGGGAAAAATTACTTGCTGGTAATGATGTTTATCACTCTCCTTCCTCCTTTCCCAATCCTACAAAGGAAGTTATCTCTCATATAAAAGTCAAGACAAACCTTGTGCTCTTTTTTTAATTTTCCTTATCTTTCTCTTTTTTCTTTCTTGCTTTTTTTCTTTTCTGGCAAATATGGTGCAAGTTCAGCACATTTTAGTACAATCGCTGGAAGTTTTACCTGAGAGGTGTATGGAAGGACGCTACATGTAGGTCAGTATGACTTATTTGAGATAGGTGAGGTCTGATAAGACATTCTGTCACCAAAAGGCCAAGTTGCTTCTGTTCAACACCTGGGCATGGAGGTGGACACAAGATGGAGTGACTTGAGCCTGAATGAGAGTTCAGAGAGGACTTGTGCTTTCACTAGACTGGATTAGTAGAATCCATAGGGCTTTTCATCCCGCCAGGACAGGAAAACATAGCTTTGAGACAGTATCAGTAGCTCCTGTGAAGGAGCCTTTGATATTTGCTCTTCTACATGGATATTAAAAAATCTCACAGCACTTTAACGCAGTGAATACTTAGCCCCAAATGAACTATCATCCTCCACGTTACCAACATTAATATCCTGGTGTCATAATTATGTTTTGCTAAAAGTCATGACAAGTAAACCTGAAAAAGCTGCTGCCAAATGATGATGTGCAAGCCTGGGAAGTAAGTGAGGACATGCATGGACAGTTGTAGACTGACATGACTTGTGATGCATTTCCACTCTGGTTGACTATATCTGCCTCATGCTGGTTGCTCTGTCCACTTTTTGCCTGGCAAGACTGGGACGAGTGCTCAGGAGTTTGACACCCAGTCCCCTGAGTCTACTCAAAAATAATACTAAGATCTGCAGTGAATGGGAAGTGATCGAGCACTACTGACTTCAGCACGCCCTCTGAAGCACTCAAGAAATGAGAGTTTACCCCTAAAATGGGGTCAGACCACTGAATTTATGAGACTGGTAAAAAAAAAACCTTCTGTCTCTGGTAGCTGTTGAATCTGATTTATTAAATCCAGGGAAAAGATACATGCATATCAGTTTTCTTTTTCACAGAAGCAAAAACAAAACCTACTCCAAAGTAGCTGTTAATGAAAACAGAAGTACTGCTTCAGTTGCTTTGGACACAAAGCAAATGGCAGCCTTAAAGAAGGTGTCCCCTTAGTAATATTTCACCTACTCTCTCATTATATAGTGATTGAAATATCAAGGTCAGTCAGGTTTAAGATGCTGAAGAGGCTGCCAGCACAGTGAGAATGAAATGCGGTTTTCCCAGAGATGGTCGCAAGAAAAAATAYGATTTTGGTGTGTCCGTACAAAAGACATTTTACTAGACGTATAGTGCAAAATTCTGGAGAATCACAAGGCAGCCCTCAGTATCCCACTCCTTGGGTTTTGTAATAAAAATCTGAATGCAATGTTGGAAAAGTAGGAATAGGAATATAACAAACAAACCCCAAAAGAAAAACTTCTTGAAAGAGAACCCCCCCTTTTTGAGAGAAAGATGTTTCTGCTAAAAAGTACATAAATATATGACTTCTTAATAAGGGTATGTAGCTCATTACCCTCTGCAAATTAACCATATCTAATCATATATTTCCTAAAAAATAGAATAGCACATTGCATCTGTTAGTCTTCATTCAAGTACAAACCAAATATGCACGAGTACTGTAGTATAAACTGTTCCATCTGTTTCTATGAATGTATAGTCACGCTGGTCACCCACACACACACAACAGAAGGGTCTTTCGCTCTTAGCATCTGTCTTCACTGAAGAGCTAGCTTTGGGAAAATGCATTTSAACTGCAAGTAATCAAGCTGGAGTAAGAGCAGCAGCACTGCAAAGTAAGTCCTGAATAACAGTGTCCACATTGCCATGGTTATCAGGTATGTGAGGCTCCCTGAGCATATAGGTGAAGGAAAATATTTTGACTTTTAGCACTGCCATAAAGCTCAGCTTCATCCTGAATTGTTAAATAAATAGTAATAGAATTTGTCTGCCCTTTCTGAGGGCATTACCCGAGTGGCACACTGGACAATGGCCATGTTAGTTGTTAGGTGACCCTGCTTAAGCAGGAGGAATTGGATTAGGTGATCTCCAGAGGTACCTTCCTACCTTGACCATTCTGTGATTTGGTGAAGTGGTAAGTTATGCTCTTCTGAGTTTTATCCATGTTAGCAGGATAAAACCTGCTTTTAAACAGGGTAGTTCAGATTTACTGCATTGCCAACTTCGAATCAGGTGAGTTTTCTTGGAATGGAGATGAGCTTTACAAGCAAAACTAAGTCTACAGCTGAGCCTTGCTTTGTAGTGGTGACAAGATACTGTTTTTAGAAAACATGAATTTGTCATTCGGCTTGTGACAAGGTCAGCACCATTCTCACTTTCTGTTGCGCTTTCCCTCTGGCCTGCACATCACAATCAGTCATACTTGAAGTATTGAAAAATCACAATAGATCTTGTCTCTACAAACCTCATTTCCTACAGATGGATCACAAACCAGTCAAAAAAGCCTGTTCCCATGTGGGAAGGGGAAATGACAGTCCACAGTAGAAGTCATTGGAGACTGTGTTGACTGTATTGGTATGACTTTAGCAAGGCAGTCTCTCTTAGCTGGACTCATTGTCATGCTTTCAATTGAATTGCCTTTCTTGCTCATCAGATTTCACCTCCTGGCATCCTGACTTGCTTATAGAGTTCAAGAAAACCACAGGTCTTGCTTCAGGGTCAGGTCCTTTGGCCAACTGTTTGAGGTGTTTCGGGCTCGTAAGACCTGTAGCACCCAGAGGCCATGAGATAGCTCTAGTAGTACCAGTGTAGCTCATCAGAATAATTGCCACAGCTATTGCCTGGGCCAGTTAGTCTCGCCTTAAGGATCTCGCATAATATCTTGAGAGATGAATGCTCTGTACCATGGACACAGGTTGGCCCAATACTCAAGGGTCCCTCAATCTCAGCTGTGCTGAACAAGGTGGATACATCCTGAGTGTCTCCTTATCCCTCCCTGACACCGCTGCTGCCTCTCAAAAACTCTCTACTCTTCAAACCCACAGCTCTTCTGCAGATAGATTTGATCACAGTCTGCTCTAGTTATCAGTAACATGGGTATCACAGTGGCTACCTTTACCATGTCCTTCTGGACCAACAGGATGCCTCTTCTCAAGGCCTTAGCCTGCTCTTGGGTCACTGACATTGCACCCAACCAGACATCAAAATGGGAGCTTCATAAAACACGTCTGTAGACAGATTTCCTCAATTGCCACAGAAATACAGAAAGTGTGTCCTAAAATAGCAGCAGCAGTGGGCATCCCTCAGGGACTGAGCTGAACCAAGCAAAATGGAGAGAGAGAGCTGGTCCCAGCTGGTCCCGGCTGGTCCCTGTACCTGACCCTGCCTTTCTCACTAGTTGTGTGTGTTCTTGTATATAATACAGACTGTGCCTCCTTACCAGGAGGATGGATTCACTAAATATATGTCAGCTGAAATTACTTTAAAAAGAGTCCCAGCACTCAGCTTCCCACCTGCTTCTCTATGACAGCTGCCCATATTCTGTAAAATGTATCAGACAAAAGGCACCGTTTAGCTATAGCACGATTGTATTATTACAGCTAACAGATGAGCAATGAGATCTAAACTGACCAGGGACTGAGCATCTGAAGCGAGAGGATCCTTTGGGGACACTGTTATCATGAAAGTAATATAAAGGAATATTTGTACCTGTGGCTCTGAAATTCAACAGCAGTCAACCTAGTACCAGCATCCTTTTAAATAGCATCTTTCAATTCTTGGCAAACAGCAATATCCTGTAACAACATTAGGACAGGAAAGGGAGAGGAACTATACAGCACCCARTGCAGGAGCGTGCAGGAGGCAATATTGGCAGGTAGAAGCATGAAAAGCAAAATCTTGGGAAATTTCTGGGTGTTACGAAAAAAAATAATGACTGAGAWGAATCTTAAACAGAGGACAGGTTAACAGAGGACATATGTGATATGGTCTTAGGAAATGGCATCCAGTTGCACAACAGAACTGCTCCAAGACCATTGGATCATAGTACCTATTTCATACCTGAAATCTCATGACCAGGAAGACAATCCAGTGATATGCACAGAGAAAATCCACACGGAAGATTTCAGAATATCTCTGTGGTGTGTACTTTTTTCATCTTCAGAAAAAAAGATAAAAGAAAAATAGAAAGAAACCTGCTTTGACCATTAAAGACCACTGTAGGGAATAAGACGGTGTAGAAATAAATTAAAACAACTGTCCAAGAGTTTGTCAAGATTTCACTTAGTAGTAGAAAGGCATTGAGGTTTATTTCTCCCCCGCCCCCTCTTGTAAGGTTATCTTTTTAATATGCAAAAAGAGCAGCCAGCTATCGATTAGCCTTTACATTGCACCGAACTGATTTCCTGGACAAGCTCAATATCAATAACTCAAAATCTAGGAATAAAGCGATAAACATGGACTGTGGTTGACCTTAATTGCAACCTTCACACTATCGCTGTGGCGAAAGGGAAAAGCAAACATTGGAGACGATAATGAGAGCTCTTGTTTTAGCACATATTAATATGCACAGCCATCAAACCCGCTGCCTGCTAGATTTTTCATTCCACAAGCAAATTGGATGAGACTTAGAAGATCACAGGGTGAAATACTGTTTTTGAGATCCAGGTGTCTCACACCTTCATAACCTTTTGCTGAGACTGGGATGTGTCTGCAATAAAGGTGCTTAACAGTGGTGGACCTGGAGTCAGGGGGCCAAAATTCTCTTCTTGCTTCAGCCTCTTATTGTGCCAGCTTGCACAGATCACATCCTCCCTCCAGGCTTTCATTTCCTTCACAGCAATATTGACCCTCAGCCTCTCTTCCCCTGCCACTTCCCCCATTTTCTGATGAACATGACCAAAAAAAGAAAAATTTAGACTGAAAGAGTTGCGAAAAAAGTGGCCATTTGGATGACTATGGCATAGGGTAAATGAGGGTTACTGTGGAGCCTGTCTGGTTTCATCTCTCACAGCGAGGACAGGGGGAGCAAGCAGAGAGAGGATTTGATTGCAGCCTCTAAATATACCAGCCAGGTAAACATCAGGGAGGAGCAGAGGTCTTTAAGGTAAAAGATGATGTTGGCACAAGAACAAATGACTGCAAATAAGCCAAAAATAAATTTAGACAAGAAAGTAGATATTTTCTGTTTAGGGAATGAGGTCTGGAATTTCTTTGCTGTCAAATTGGACAAATATATATATATACACATATATATATGCACATATATATTTTCCTGCATATATATATAACAGGTTTTAGGAAGGGTATTAATATAGCTGTGAGCAGACTTGTATGAGATGTTGCCTCTCCTATTTGAGGGATAGAGTTGCTGACCTTGAACATCCCTCTTAATCCCACGTTCCTCTTTCATTTCTGCGTCACCCTAGGGCTGCAGTATCCAGCGTAATGTGCCAGGGAGAGCTGTGTCAGACAGGTCACTTCTTCATAACGGCAGCACCTGCTTTAATACACCACCAGTTCATAGGGCTGAGAGCTGCACTGGCTGGAAAGCATCAAAAATAGCCACATTTCAAGGCTTTCTTTCTGTGCCGGAGAGCAGAGTGCTTTTTTTTTAATTGTAAACCATTGCAGACGGAAAGGATGGCATTGTGCTGAGCTCAGAAATGCAGAAACGGGAAATTCAAACGTGTCCTGAAATCCATCCACCCAAGCACTGTGACTTTTTCAGTTTWCGTTTTGTTACCTTGCTACAAATTCAAGCTGTTCAATGAAAAGTTGAAGTCCTGCTGGGCAAAGTGCTGCTCATTTCACAGTGAGGAGCAATCCTTGCCCCGAGGGGATTTCTGTGCTTGCCAGCGCAAGAGATTGTTGTGCCCGCCTTGCACACAGGGAGCCGAAACAGGGCTTTATATTCCAAAAATGGCCTCAGGCCTTGCAGACCCAATCGTGTTTCTGCTTCTCCGAAAAACAGCAGCAATTGGGTCTGAAATCTAAGACCAAAAAAAAATTAATAATCAGAAAGTATAATAATCAGAGCACCAAAAAACCCACCACTTTTTGTAAAATGTTGGTGCTCTGATTATTATTATATCTTTATATCTGATTATTATTATATATCTATAACCTCCCATCCTTGCACAGTGTCTCTTCCCATGTCCAGTCAGCAACCACTTTCATCTACGCTGAGACTGAACAAAATAAACAGTTTTAATGTACCTGTGTTGGGCAGAACCATCTGTGAAGTCTAAGACTAAGACAAAAAAAAAAAGATTTTCAGTTTCCATATCTTGTAAGACTTTAATCCAGTCACTTATTATTTCATGTTTTTCCTAGACTTGTTTCAAGCTATCAGTCCGTATATTTTTTGTCATCCTTCCTTCATTGTGGGTGCTCTCTGCTTAACAGAATCACCATCACCCCTGCCTGCTGTTTTTCTTGGGAGTGATAGCTCAGTATTTATATCTAACATTTGCCCTCAAAACTTTTGACTCGGGATAAGAGAGCAAAACAATTAAAACATAATATTCTGCTACATGATGATAATTTTCCCTCATTGGTGAACATTAGGAAATGGCATTATTGTAAAGACCCAATTACCTTTTTTATGAGCACTGTATATTTGGAAAGCAATAAAACAGTTATAAAACTCAGATGATTAGGAATCTCAGGGATGCTCTGCATTTTAAGGGGGGGGGGAATATTCTTTTAATTGCATCTGAGCGCAGCCCCAACCATCAATTAGTTACTTTCAAAGCAATAAACATTACCTGGGAAGCAATAAAAGGAAATGCAGGAAAGTTATTTGATGGATGATTCCCAGCAGACATAAGGCAAAAGAAGGGAATGTGGTTTAGTGGCTAGAATAACAGTCTAGTTGTCAGGAGTCCTGCTGTCTCATCCAAGCTGTGAAGCTCACTTAGTAGATGCCCTTGAGTTCAACATATCTTTTTATTCAGTGTTGAATTGGATATAATAATACCCAAAGAATTAATGTGAAACTAAATATGGGTTTGAAAGTTAGGATGAAAGAGCACATTATAAATAGAAAGTATAAGCAACTAAAAAATCTACAAGGTATTTTGTGATCAAAATGTTGACACAAATAATAAGGGGCTAGGGAAGCTTCCATCATCTACAGGTCAAAGCCACTTAATTTTATCAGGAAAACCAAAGGTCTAGTTTCACTGCTTGAATCATTTAGTGAAGCCTCATCTCACTCTCAGTGACTTCCATAAAGTTTCCATGAGCCCTACGTGTTGCGTCTTCATGGCCCAATCCTGCAGGTCTCCCACTCAAATACCAAGTCCTTTGGTTACATGACTTCTGAAGAGGCAGAACAAGAGAGCAGAAAGGATGGAAGAAGGGTACTCTGTTAAGACAGAGCATCCTTGCAAAGCAGTTCAGAAAGCTGAAATCAGAACAGTGACATTTGAATCTTCATCAACCACGTTAATGTTCAAGAGGCCATATTCAGGTAGATCAATCAAAAAGACAACCCCAAGAATCTATTTTTTATATGCATTTCAAAATTCTTCTGTTATCTTATTCTTCTCCTCTCAGCGCTTTGTGCAGGGCTGTGGGACGCAGAGCAGTGGTTGTTACCCCCTTAGTTTTTCCATTCCTGGAACTGCTATGGAAGTGTTGGTGAGCACTGATGAGGATCCATGGGTTTAAATGCTATAGCTGAATGATAAATAGCTGAACGATCTGTGGAGATCTCTGAAGGGTAGAAGTAACCAAGTGCAAGTCCATCCTTTATGTTGGGCTGACGTTCTTGTTGGACTGATAAGTTGATTTTTCCAGCACAGCTAGAAAAATGTGGCCTTTGGCTGCTCTTCCCAAACACATGGAGGCCATTTAAAAGTGTAGAAATGGTTGCAGGGCTCCTGCCTCCCCCATGAATACCTGAGAGAAGGTATCTGAGAGAAGAATACCTGAGAGAAGGTATGTCTTAGCATCAGGGATACAGAAGAAAAGGGCCTTAGTGAAATTGCATTAGGAAAGAACTAGTTACTTTTTCATCCATACAGCTCCCTTTACAAAGCTGGAAACAGAGCAATTTTTAGATTCTTTGGAGCTGACTGCCTTCATTAGCAGAGTTTGGGTGGAGAACATATTTCTTAAATATTATTTTTACTCTGCACAACTCATTTCATATATACCAGAAC
This sequence comes from Nothoprocta perdicaria, assembly GCF_003342845.1. NCBI lineage: Eukaryota > Metazoa > Chordata > Aves > Tinamiformes > Tinamidae > Nothoprocta > Nothoprocta perdicaria. Next base: position 559,301 of record NW_020454605.1, read on the forward strand.
TCACTTAGGACACAAAAAGCCTGAGCAGCTTCAGATGGAGTTTTTTCTTCTCCAAGTCCAGCCTGTGATCTTGAGGGACAAACACTGTCCATAAACTAATTAGATCATTTYCTTCCGGTCTGGAAGAAAATAAGGACACAGTCATGCTTGATTTTTCTTGTGTTTCTTTTACTATGTCAAAACACGTATTTTTCTTAATTATAAAGAACCAGGTTTAAAACAGCTCTTTGTGTGTGGTTAGTTGAATCAAGGTTTTGCTCTGTAATGTCCATGCAGGTCTCTGAGTACTTGACATAGTAGTTGTCTGCGCATGCCTTGTGATCTAGGGCTTGTACCACAGTAAAGGGAGAAATGTTCTGAGGGTCCCTGAGATGTGGTTTGAAATCATCTGGTTTTGTCCTTGTAGAGTGCTCATTTTTCACAAGTTCTCACACGCCATAATAAAAGCCTTCCAGCAGTTTCAGTGAAAGACACGACTCCCTGGAGATCTCTGTCCTTCTCCAGCGACCACACTAGAAGAGGACAACCACTGTCTTTAAATTCTGTTAAGTGTCTGTAGTTGGATGGCGTGAATCTTTGCCTTAACCCCCATTGATCTCCTCTTTCTATAAGCAGGAGCTTAAAATGAGACATAGCTGAAGTTYTCTGCAACATCAGGACCTTGGAATATAAAGCAACAAGATGCCAAAAACCTTCATGGTTCATTTAATCATCAGGAGCATAGGATGTGCAGCATTTTGCCAAGCTGGGCCTCTCCAGCTGTGTTATATTGGTTTTGATTGCTTTTAGTTCACTCGTGTTCATGCCCTGTTTCAATTTGATTTGAACAAACACCAAGTCTCCAAAGGCGCTCTGCTAAGAACTCCACAATATACCCAGCTCTGTCTGAGAATGAGTAAAAAAAATATTTTAGCTACAATTTTGAAGTGCACAAGCACAACGGCTCTTATTCAACCCCTGTTTCTGCATGTGGGGCACTGGCAGAGAAAAAGGTGATGGCAGTTTAGAAAATCAGGGAAAAGTCAGATGAGGAAAGATTATGAGAAACCTACGGGGCAGAGAAGAAGGGAGAGAAGAAAGCATGTCGTTTGACGGTTTACTCATTACAGTTGGTGGTAAAAATCCTATTGACTTTAATAGCACATGATCAGGCTTCCCTTGTGTAAAGTTAATATTGAATAGGAAGCAGCTTAGCTTCTAAAGGATTCTTCTGTTGCTACCAGCTGGAGCCTAAAAATCTCATATAGGAGCAGACTTTTCATTGCCTTGCATTTTAACTAGTCRTATATTAGTAAAAAATCAGATTCCGAAAGGGTATAAAAAGTTCAGTTTGATATAGGAGTCTTTTAGGTCTATTTTAAGCCCCTTTTCACCAATATAAATGATTTTTCAAGTTGCAAAGCACCACTGAATCAAGTCTGGGCCTTTTTATTTTTCCATCAGCGGCTCTTGGGACACCTTGTGTGCTGCCAGATGAGCTCAGGATCTGTGCAGAGGAGTGGAGATTACAGGAGAGAAAAGGCAGTATTTGTAAATACAGATTTGCTTTGCAGACCTAGTGGTCAGGGCGAGGAAAAGGCATGTAACAGGTCTGCAGCTCCTCAGTGTCCATGAGGTAACGCTACCTTTTGGTGGAGCCAGACTAAAACTGGACAAAAAACTTGAATTCTTTGTCTCCACAGTCCGGRTGACTGAGTCCAGATTCAGTCTGCATTCCTGAGCCTCTGAGAAATTGTTGGCAAACCCGATTCGAGCTCTGGGACAGCAACAAAATGTTCTCAAACATCTGCTCGGGCTGCCTGATAATCACTTTTTTTCCTTTTTTTTCTTTTTGTACGAGCTGTCTTGGCTATCACCCCAGTTCAAACTGATATTAAGATGATAGTGGGGCGGTCAACTAGGCTTATCAYGTCCACATCCTGTGATCCTCTACGCTGACACTCCTAGGGAGAACGCAGGAAGAAAAATACTGGTTATTTTGCCTATTCTCTCATAAAGTACAGATGACAATAGCTGCATTAAGTTAATAAGAACATAAGTGGCAAGTAGATATTGTGTCACTGCTTCTTTATTCCCTTTCTACTGAGCATATATCGTTCTTGAGTTTTTAACCTAATCTGCAGTACTCTGCCTTCTAGACACAACTCCAGAAGTCACCAGATTTTACTACATAACAATATATCTCTTAGATGCTCTTATATTTCTTTAAAGGTTTTTTTCAAGAGCATTCAGTTGTATGCAAAGAAACGTAATAACCCTGTCTTCAAGCTGCTCAGGCTCAATTATGAGTCAGTACATACAAAGAGTAAACACACATATATATATATATATATATATATATATATTTCTATGAAAAACATAAAGATTGTTGGATTCATTCAGTTAATGTTAAGAATTGTCCTCTGTTCTCATGAAGGTAATTCCAGTTTGCATCCATAAACAAAAGAGATATAATTACCAACATGTGCAATATTTGAGGGTCTGTATTGTTCTCCAGATTGTCAAGAAGTAATTGTTATTATGAACAGGCYTATGAATTTTTATATATACACACGCAGACACTGGGATATATGTAAAATCCTTCAAAAAGTTTGAATATTTCTAACTCATCTGAGGCTCTTCCTACATCGTTTAGGGTTTTATGAACTGTTAATTTTAATTTTCTCATTCATTTTGTTTAAATTGTTCATTATCTCATCACTGCCAGAGTAAGTTGAGGCTTGTTGAAAGCACTCTCTATGAAGTTATCTACCAGTTTGAATCTTCAGCTTTGGAAAGTTGAAGGCACTTGCAAGATTATGAAGAATTATATTTTCTAAGAAGTCATTTGACATTGCCAAAAAAAAACCCCTAAAATCCTATATCCAAATGCTATTGTGAGGATTTTAAAGAAATGCAGAGAAAAATATAGCTTTGAATCTGTACTGGTTCTACACAGCTGGTAAGTGCTGTGCTTCAAATGGTATTTGGTTCAAATCAGGTTCAAATCCTGACACTTGCATAACTTCATATACAATATGACAGAGATAAGAATAGTGAAGTATGATTTATTTGTGTCCGTTCATGATTACAGGGAAAATGATTTCAGTTTATCATTGATTTTTTTTTGTTTTGTTYTGTTTTTTTAAACAAAACTGGTCTCTTCTAGTGCATATTGAGACTTTATTAGCATATGTAAACTGGTAAGTTTACACTTTCGGGGATTGCTATTTTGAAGGAAGGTCCAGGCAAGTGATGGAGTTGATTTGATGCCCAAAGACAWAATAAAATGAAGTATGATTTTCAGCCTATCTCAGGAATACCATTACAATCCAGGGATTAGCCCATCACTCAAAAATCTCATCTTGTCATTCACTATCTTTCCTTCTCCCTAGGTATATGGAGGAATTTAGCTTCCCTTTTTGCTCTTTTCCTGACAGTGAGGGCATTTATGTCTGGCAAGTCCATAAAAGACTTATCAGGAATTCAAGATCATTTCCTTTCTTGGCCCCCTGAACCACAGCATGACCTCCTAAAAAAATCATTTAAGTCTACATTTAAATGTATTAACATGGTGGGCAAGGGTCTTTGTAGCTAGTTCTATCTGGCTGCTTTTTGGAGGAGAAACTCTATCCCACCAAGTGAGCCCATGATCCTTTGGCTGAGCATGAGCACCAGAGCAGTCAGAGTGTTAGGTGAGACTGTGCTTGTCCACGGGAGAGAAAGCAGCATCAGCAGGAATGTGACACTCAAAAAGTAGTGCTCAGGAGCCATTGAGGTTATTTTGATTATGTCCAAACATCAAGTGACTGTAAGACAAGTACGAGTCATACTATGGTACGAGGAGAGACTGAGTTGGGCCTGTTTTCTCTGGAGAAGAGAAGGCTGAGAGGGGATCTGATTAATATGTATAAGTACATCAAGGGGGAATGTAGGGAGGAAGGGGACAAGCTCTTCTCAGTGGTGGCCAGTGACAGGACAAGGGGAAATGGGTATAAGCTGAAACACAGGAAGTTCCATCTCCAGGTGAGGAGGAACTTCTTCACTGTGAGGGTGACAGAGCCCTGGAACAGGCTGCCCAGGGAGGCTGGGAGTCTCCTTCTCTGGAGATCTTCAAAACCCGCCTGGATGCCACCCTGTGCCACGTGCTCTAGGTGTCCTTGTTGGAGCAGGGAGGTTGGACTAGATGATCCCTAGAGGTTCCTTCCAACCTTAACCATTCTGTGATTATGATTCTGTGACAATGCCAAATTGCCAAATTGCTCTTGACTGTGATTATATTGTCCTCATGAGGTCATATTGAATATATGGATGCTAAAAATAGAATAGTATGCATGGACCTGTTTCCAAACACACATATCTCCTGTAAGCACTATGGACAAGCCATTGCTTTCTGTAAGCTTCCTTATATTTCCTCCCATTTATTCATGTTCTTTGTGATGTTAAATCTGTAACACTGCAACCATCTGTGCACTTCACTCTTCTTCAAAGAGAAATTAGAGTGGAAGAGTGGGTGAAGAACAGAGTAAATCCATATTGGTTAGAATAGATAAGCAAATAAGTAAGATGTAATGCCCCAAAAAGGTGCAAACTTGAGGCTTTTCATACTTATAATGAAATCCACTGGTATATAGCGTATCAGACAGTGCATCCTTGGCTTTCAGAAAAAGCATAAGAAAGGTCTGTTCCCTTCAACAATGCTGTCCAGAGAACAACAACCCCTCTACCTTCAGATTAAGCTGCATTTGTTTGGACTGGGACTGCATTGGCGTAAAGGAGCAAGGATGCTGTGAACCTTTCAAGGGGAATGAGACCACAGAAGGCTGTGACACAGAGCTCCCACTGGACCTCAGTGAAGGTCTGTGACTCATGGCCTGATGCAGCACCCCATGATCTCTTAGAAATGGGTTTGGAGAATCCAACATATTGTGCGCTATGCCAGGGAACTTTTGAAAGAAATTGCTATTTTGTCAATGGGAAGAAATGCCCGTTTATCCCTCTCAGCCTTTTCCAGCTTTGCATACAGCAGGCACCACTAGAAGCAAATTATAAACAAATATTAGGCAGTGATTGCATTTTTGACAACAGCAATATGGCCATATGGGAGGCTAGTGGGAGATGCTTGGTGGAACCCTTTTCTTGAGCAGCTACATTTTAATGGGATTTCTGGCACAGGGAGAGGCAGGGAAAGGGCAGAGGATRACTGGATGTGGATAGGAGACATCACAGGTTACCTCTTCATTCATTGAGGCCAATTGGGTTTGGGTGGCTCTGTTGTGGAGACCAAACAGGAGACTCTACAGATATCTAAAAAAGAAAAGAAAAACAAAGTTAAAAAAAAGCAAAACTCTTCTATTTATTATTATTAWTTTTGTTTCTTTTTATACCAGCATCAACTCGTTAGTGGTTGTTAATTAAGAAATGAACTCAGCAAAAGCTGCTGCTGCTCTAATAAATCATTCATTAACAGTCCATTTCAGTGGGATTGTTTTTTCCAAGCACTGTATTTATCTGCTTGAAACAACCTTAACATAGTTAAAGAGGGGAAGTAGTTCAGGCTCCGTCATTACCTGATGTTTAATGATCCAGGGCCCCTGTGAGCTGAGCTGGGAAGCAGGGTTTTGCTCTCTGTTTTTTGAAGATCTAGATGGTTTAAAGGGAATGGTAGGGGATTTGTGGGGTTTCTATGGTGACTGTTGCCTGATAAGAGCAGAGATGGATGGTGATAGTGCRTTGCAAACACGTATGTATGGATCCCACTGCCTTCCATGCTTGCGGTATTCAAATATTGCAGTATTGCTAGCCTGAGATTTGGGGTGAAAACTCCACTTGCACTGCCCCACCAAATTAACAGCCCTTGAAGYAGACAGCTGACTGGTTTTCACTGCAGAGTTATATTAACCTATAATCACTTTTTGCTGCGCTACTTGTTTGTTACGGTTTTTTTAAGTGGCAACGTGCTACTTTGGTTTGTTGGACCTTCCTTCAGCTCCTGCCTTTAGGTGATGCTTGCAGATTCRTCTTCCTGTGCAGAAATAAGAGGCTAGACAGAGAAATTCTGGGTCAAGTTTTTCAGCTGGTGTTATGCAAGGATCCTCTCTGTTATTCTTACAGAGAGCAGGGTGTAGCAATCACACTGACCCAAAATTCCTAATTTTTTTGCATGCTAATTGCATTTCAAACTTGAATCCCCCTTTCTGCAAGGGGTTCATGTGTCCTCAGCTATGGGAAGCTGCTGCAAGGCTATTGTGCATCCACTTCTGAAAAGCAGTGCATATAAAATGCGCTAAGAATTTTCATCCTGAGAACACGATGAGTGTAGGGACGGATGTATATGGATAGCCCACCTGTAGTCTGTAAATAATTCAAATGTTAATCGTTGTGCTTGCCACTTCGCTGGTGGTTTTTACTCCAGTAACACCTCGAGCCCTCAAGCAATTACCAGGATCCCGCTGTGCAGAGCGTGATACACTCAGTAAGAAAGGGCAATCCATATCCCAGAGAGTTCACTCACTGGTTGCAAAATTCAGCTTATTCAGAAAGCATAACGGCACAAAGTCAAAAAAACACCCAGATTCATTTATTCTTGTCCATCTTGACTATTAATTGTGGTCTTTGTCAGAGCTCTATTCTGTAATTGCTGGACTGATTAGCAACATGGTCTGTGTAGGGCAAGAGCCCTATAGGAGTGAAATTCCAAAAATTGCAGTGTCACAGAATGGTTAGAGTTGTAAGTGACCTTTGCAGATCATTCAGTCCAACCTCCCTGGTCAAGCAGGGTCTCCTAGAGCACATTGCACAGGATCATGTCCAACAATCTCCAGATAATGCCTATATTATTAAAAAAAAAAAAAAAAAAAAAAAAGTGTTGCAGCAATAAGGATGCTGCTCTTTCTTGAATCTCCACCCCATAGTATTTCTGGCACTGGGGAATATCAACCTGGACCATTTAAGAGCCTATGACTTGCCCCTGTTTTTTTTTTTTTCAGTCACTAGCAGTGGCAAAGGACTGTGTATAAACACAACGTCTAACTTTGCCCTTGCATGAGAAAAAAAAAGAAAAAAAGATTTTGTGCTGGACAGATGAGATTTGCTCCTTGTGCTGCCATCAGCTTCATGATCATGCCCCTTATCCTGGTTGTACAACCTCGTTTTTCTATGTTAATCATTGCAAAGCTGGTGTGCAGACACTCACCGGCTTCATGCAATACCGCATCCGAGCAGTAACTACCTAGAGAGAACTCAATGCATTTTGTGAGATTCTTCTGTGTTAGGGCTTTTTATTCTCTTTCAGGCAAGTCTAACRTTAAGGTGAAAGAATTCCTGCTGCCTTTCACCAGACTTTCTTTGTTCAGGCACCCGCCGGCCCCGGCGTTCGCCGTGTGCGCTTGCATTTTTCTCCCCTTTGTCCTGTGCATGGTTGAGGAGCTCTTCTCATTTAATGCATCTTTCTTCCAAGAGGCCAGATTTCCTGGGTTGTACCCTGGGATTACTAAATAAAACATGTGGGTCTCGGTAGAGCCCATTGCTCTCTTTYCCAGCCCTGTGAAACACACACACAGGCACTCCCTCCTGCTCGTACCACCGTTACGGTGGTATAAAACACCCTTGTCCACATTTCTAAAGGCTATCACCCAAGTCTCTAATCAACTTCACCCCATAATGCTGCAGCCTGTCTTTGYGGCAGTGAATTATTTATATCTTGTTGTGAGTTTTCTTTTTTTCTTTCTTTTTTTTTTTTATTTTCATGCTGGACTGCACCGCGGTGTTTTCTTAACTCATGAGTGGTTTGCCACTCAAAAAGACTTAAAAGCAGAGCACTGTTACAAAGAGAGGATCAAAGTCTTATCCCAGCATCCTGGTTGGTTTGCCCCTTTCAAAACACTTGAAAACAGAGACAATGTGCTGCCTGTGATTTGATCCTACCTACTCTGGGGCTTTGTGTACTTTGCTTGTTCATATATCATATTTCAATGATGCCAGCCTGGCCTTTTATTTATAAAGCTATTCAACCACCTTGCTTTAAAGTGTGCATTTTAATAGGTGCCATCATCAGACCAGTTGAGCCCTGTCCYGGTGCTGCCAAAAAGAGTGGAAATAAATACAAAATAGGTCTGGTTTTAAATATAAAATAAATTCTGTTCCACAAAAAAAAAGTCTATATGAAAATCGAAATTTTACTCTTGATCTTAGAAGGACCATGTTAAGAGCTTTTGGGGTCAGTACATTTTCTTCCCTATTTGTAYGTGTACTCTATGTGGGAAGCGTGGTGCATATATATCTTGCTTTTCTTCTTCTTCTTTGTTCTTTCAAACCATATGTTACTAGCTGCTCTGAGTCAGAAGAATAAGCTTATGTCCCATTTAGGAGAATTTATTGCATTTCCCGAATTTCCTCAGAATCTCTAAATGAAAGCTGATATATATATATGTGTGTGTGTGTGTGTGTGTGTGTGTGTGTACCTATACACACACACATTTATATACATGCACGTGTGTGTGTGTGTGTGTATGTACATATGTACACATGTGCATATATGTATATACATAAGATTGAGAACATATCATTCTTAAAAAGTTGCAGGAAGCCCGGAGGACACAAGTGACACACAACTACATCCATGTTCTCTTTCAATAAAGAAAGTCACAACAAAAAGATTTTTTCCCATCAGTGTTCTTTCTATCTTGGTGTTTTCCAACCATCTTCTTACAGTTTCTTAGAGGCTGTCTCTCCTCCCTCTCCTACCAGGGACTCTGTATTCCCAGTGTATGCCAGGATCAGGAGTTCATTGCCGCCTCCTTCCACCTGCACACTTGACGAAGAGTCAAGCRCTCCTAGGCACACGGGTTGATGGTCTTTGTTTCTGCAGTTTCCAGGTCAAGAGGATGCTCTTATTCCAATAAGATGTTCTTTAAAGAAATTCAAAAGACATTAGATTTAAAGACATGAAAGAAAAAGACATGAAATTTAAAGATWTTAAAAAGAAGAAGACAAGGCCTAGCCAGCATCAGAGATGGGAGGAGAAGAGGCCACATCCTTACGGTGCAGATCTTTCTAGCTCTGCTAGCTTTAGTGAAATTATGATAGTTTATGTCAGTAGAAAATCTGGGCCTCCATTTTAGCAAACAAATTGGTCATTCTAAAGAAAAGGAACATTGCACCATTCCTGGCCTGTGCTTAGTTTCCAGGAGTCTTTGCCATCTGCTCAAAGCTAGGTGAGATCTCCTGGGCTCATTTTTCTCCCTCCAGCCACGAGGACATATATGGCCTGTTGCTAAAGGCAGACCTTGGCTTTTCAGGAAGACAAACTGCAGTCTCATTCCTCAGTGGAAAACTTCTGAAAGTATTGCAATAAAATAAATAAAAGCAGTGTCGTGAACCTTGCAGAGGACAACCATACTTCTCTCAGCCTTTGCCATATGATGTAACTGCCATCCTCCAGTGCACTTCCTTGGCATACCAGATTACGTTTTATAGGAGATGGAGTTTTATGTCAAATTATGCCCTGGAAGGGAAGTGAATCAGAGTAGTGAAGACAGTGGTAGGCGTTATTGGATTTACTTTATTGCTGATTGTACAGATTGGAGGTAACTTAAAAGCTCGTAACTCTGCAAAGAGAGGAAATTTTGCCACCCACATGTTGAAAATTCTGGTAGGAAGCTTGCTTTCATTTTACAAACAATTGGTTAAAATGACTGTTGTCCTCATTGCCAAAGACCAGCACTCGGAGAGCTTGAATTTCCTTGAAAAAGTCATGAAAATCACTTTACAACAATGAGGCTTAAACATAATATAAACACAGATTGCATCTCTTTCTTTACCTTGTGATTTGGCGTGCATCAGGCATGTATTTTCGAGMTTTGTCCTCCAAGCCAGCTACAAAGTAAGTAAAATGAGGAAAGTGCAAAAGTTTTAAGATCCAGGTCTGGATCAAGATTTCCAGCACAGCTGTGAAGTTGGGGGCATGGTTTCATCTCATGCTTAGAGAGCTGATGGAGGCTTATGATGAACTACAGAGGAAGGTTCCTCTACTCAGCTCTGGTGAGGCCGCACCTGGAGTACTGTGTTCAGTTCTGGGCACCCCAGTATAGGAGGGACGTGGAGCTTCTGGAGAGGGTCCAGAGAAGGGCAACCAGGATGATTAAGGGAATGGAACATCTCTCRTATGAAGAGAGGCTGAGTGAGCTGGGCCTGTTTTCTCTGGAGAAGAGAMGGCTCAGAGGGGATATGATTAATATGTATAAGTTCAGGAAGGGAGAATGCAGGGAGGAAGGGGACAAGCTGTTCTCACTGGTGGCCAGCGATAGGACRAGGGGTAATGGCCACAAGCTGGAGCACARGAAGTTCCGTCTCCAGGTGAGGAGCAACTTCTTTACTCTTAGGGTGACAGAGCAGTGGAACAGGCTGCCCAGGGAGGTTGTGGAGTCTCCTWCTCTGGAGGTCTTCAAAACCCGCCTGGATGCCACCCTGTGCCACATGCTCTAGGTGTGCCTGCTTGAGCAGGAAGGTTGGACTAGACGATCTCTAGAGGTCCCTTCCAACCTTAAATATTCTGTGAATCTGTGAATCTGTGAATCTGTGAATCTGTTAGAAAGCCCAAATCCCTTAGTATGAAAAGAAATCTTATATATATGTATGTGTGTGTCTGTGTGTATACACATGCATACATAGTTTAAGAACCTGATTGGAAGAGGTGTATATTGATTTACACAGAGCAGAGATTTGGCTCAGAGGATAAAGTAGCACATACCTGGCTCTCCTCTAGTCCTGACCCTCTCAACTATGATTTTCTCCTCTAGGTGCCACTCAACATTTGGGATTATTGGTTTCTCAGCATTATGTTGAATGAAGCCASACTGACCTGTGTCTCTTTGTTGTTCTTAAATACCAAGGCCCCATCTTGCTAGGATTTCAGTTGAGGACAGGATCCTACGTGGGGCTGTTGGGCTTCTACTCTGCAGCTCAGGCTGCTGGGACATTTCACATAATTTATGTTTACAGCCAAAGAGAGATATGAAATTGTAACTTGACATATACATGAAAGCCTTTCTATTCCTGTTAGTTTTGAAATTCACTGTTAGGATAATGTTCTATTATTACAAAAAATTAAGTCTCACTGCCAACGTGTTTACTCTATCCATGACAGTTTGCATTAGCAGTTTAGTCAACGTAGGTAGCTGGTTCTCTAAAGGGACCATGAAGCCTTGAAGAGAAGCTATCAAAAACAGAGCCAAACTTCTGATTTTTTGTTTCTCCTGATCAGATAACTCTCTCTCTCTCTCTCTCTCTCTATATATATATATATATCTATGTAAATATATGAATGATTACGAATTACTGTGGATTTTGCAACAATGAAGAGAAGCAAATTGCAAGCATATGTGCTAGTTAATTCAGCAAACTCCCAGCTTCAGCACAGCAGTCCCACAGTTTGCTGGTTGGCATTTGGCTGGCCTCAAACCAAGGGATGAGAGTGAGAAAGAAAAATTCAGCGTATTTCTGATCATTTTTAGGAACTTTCCCGTATGTTTTTACTTCCTTTTTGATTTGTTTTGCCAGGGAAAGGACGCTGTTCTTCGCATGCTTTCACGGTGAGGTTTATTGATCACTTTGTGGGGTTTCTGAACCAGACGGCATGGCACTGGCTAAACCCAACTGGTTGATAACGATGAGCTGTGCATTAAGGCAGAATATAAGAATAAAACAACAACAACAGTGACAACAGGAAAACACCAGAAACTCCACTCTACCACAGCGAGTCTTAGGGGCTCATGCTGATCTTGCCATTTAATCTGCTGCAGGCTAATTGGAGCYTCCTACGAAGAATTTCACTTTGCAGAGAAGGAGATGGAGCCTCTTCGGCACTCTCTCCCCTCAGTGCCTAGGGGACAGCCTCAGGGTTTCTCTCCCGTGGTTGTTTTCTCAACAGCATGAGGTGCAGGGGYGAGTAACTCACCATAACATGTTGAGAGAGTATATTTATCCAGAGGCATAGCCTGGGTTATGCCTTTTATTTTCCATGTGAGATAAGTTGATTAGCTTTGTTAGTACCTTGCAGTAGACATTAAGCAGATTGCAAGGGGCTGGAGAAGGGAAAAAAAGGAGAGTTTTTACTCTTTGAGGCCCTATAATATKTCATGCCCATTACAGTGAAGGTTCTCCACTTCCCATTGACTCCCCAAAGCCTTGGCTTTGGTCCTTAAATATTTCTGAGCTCTCAATGCATATCTGTGGAATGGAAACAAACACATTTTCTTATAAAATGTCATGTACAAGGGCTGGGKTTTTTTTTTCTTACAAAATTGTGACTCTTGGCTCTAGTTAGTGGCAGAGTTAACTTCTGACGAATTCATATTCCTGACTCCTGGCAAAGGACATGCACATACCCCATCACTTAGGAAATAAGATAGGCACGCTCCTGAGCCCTGTCATCAACTTCCATAGGCCTGTGTTCAGAAAAAAAAAAAAAAAAAACAAAAACAAAACAACAAAAACATCTTAACTGAATTATCCTTGCCTTTAGCTTGCGCTTTTTTTAATCCACTTGATGAGCTTTCTGTCCAATCCTATTTAATATATCACAACAAATAGTGCATTTACATTATTAAATAGTATTTATCCTACTAATACGATTATAATTATTATTTATTAAATAGGATTGGACATGTAATAATATATATAATGCATTTACATAAGGAACTGTTTTGGATTATTAAAGAAAATTCCTACCTTGCACAAGTCCAGCAGCTCTCTTCTCTGGTACTATTAGCAACACTTTATATCAGACTATATTTGCTCAAATGTATATGTACCTTATGCTAGCACTAGCACTGCAAAATGTGAATCTAATCTAACTTCTCCTTTTCCTGCTTTGCACTTTACTTAAAACTAATCCTTCCCAGTGACTCAAAATTTCCCTATGGCTGCAAATGAAAACTAATTCCTGAGGAATGGTACATTTTTAAGAAGAAAATTACTTTAAATTCTCAAATTAGAGAAGCTGATTTTATTTCTGTGCTAGATAAACCTCTGCATCTGTTTGTGCTCATCTCCCAGTAAGTCTCGGATACCCTGCACTTAGAGAGCAGAGTAATCTCTGTGTGCGTGTGTGTGTCGAGATATGGGAATCTGTGGAGAGCTGTGTTGATTACTGACTCTGTGCCGCTGGTGGATTAAACCCAGTCTTTATACTTAAATCCTAGAATTAGCTTTCTCCACAAAACTTGGCACAATCAACATAACATTTCTTGAAGCTATATCTTAGACCAGTCCCTGTATTTCAAAACTCTGGCTCTTGTCTGTCAGGAGAGGGGGACAAACTTGGGGAAGAAAGAGGCACTCAGATAGACACTTAGAAAGGATCTTCTATTTTAGTTACTTCTTTGGAAGCAACTTTCTGCTGGAGTTTGATGCTCTTCCAGATTACACAATGTAAAAAGGGCATGATGTTGGCTTGATRTCTACATGATTGATTTGCAGCTGTTCCACTGCAGCGTCTGCCCAGGCTGTGCACAGGAGACCCTTTGAATGCAGCATCTCCACGCGTGAGACTTCTGGAGGCCAGACTGGTTCGAGGACTGCTCCAGTAGCTACACGTGTAGGACAACCCATCCCCTCATCGTGTTGTAACGCAAGTGATGACGCGTTGCTCCAGGTCCACTTGCAAATGAACCAACACAAATAGGAGGATCACACATCCCCATTTAAAAAAAAAAAAGTGGAAGTGACTTTTCTACTGTGATGCCAATTTCAAAGTAATCTAACTGCATTGTGATGGAAAAAATACTTTTTTCCTCTGTTTTCCCCCCTGTAGGTCTACTTTGGTAATAGCCAGTTTCTCTTAATAACATGGAGAAAGAAATAATCCAGAGGGAGTAGCGGATAGCAGTTGACTGTGTCCCCGTCGCCCTGTCTCAGCTGTTGATAAGATTTAGCAAGAGGCTTTGGCTGCTGCAAGTACCATTTAAAATAGCAATGGARAGGCAGCAGCTCCTGAGGAGGCGGGAGTGTGAGGCAGCCCCAACAGGAGGGCCGGCGTAAAGCGGTGCAGAAAAATAAACTTTTGCTGGAGGCACCTGTGTCGTGCACCATGCATCCCTCCTTTCAATATAATAAAAGAAATGAAATAAAGATAAAATAAAATAAAATAAAATAAAATAAAATAAAATAAAATAAAATAAAATAAAATAAAATAAAATAAAATAAAATAAAATAAAATAAAGCTTTATCACTGCTGCTTTTCTTTTTTGTTTCTGCCCTCCCGGTTCCTACTGCTACTGCTACACTGGGATGTAAAATCTGAAGGAAAATACGGGACCGTTTTGCCGAGGAGGAAATGCTGGTCCAGTGGATGTCATCAGGAGTTTTCCTGCTGACAGTAGCACGCAGAATTTCACTCAGTTTTCTGCATTTCCAGTGGCAAMCTCGTGACAGCGTTTCCCAATCAGTCACCCAGGAGCACCCAAAGGCCACTTCGGCCTGCCTCAATCTCTGACTGTGACAGCGATGTCTATATTGCTGTTGCACCGTGAGATGGGATCCTCAGGAATATTTCAGCCTTGCAGAGGATTTTCTCAATGTGACCTCGCTAATCAGAACCAGTTTTCAAACTTCATTTTTATTAACTTTTTTCCCACTTTTTCTTTTTTTTTTTTTAAAAAAAAAAAACAGCTTCTGACAAAGTTGATGGTAAACAGATGCTTTCCAGCTCATAGCGCTTAGTCTCTAGGTACTCATACACAGGGACGGGTCTGAAAGGAACAAAACCTTCCCAGTACTTGCTTTAATGAGTGGGATTTCGTATATTTGATCATCTGTTTTCTCAGAGGAAAATGTTAAGAAGCTTTGCGAGTAGCCAGGGGYGACTCAGTTCCCAATATCACACAGGCACGGTGGGGTGAACGGCTGATGCTCCGTGTCAAAAAGACTGCTTCCCCTCCCCTTCCCTTCTCTGTACTGCCGCAGCTGCAGTTTGCCTGGATAACCTGAGATCATAAGATCAAAATAACTGAGAAACAGTAACTTCTGCGGCTGAGCAAGCCAAGGCAGTTTGCAGACACTGTCAAGCTCCACTGTTACAAGCCCCAAAGTGTTTTAACCCCTAGACAGGTCCAGGGAGATGCTCATCACCTTCCATTTCTTTCAGACAAGCCCCAGAAGTCATCCCATCTCTCTTTTCTCTCTATATGCAACAACTATCTAACATTACTCTGTTTATTCCTCTTTTATGACTCCTAAACTCCCCCTTTCCCTTTAATGTAGAGGAAGCAGCATCCTCCGTCTTTGTGTCTGAAAGATGCACAAGTGTCGCAATTAAGACAGCAGCAGGACATGCAACCACTTTATTTTCCACATTGCACTGAGAATGTGGCTGGGGTTTTCCTAGAATTAACATGAGGAAAAGAGAAATAACCCGTTGCAGTAGCTTGCTCTTCTAGGCACTCACAGTGCTTAAGACCTATAAGTCACACAAATAGTTGTTTATAGCTATTATTAACCATATAAATTTTGCTAACTGCCTGGTTCAGGGCAACTGTTAACATTCATTTAGCTTCTTGTGCCGTCCACTGATATTGCTGCTGCAGTAAAATTTTTCCAAATTAAGTCACACCCATCCTTCCCCAGCTATTTTTCAGCACACGCTCCCATGGTTAGAAAAATAGAATTAATGCAAGGTTATTTCTCTTCTTTTAAATCACATYACTCATTTTGTAGAAGGGAATTGGATTGCTACATCCTTAAAACGGCTCAGGAAATTCAGGATGGTGATAGGGAATGGCGCAGCTGGGTTTTCGGATCCAAGCTGAAGCTTCCCAAAGGGTCTGTTAAGGCAGGAGGGGAATCGCTTGCTGGGCTGAGCAGATCACGTGTGGAGGAGCCTCGTCCACCCCTGTTCATCTTCAGAATTAAAGTAATTCTGGTGGAATTACTTGGAGGGACACCTTTGCACTGCAGAGCTGAACCTGTCTTTAATAAATCATGATCCCAACAATATCTTTTAATGATCATTCCACCATAAAGCAAGCAACTTCCGAGGGTCTCACAGGATTCTTACTGCTTTTAAGGCAGATTCTCTGCACCCTCTCATACTTCCCTAGAAGAACCTCTTTTCTACTGCCTTTTGACTATTGGTCTGGATATCAATGCGTATAATTTTCATTTATTGTGCAGGACCACTTTGTGCTAATGAGCACATAGTAAACAAAATCTGTCTTTTCTTCTCCCATTTAATAGCATAGAATAAAAGGGCGGGGGGGAAATAAGGTTTCTCTATAGGTTTCTGGAAAGTCTTTTTGAATTTAGAAATAAATAATAGTTTAAAAAATTAATTCTCTATCATGTTTTATGTGCATTCAGAAATACTCCTGTGGAATCCTCTGGCTTAGTTCCTGCTCACTCATTTTACACTTTCCATAAGAGCTGTTATACAGTATATGTGAAAGAAAGAAAATCCTGTGTTTTGTTTTAATTCTTCATTCTTTTCAAAGCACAGAGTCTCAGCAAAACTGCCTATGAGACCCCAAGTATCAATGACTGTTTCTTATGCTAATCTTTCCATTTCCTGCTATTACCAGTTCCAGGGTCAGCAGTTAAGAAAAAAAAAAAAAAAAAACTGAACTATTGTAAAATCATCTGTCGTTTTATTTTCTCCCCCAAGTCTCTTAAAGAGTGTCTGCAATGAATTACCTCCGTGTCTGAAATGAATTACGGCTCCATCCCACACAAACACACCATCATTACCTGCCCCAAGCAAGGTCTGGAACTATATTGCTCTTGTATTTTAAACAATAGTCAAGCAATGGTGAGATGCAATTGATTATGTGAAACATTAGAATGGTTTAGTAAATCAGCTTCTCTGAAGTCATCTGGGCTTTAGGTGTAGCTGGTTTTGGTTTAAAAGCTTATTACTCAACCTTTTTTCTTTTTTTTTTTCCCTTCTCTCTTTCTCTCCCTTTCTTTTCCTTCCTTCCTTCCTTCCTTCCTTCCTTCCTTCCT
>NW_020454605.1:576879-748746 GCF_003342845.1 Nothoprocta perdicaria
CCTTCCCTTCTCTGTTTGGGAGTTACTGTTTTTTAGCTTTATTTGATTAGGAGCAACTTTTCTAAATCAGAATAAGCCAGCACTCATGGTAACCATGGTATTTAAGTATGGTTACACTGAAGAAATTGTATTCTAGATGTAGTCTTCCTAAGCTTTAAATAGTGGGACAAATGCATCAGTACTTGCAATTAAAATACAACTTTCCTCTAAAAGCATGCAGACTACCAAGCGTTAAAACAAGGAGCTGGGGAGGAGAACAGGCTGCCTCTGCTCTGAATTTTTTAGCACAGAGCTGCCTAAATGATTGCTCCACGTTGATGGCTCATTTCAAACTAACCTTCAATCCAAGCAGACTCCCACTATTTTTTTCAAGTCAGAAGCAATGTTCACACATTTCCATTTGCTTATTGAAAACAGAGTATGCGGGTGTTGGCACAATGTGATCCCATGGGCATCACTTCGGTCCCCTTCACAGAGATCAGGGTGGAAACGGGCTGGACACGGGCGGTTCTTTTAATGCCCAGGCACCGTGTTCCCCTCAGATTCAGCTCTCATCCTGTTCTCTGCTCAGGTGTTGCTTCTATTTATTATAGAATCATAGAATCATTATGGTTGGAAAAGACCTTCAAGATGATCAAGTCCAACTGTAAACYCATCAACACCATCCCTGCTAACCTGTTTCTCTAAGTACCTCATCTACATGTTTCTTGAGCACTGCCAGYGATGATGTCTCTGGTTGTGGGTATCTGAAGAGTTAATTTGAGGAGAAATGACACTGAAGTGTTGTATAAATAAGAATAATCACTCACAGAGCTGCTGCGTGAGGCACATAAGTCATGTCTCAAAGGTGATGGTGGTGCTACTTCCACTCCAGTATCACATAGGGAATGCATGGAGATGGAAGAGGAGTATGAGCAGGTGGAAAATCAGGCTACACCACCAGACTGTCCTCTTGCAGCACCTTTCCTGAGGTGCTGTGTCCTGCAGCTCTCCTCTTGCTTTGAGTGAGGATTTGGAGCAAAGAGGTTTCCAAGATGCTGGTGAATGCATTTGAGTAGGGGTTTGGGTCAGACTTGCAGTGAGTGTATTTAAGGCAGATTTCCAAAGTTGGTGTGGTGGCTGTTACAGGCCTGGGGAATATAAACTTTATGGCATGGTCTTGGTTTTCTGCTGTGCCATGGTCTAGTTGCATAAATAGTTTTGAGTTGTAGAGCAAGCAAGAACTTGCAGAGGTCCCATTTGTGCCACTGGTTGTTACCTGATCAGCCACAAAGCAAGTAGTAGAGATCCTGCTTCAAAATGAGTTGCAGGCTTTTTTTGAATGCTTAAAAATTGTCATCTGGCGTTAGCCTCAGCCTGCACCGGTGGSGAAGGAGAGGCGTTTCCATCTCCACATCCCTGAAACATGCGCTATAGTGAGAGGAGGGCACTGGCCTTTATCAAGGTTCAGCAGGGGAAGAAGAAAACTCAGCACAGGCCTTGTGCATTGCAAACTCATATGTGAARTGCTCATTTCCCATTCTGCTTTCGGGGCACTGCTCAAATATCTGGAATAGAAAGAACCAAGGGAAAAATCTGGGAGTAAGTTCTGTGTCCAGACATTGATCCATTTTAAACCCCAGTGTTTAAATGAAATCAAGAGGAGGAGCTCTTTGCAGAGTTTAGCTGCTTCTCTGTGCACAGAACAGCTGACAGTCAGTGGAGGATGGGGCATGGTCACACATGCCATGAATGTACAGACAGTAGCCACAAACAATAATTATACCTTAAGAACAAAAGCCTGGAGCAAGGACTGAATGGTGCAGGGATTGCACAGGGTTATCACATTAAGTATCTCCACGAGTGTATTTCTAAGCCAAGGGAAAGCCTTTTATACGGCTGTGGCTGAGCCCTCACTTTATAACTGAACTTCAGATTTCATCAGTGATTTACCAGTGATAAATCGAGTGTCTCCCAAAGAGTCCGTGTTAAACCACTAAGCGCCAGGAATTCCAGCAGCCCAGCGAATGTGAGCGAGGAGACAGATCTGTCCACGGAGCAGTGAATTTCTTGGCAAGGGCCAAACAGCTTGGGGTGATCCCAGTGTTTTTACCAGTGCTGGAGCTGCAATGCTCACCCCTTCCAATCTGCACATGCTTTTATATGTTCATATATGCTTATATACATGTATTTTTATATGTTCTTTATCACCCTCATTTATCATTCCCTCAGTAGTGCTCAGAGCAGCACATCAGGAGTCTGCCAATATGTTCTATACAATGAGTAGGATTCTGGAAGACATGGGCACGTGGTCATGAGCAAATTACAGCAGTTTGACAAGTTGCCACCCATCAGCTGGGACACAGTTATCTCAGAGTTATCACTCCCTGCAAAGTAGAGCAATTTAGCATAAACCTCAAGGAAAGAATTGCAGAGCGACGTTCTTCATCTTGCAATTAGGAACGTGCCTCCGGACAGGCARGACGGATTCACAGAGAGGCTGATATCACAAGTGCATTTTCGTCCCTCGTAGCCACAGCCAGCATACATTGCCCTTCTGCATCATATGATATCGTCCCCTCCAGACACACAGGACCTGCGCCCACCCTTTCGAGCTGCAGTGGCTCAGCTGATGGCCTGCTATTAAGGCTCCATAACTCAGCTCCACTCGACTGTGTGTCCTTTCCAAGAGACAGTCCTACAGTCATTGCGGAGTCATTCCCCAAAGCAGTCATTTTTTCTTTATGAATGGCGTAAGTCATTAGGGCTGCTGTCCCTCAAGGGGACTCTTGTCCTCATTTCCCAATGCAAAAGTTCTGAAGGATGCTAAGGAGGGGGGCGGGAAGGTTAATGAAGTCTTTGAGAAGGACAAAGGGTGGTTTCCACTCAAGCAACCCCAAAATTTGGGGAATAAGGAGGAGTACATTGGAGGAAGTGATTGGAAAGTCTTTTTCAAGCTCAGCAAACCATATTTTTTGCTGAAGCAAACAGCTGTGTTTACTTTAGCAGCTGTTTTGTGGACATTGAGTTTGGGGGCACCCTTGCTGACACTACTGAAAGATTGGTAAGGCAATGGAATTTCCAGTTGTTTCTTGCAGTGACAGTGTCTGCTGAATTTTCTGCTCTTTCGTCTTTAATCTATACAGACCATTAGAAGCTCACTGTTCTGCTAATACTATTCTGCATGTGTCTTGTTGGGAGACCTTTTTTTATGATATTAAAAGACAAGGGGCATTGATTTCTCCCAAGACAGAGAGCACAGGGTTTTTCTCATCCCAGCACATAAACACACTTTTCCTGCTAGGTTTCTAATTGCAGGGACCTAATAATATTCACAGCCAATGAAGCACCTAGCTTACTCATTCTTTATGTACAGAAGGAAAAGCAATTGCCTTTAAGATATTCATATATTTTACATATGCAAATGTGTATCAAATGCCATCACTGTTCTTTGTTGTTCTTTAAAGAAAATCACTTCTAAATACACTCCTGAAAAGCATCCAACAGAGAATCCTGGAGAGGAGTTCTTTGATTAACTGTATGTTGTATACAGAAGCAGCATAATACTGCGAAAGCTTTTGTCCTTGAGCAAGTTGGGCAGCACTTCTGGGAGGGTGAACTGGGGTCTTAGTTGTTGAGCAACCTTTGCCAATGAGGCTCTGAGGTCTGAGGCTTAGCAGGCAGGTTCTTACCTCTTTCTTCTCCACTGTGGGGTTGATTTCTCTTAGGCAGTTTGAAGCATTAGATCCAAGCTGATCCTCTAGGCAGTCCTGATATTCATTGGAAAGAGACTGGTTTTTCTAAAGGGTGATTTGTCCCACAAAATGCAAGTGTCTCGGGTTGAATGACTCACACTCCAGAGGTGCTGGAGTATTTCTATTATTATTATTATTATTATTATTATTATTATTATTATTATTATTATTACAGACAGTACCTAGATACTAAGACTAGACAGCTGAAATGAAGTGTACTGAATGTCACTCCTAAAAGAGAAAGGTACTTGTTCCTAGCTGCTAGAGGAAATGGAGATGATGCTGGTCACTGAAAGGGAAGTTACTTCAGCTTGGGGGACTGGAAAGCTGCAGATCTTCTTTAAAAGAAGCTAAATGAGATTTTCAAAGGATGAATCATAGACAGATTGCTAGAATAGTGGTAAAGTAGTGTTAGAGAGGAGTTATAAATAAGCCAAATGTTCAAGACAGAGCAGACGTAAACATGCTTTTCAAGGCTGCTAGTCTTTTCCAGGATACTTTGACCTTAAGAAGGAAATAGTGGATAATAGGAGCGTTGATTATTATTAACGTGGACTRTTAAACAACACTTTGACAACAGGACAAGGAAGTTAGGGAAGAAGAGTGTTTATGGACTGTGTCTCATGTGCTCTTTACTGACTTGGAAAAGTAACCTACAGAAACAGGTTGGGGAGCCAACCTACTAGTTCTGGAAGATTTCAGTGAAAAAA
Organism: Nothoprocta perdicaria; assembly: GCF_003342845.1. Classification (NCBI taxonomy): domain Eukaryota; kingdom Metazoa; phylum Chordata; class Aves; order Tinamiformes; family Tinamidae; genus Nothoprocta; species Nothoprocta perdicaria. The sequence goes on from NW_020454605.1 coordinate 581,324, forward strand.
TCATTGGTCTCTATGAATAGTTCATGGAAATCCAGTGCTCAGTGCAGTGCACAGCTCAGTGCAGATCTGTGCTTATGAAAGTAAATGCATTGCTGGTGTGTAAAAAAATTGTGCTTTAAGAAATATACCTGTTAACAGCAACAGGAACTTGGTAGGAATACAGCAACCGCTCCGAATCTCTCTGAATCATATTTACAGAAGTCAAATTTAGGTGCCATCATAGTCTTTAAGTAAATTAAAGTAGAAATAGAAAGGCTTTAAATCATCCATTCTTTTTCTGTTTGTTTGGTTTTATTTAAATAAATGGAAGGATTTAAGGGGTTGAAAAAGTCTCCCGCACAGCACAGGTTGTTTAGGAAGAATGTAAAGATTTTATAGGAGAGCAACTACAGAGAACAGGAATGGATAGTTTAGAGAAAAGGTGAATAAAAAGATGTTTCATGAGAGCATCCAGAGTGCTACAGAGAAAGCAAATTGGCAGCCTTACTTACTCCCACTCATAAAATCCAAACAAGAACAACCCACAACTATTGAAGGGCAATAAGTTTAAAAGTGATAAAAGCCATTCTTCTAAGACAATTTAACCAGTACAGTTCAGTGCAAGCTAAAACCTAGCAGAATTGAGAAACAAACAGGCACTTCTATGAATATTGAAAATAACCTGAGCCAGGTTAGACAGGAGTAAAAAATGCGGATATTTCAGGCTTTAAGGAAAAATAGCTGCTATTTTCTGCCARAGGTTAGGATGAGGCTTCCTCTATCACAAGGTTGTTCCATAATTGGTCATGAAGGGTTTCTCACATTTTCCTGTGATGTACCAAAACATATAGTATTAGTCACTGTCAGAGAAAGAATACTGGATTATATGGACCATTGATCTCACCCAGCATGGCAATTTTTATGGTGCTGCGAGCAAAATCCAATGGATTTGCAAAGGGACCTTACAGAATAAGAGCTTCAGTTTGCATTTTACTTACCGCTACAGAGGCCATAGAAAGAGCAACTAAATTTCTGGCAATGACATATCTCTGCAGGCAGGCATGGTAGCAGTGCAGGTATCTAACACTTTTATGCCATTTACCAGGGATTATACAGCTGTAATCTTCCCCATTAACACTTTGTCTCGTCCGTGTTGAAGATCCCCTAATCTTCCCCCCTGAAATGTATCAAAATAAAAATAAATACTGAGGGCATGGACCAAAACTTAATAAGTAAGATTAATTAACTAAGTTCAGGACTGCTTCCTACTAATCTTGTATAACTTTTCAACGTGGCCTATCCTCACAGAAGTTGAATAGCATCAATGATGGATTTTTTTTGGTTTTTTTTTTTTTTCTTTCTTTTCTTTTCTTAGCTGTCTTGTTTTTCTCCTGTCATTGATTCTCGCCTCCAGGGAAAAGCACGTCCCTGTCACTTCCAAATCCCCATCTTGCAGCACTGGTCAGTGTTAGTGGAGTGCGAGATGAGATACTTATCAATCCATTTTCCTTCCATCTCAAGGAGACAGCTGTTCGACAGAACAGCATTTCTGGATGCATCCCTGCAAAAGCTGACAGCTTGCAGGCTTTAATTTTTCCTCTGCTTCTGACCTAAGCCGCACAATGTGCTCTCCACTTTGTTCTTTGACGTGATGGCAGTCAAGTAGCTTGGTGAAAATTGCGATGGGGAGAGCGCACGTTTGCCTCTTAATGAGGCCCTGGGTGCCACCTTTTTGAATAATATTGCCTATCTGCAGCTGTTTTTTCAGGGAGATAGGTCAGAACCAACATGTGTTTTTATTCTAAATATGTTTTCCATCTTGAGGCAGAGGCCACAAGATCAACCCGAACGTGGTAGAAAATAAGAGAATGCATGCAAAAATAAATGAAGTTCCTTGACTATCATTAGTTTATTTTCATGCCTAATATAGACAGGTATAAGGAGGAACTCCTATTTATTGGACATAATGGTCAACTCACAAGTATTTAACCATATCTGGTCAACTTGCAGAAATCCTTTCTTTTGGCTCAGCTTGACAGTGTTATGAAGGAGTCTTCCTGCAGAAAAGCAGATAATTTATCACTCATTGAAAATTTGAGACAGGGACCCTTGGGCATGGGGAAAGATGGGGAACAGGATAAAAAATCAGGGAAGACTTTGTTTTGCTACTTAGTCTGAGCAAAGGTTTTTACCCATTGGTGTTACCTTCCTTATTTGGGTCAATAAATATGTAATATTCCCTGCAAGGAGAGATTTCACCTTCTAGTCATACATCTTTACAGGGTAAAATGTCAGCCCATTCTCAAAGGAAATAACCTGTTGCATTGATACGAAGGATGGATTTGGTCCCCAAAGTGTCCTTTAAACTAAATCTGTGGGGTAGAAATGCAGACCATACCTACTCTGAGTCCCAGCAACAGCAATATAAGCAGGAAATTCAAGTTTATTAGAGCTTGGACCCACTTTATTTGCCCACTTAGGTGTCATCATCACATATTTAGGCTGAAAAAGTGGTGGAGATTCCTCCAGATTTTAAATATTGGAGGCGAGCTTTATCTAGGCAATATATTGCTAGTGGTATTTCATCTTTTGTATAAGTACTAGAGTTTCTTTTATGGGATCTCATAAAAGAAAAAAAAAAAGGAAACAATATGTTGCTCTCTTATTGATAACCTAACAGCAGTAACAGCAGCCGTAGGTGAAGTAGCCCCAATGTCTAGACCTGTATTATATCTTTGATGTTTCTAGTGCTGCAGCAAAAATATTTCGCCAGAGCAAGGCATAATGAAAGTTTAAGAGATTGTTAAGGAACCAACAACATTACAAAGGGCCTTGCTCATTTCACCTCTATAAGAAACACACAAAAAATAATTTGTCATTTTCCCTTGACAAGAAGGATCTCAGGAGGGTTCTCAGATAAGACATCTCCATTGCTGGTGATTACTCAGCCTTTTTTTCATTAAGGTTTATAGACGCCTCGAAAAAGAAACCGGTTTATTCTGGTGTTCCAGTTCTGTGAATGTGTCTTTACAAGGCCCAGCTGTGGAAAGGACATAATTTTATTTCCACTTTTTCAGAGAAGGCCAGTGAATGATAGAGAACTGGTGACTCACTCAAGTTCATGCTAAAAGGGCTTTGGTGCTCTGTGAATGACACTAAAACAATACTGGTAATAATACTAGCAAATAGAAATCCCAAGTTCCCCTTCTGGAGCATAGCTTGGAGATTTTTCCTATTCTTTTTCAATTGTTCCTTTTCCATTTCTATTTTACTTTCCTAAAATGAATATAATATAGGCAAAAAAGTCTTATTTCCTTGGCATCTAAAAACTTTTCAGGAATATAAAGCCACTGAATGATGTTCCTATCTATCTGATATTTAATATATTTGTTCGGCTGTAATTGAGAACACAGTCACACTGGAGGTTGAATTTCAGTGATAACACTGCAACAGTTTGAATGTTTTCTCCGGTATATATCTTTACAGCGGAGATAACCTTTTGCTTATTGAAATATAATTGTACAGGGAGATAGTTGTTGTAAAACAGAATTAACAATACGAGCTAAACATTTTGAAAGAACTTTCCATAATAACCCATTTTAATGTCAGCCTCTCAAGAGCACAGCATCACTTGTACTATAAAATTAATTGAAAATTGAAAACTGAACAACACAATATCCTTGCTTTTCTTACAACACATTCCTGGAATTATCCTGAATATAGAAACTACATTTAAATGTCAGTGATCTCTTTGTGAGCAATTAGCTCCCGGCAGTATTATAAGAGGATTCTCCCATGCTTTCCTCACCCCATATATTCATATAGGTAGTAGCTGTGGTGGTTGAATTATAGAGTGCAGTGATACATGCAGTATTTTCAGAATTATCCTGATATATGCAGGATGTGCCCCTGCAATTATTTATTTGTAAAACTGGCCGGGCACTTGCATGCAAACTTGCATGCTAACAGTCAACCACTCACTTGGCCATGGTCTCCTTCAGGTTCTGCAGCATTCCAGCAGAGACTGAAGGTGGGCAAGAGAAGGGGCAGAGACTTGCAAGGTAGCTGGGTCACACATTTCCTTGTGTCCACAGCTTCATGTTCACTGCTGCTGCGTGCAATATAGACATATATTTGGTTCTCACATCAGGGACATCCTGGTGGAGAGTGGGATCAGATCTGGGTCCAAGGAAGTGGTGCAGCTATGAGGAGCAGAGGGCTTCCCAACTGCACCCACAAACCTCCTGGCCAGCGCATCTCACTTCTAAGTGGACCTTGGATTGCAGACAACTCAGGATTAGATGTGATCGCAGGTGATCTCCCTTTTGAAACCCATCTGCAGTGCATTTACACCATTGTATTATGGTTTGGTGCGCTCAGCACAGTCAAGCCCAACTACTGCTTGTCACCAGCAGCGGGTGAAGTTCGCAAGAAAGATCTGAGCTCCCACAGATGCTTCCTTTCTTTGGTGCTGGCAGAGGCAGTGAAGGAGGGTCAGTGTGGACTCTCTGCCATCATTTACCTTGGGGCTGTGCTCCATCTCTTTGGGCAGAGCCCAACCACCGTCCTCTTCCTGGATTTCTGTCTCTGCGCTGCCTTGTCCTGCGCATCCAGGTCACCGGAGTGTGTCCAGCCTTGTCCCAATAGCCCAGGAGGCTTCCATAGGCTGTCGCTGAGCCCCTTTGGGAATTTTATTCCCAAAGAGACAGCATAATAGGCAGATTAACATTTTTAGCATGTCTTTGACCTGACCTATTTCAACAATGCAGCGAGTGTCCTGCCGAGAGCATCCCCAAGGAAGAGTTGAACCGTGATGGTTCAGGGCATGAGGGCCCAGAGAGCTACTTGTACATTGGTGATCACTTTCATAAGAGGGTTTATTCTGGTCCCTCTTGGGTTTTTAGAAGCAGTAAGTCCCAGTCCTCGGCATTCAGTGCTATTCAGGACTGGGGGGTTGCTGTCAGAAGGCTGTTGGGGGAGTTTATTTTCCTTGGCGTCAGGCAACTTTAATTAGACCTAGCACTTCCTCCTGGGCTCTATTAAACAGGAGTCTCTAATCCAGAAAACATTTTGAATATTAAGACTAATTGAGTGTCAGAATGTCAGCCAAGGTAAATAAGGCACCAAAGGAAAGGAATAAGCTCTGGAAGGGGAACGTGCTTCACTGAATGCACATCTGCTACTCAGACCCACAGCTGTCACTCGGAAAGGCACATCCAGTTAACCTGATCTAGCAAATCCTCACTGAACTGATAAAGCAGAGTGACTCTTTGGGTGGTTTAACTGTTTCTTGGAAAGCAGCTTGCAAACCACAGACACAGGCAGCCTGGGCTTGAAGCTCACAGATATGGTCTCCTGTGGACGTGGGAAGGAGCAAAAAGTCCAGAGTGCTCCCTGCCCTCTTCCTTATTTCCCTTTGCAAAGGGAAAGAAGTCTCTTTAGGTTTATTCCTTTCATTTTGAAAGGCTTGTCTAAAATTTAGGCAAAAGGAGTGATTTCTATCCCAGGTATATCTGTATCATCTTCCGTCATTCCGTCAGGGCAGAGCTGAAGTTCAGAAGCTCTGCTGATACTAACATTGATTTGTGGTGTGCACAAATATGCTATGTTTATTATATTAAATTTTCTTTTGATTCAATATTTAAAAGGAAAGATGAAAAGAAAACTTGCTCATGGTAAATTGCTTGAGAAATGTTCTTCAGTCATTCTTAAAGAAACCACAGCTAAATGTATCTTCAATTCTCCCCTTATCTTAAAAATATATATCATGCTGCACTATAAATAAGTAGCTGAAGGGAAAGTGATGCAGGAGGGGGAAAAAACAGCAGCGGTTGCTCTTAATCATGTTCAAATGTGAATATCAAGAATGAATGGATGTCCCTCTATGCATTTCCAGGCTGAACAGGACGGACTCAGTCCACAGCGATTTGCATATCAGACCTTGGTGTCAGGGCGTATTATTGTGGGCTGTGAAAGATGCTCTTAAAACATTCCTAAATAAGCAAATGGGACAACTCTCTGCAGCATGATAATCATGTTTTTATGACTGCAATCTCTGGAGAAGGTGGAAGAAGGAGGAGAGGTGAGGGGCAGGAGTTCCCTTCCAGCCATGCCACAGAAATTCTTCGTAGCAGTAAGCAATTCACATCAAGTTTGATCTTTCATGGTATCAGGGTGGTAGATTACGGTGCAACATCTGGACCTGGTCTCAAGGTGCAATGTCTTCACGTGGTTGCACATTTTGGGTCCAGAGAGAGGATACCACTGCTTTTGAAACYAGTGGCCAAAATAAAAGGCATTAAGGTATGACACGGGATTTCTCCGTGTGCGTATGCTGAGGTGGGGAGACTCTCTGACACAGTTCAGTAGCTAAAGAACATGGTCTGCATTTGTTTAAGGACAGACTTCCATACTTTTGCTGTAAAACATGAAATATTAACTCTATGGCATCGGGATCTGTTGCTGCTGTGCAAAAGGCCCCACTCCTAGAGAAAAATCACAGCGATGCAGTGCAGATATGATACCAACTTCAATAAGACCCATCAGAAATCTCATGTCTGCCCACTTATCTTTCTGTGATTGCTTTCACACTAGTGTTAGAGGGCCCTTTTATGTAAAAAAAAGGCCTTAGTCGTGGTCTGGCTCTTGCAAAATTCATAGCTGATACCAGTCCATGGCCTTAYGACACAACAGCAACATCCATTTGTATCAGTTTGGCACCATGCAACTGGGTCAGGCGATGATGATGAAATTAAAAAGGATTTTGCCTCCCCTTAATGGCAGTGGAGCAGTTACCAACTGATTAAAGAAAACATTAGCAAGGACCGTTTTAATTGATTTGAATGCATGTGTGTTTTGTATTGGTTTAGTTTGAGGGCATTTTTAAACAAATAGCACTGTCATTGTGAGCCGTAATTAGATAATAAATTAATAGATAAATGGATTAGAAAGTTCAGTATGGCTTTCAGAATTGCTGCTAGCGGCATAAAAATGAGGTGCTGGGTATTAGCAATGCAAATAAATGGCATAAGGAATGCACTTGGGGAGAATGATGATGTGGCAGCTGAGTGACTGGTGAGGGCCATGTTCTTCCCTTTGCCCACACATATTTTGGAAAACAAAGGTGCTCCTGTGCTTTAGATCCTTCCTTAGGAAAGATAAGGTTGGTGCTGATCTGGAAGGGTAAATATGTCAGCTCCCTTGTGCACCTCAAAGCCTGCACATTTAATGTGAGATTCATGAAAAATTCAGCAAGAACACGGGACATTGTGCTGCATGGGTTAGGCTGCATGGAGATGAGCTTGGAGATCTGCAGGGAAAAAGGAGAGAATCCCTTCAGTGATGGAAAACTGCTTAACGGGGAGGGAAGTCTGGATCAGTCAAGTTGGATGTGAAATGCATGGAGATCTTTGGGATCTTTCTGGAAAAAAATGGCGTTTTTGTGGATGTTGGGCTGCTTATTCATTCAGCCAAGCAGCAAATCTAGCCATATCCGTCTAGGTGCTGATGCCAGGGAAAGGCAGCACCTCGACTAGCAGACAGAGTGCTGCAGATTGTAAAGTGATGCAAATAATCYCTGATGTGAGTTTAAATACCTGAAATTACAAAGTTGTGAGAGCACTTTTGGGATATCAACTGCAGGGAAATCTGCCTCAACAGCTGCTTGTCTGAAGATAGGGGGTAACTTTGATTTCTTTCTCTGAGGCTGATGCACTGTCAGATACAACTCCCTCCTTCACAGGTGCCATTAGCTTGCAGCACTTTGCCACCAGAATTAGAGCAAGTCCTCAGAAAAGATGTGAAGCCTGAATTATGTTAAAGCCACTTTTATGGTTCTCATCAGAGTATCTACAAATAGCAACTCTCTACGGAAGCCTCTAGTGGCTGAGCTGTGACTGCTGCTGAAATAACCGTAGCACAGAGAAGAAACCATACGTAGATAGACCTTCCTCCCGCTCTTTTAAGTCCTTTGAAGCAGAGAATTGCTTCTGCTGCTCCCCTGAAGCTCGGCTCCTCATGCAGATGATTTTCAAGGTGATGGGAACTTCTTCAGCAATCAGTCCACTCTTTGTTAGCAATTAACTGTGGTATTGCAGACGCCTGTTGGTGCACCTTTGAGGAGCATTCAGTTAGATGCTTTCTTTTATGGAGGTATTTAAGCACCTTGTATAGAGCATTCTGTTAGTCTTGTTAATGAGAATTAAATTTCCATCTGATTAGAGGCCAGCTGTATAAAGAGTGAACTGTGTACTACCCCCTCAGCCATATCATTAATAGTCTGATTATCCATCTATCTGGAGTATAAATGCTCATCCACAAAATACCACAATTACAGTGGAGCATATTGCATGCACATAGCCCTTATCACTTGAGTAATTTAAAGCCTATGAAAATAAAGTACATGCAGATATTTGAGGCTAAAGTCACAGTGGATCTTGGGTAGGAAGAGCTGAACAAGACACAAAGTCCTTTTTGCTTCTAGCTTTCAATACTCAAAGCATTCGTAATCTGTAATTCAAACGCAGGTTTAAAATGGGTGAGGGAGGAAAGAGAGACAGAGCCTGGAAGGAAAATGCAGCTACCATAAGAAAATTGGGATCTTGCGAAACATCAAAATGAAATCTTTTCTGATTTTGATTTTTTTTTTAATTTCTTTCTGCTTTGAGAGTGCAGCTAGGACATCTACTTGTTGAGGGGGACTTTCCAGCATTGCATTCATGCTCATCTTGCAGCTTCATTTCCAGCTGCGTAGAACTGATGTCAGCCAGGAAGGCTTGCCTTCTTCCTGCACATCACCAACTTTTGCATAAAGTAATGGAATTGGGAGATAAGTCAGAGCACAGCATGCAGAGATTGGGGTCTTATCGAAAGGGAGACRAGCTGAGGGAAACTTTGATCAGAGCTCCGTGTCCCAAATCAAAGCGACAGCAACTCCGCTGAGCTTTTTGGAAGTCAATAGAGACAACACTGGACCTGTTGTAAATAAATTCTGAGCACTGTCGCACATATAGCAATGTCTGCTAGGATTTCTGTTGTGATTTCTATCTAATTTTGGCATTTGCTTGCCGTGCAATTGCATGCAAGAAGGCATTGGTTGTTTAAGCACTGTTCTCCTGTCCTCTCTTCTCCTGCAGGCTGAGAAAATCAGCATTCATAATATAGTCATATACAGAGCCTACTAGTTCTGCACGTGGCCGCATGCAGAAATTTGTCACAAATTTTATTTCACATGCTCCGGCACTTCCTTTTTTCCCTCAAGCCCTGTTTCCATAAAGATGACTTGGAATAATTTCCTGTTCTTGTAAGATCTCACTTTATTTTTTTCCATGGCTCACTATTTCTCCCAATAAAAAATTGCRCTGGTGGGGAAAGCATCTGTAATGTGGATTCGTCTGGTTAAATAGCTCGGTTTTGCRCAGCAGATTTTTATCTGGTGCGAATCTCTGCGTTGCATATACCTTTTTATCTTCCAGAAGAGACTGTTTGGTTTTATACATTAGTGCATGCTGCCTTTCAAAAGCTAAGGAAAAAAAAAGGAAGAAGCAAGGTAGAAAGGTACTTGGCTGAACACGTGCACTTGAAGAATTTAAGTCCAGAAAATTATTTGAAATTGAATTTTTAATCACTGCAGCACTGAGACACTTAGAGGAAACTTTAAAAAAAAAAAGCAACTGAACTTGTTTTTATTCAAATCTCTGCTTGTGCTTTGCAGTGTAATTTTCCCTCTACAGGACACTTACTGAGGACCTCAAGTCAAAATAAGCATACAATACTTGCGTGAAAATTTGCATTTGGGTCAGAAAAGCCAACGTGCAGCTTGAAACATAGGGCAGAGCACCAAAGCAGAATAATCCCAGTTCACCCTGTAGGTCTTTTCCATTCTTAATGCCTCCGTTTCTGTGAACCATGGACTCAGTATTCACGGCGGGGCCATTCATAGAGTCGCTGCTCTTTCGAATCCTTCCTCTTCGCTCCAGGGATCAACAACATTGTCCAACCCACTGATCTTGCAGCGTGTTTTGTGCTTCAGAACTTGGCTCACGTTGAAGTTCACATATTCCCCACGATGCCAATAGAGCATTTTCCCCCTGACACATGCTTTGTAACCTTTTCTCTCCATGACCCCACTCCTTCAACGGGCCACCGCTGTGGATTTTGATAGGTTTGGCTGAGGATTAAAACATCACTTTCTGTGACATAATTGAAATGGAAAATCCTGAGTTTTGGGAATAGATTGGTTCAAGGGGATAGGTCTTCCCTTTGATATTTGCGGGCTTGATCTCAGCTCTGGAAAGTGAATATATATGCATATGGTTTATGCACATCCCTGTGATTTATTTGAATTTACCACTTTACCATGACCAAAACAAACAAAAGGAATCTGTATGAAGAAGTTCAGAAGTGACTGTTTGTCTTTGAGAAAGTAGGAAACTGCCTGCTAGCAAAACTCCTGCTAGGTCAGTTGTTCTTTTTGTCAGACTTTCCCTGAGTTCRCTGTTTTATATTCAGAAAGCCAAGAAATTGTTTTAAAAAACCTCCTGCTTGGGTTAAAGTTAAACCTAAACATGTCCAAGCAGCTAACTTTCCAGTACCCTTTATAAGCCTCTGTTATAGTGCTTAATAGGAATCTGCATTCACTGAACCAGAGCTATTTAAACATTTTTTTTTCTGCAAATATCCCATTCCCTCATTTAGCCTAACAGCAGACTTCACCTGCTCTGYAACCAAATACACACTTCCATTCTCCAAGGGAGCTTTTACACCTAATATGTTCATTTACCATGTGGACATTTGATTCAAAATGAGTATTCTGTGGGGAAAAGGCAAGAGGGGCTGTGTGCAGCAAATAAAGGCCTGCTGAGTGGTACTGAGCTGGGAACTTTGAAAAATGATGATTTAGATTAATTCACCAAACAGGACAAGACATAGGGGGGCAGTGAGAAGCGCTTCTCAATGTCCTTCCATATTGCCTCRATCCTTGGTAGATAAGCTGAATCCTTGATTTATTGGCTGGAATTGGCAATGGGAACCGTAACCRGTAGACCAGGGGAGCACATTTCACTTAATCCTCTGGATCGCTGTAGAGAGGTAATCATTTTTGGTCATTCTTCATGAGTGCAGGCTTCTGGCTGGTGTTTTGAAGGTGGTTCAAATCCTACCAAGCTGTTAAACTCTCCCAACATGTTGTTTTATCATTTAGTTACCCCAGACACAGAACCAACCCCCTTCAGCAYCACATGAACACACTACAGACATGCAGAAAAGCCCTGGGAATGTGGGTCTCCTGCCTTGAGTGTCTCACATGATGCTCTTCCAGAAGGATTAACTGCCATATTATTTTGATAAATGAGCAGAGCAAGGTGATGGCATGGGCTTTTTCGAGTTGAGATGTGGCTAAAAACGGGAAAGATAAACTTGTAGCTCTTACGGATTAACTTCTGGTGTCTAAGAATAACATAGATAAGGCAGTCTCAATTAGGGCTTAAAATCACATAAAACAAATCTGAGACGGAAGAAACTGCTGCATCGGAAAGAGAAGTCATCACTGTTCTTAAGATAAGCTCCCAGATTTTTGTATGTGAAAAAATAAATATAGCAAAACCCGAGTTTTCTCTACTTAGCATTCCCATCCAACTCACTAGACCCCCATTCTCCTCTTTGCTTACATTGCCCAAATTGCAAACCACCAAAAAAAGAGCAGCTCAAGCACAGGGATGGCTTTGCTGCAAATTGTTCAGCTTTTGCTTATTCTTCTAAGTCTTTTCTGGAAAAAAAAAATAATAATAAGTTAACAAGTTGGCCATCTCCACATATCTGGGACTTTTTTTTCGGATAGGCCTCTCCTTCCCACTAACAAAAGGCAAGGGCTAAACCAAAGAGGACAGACAGTCACACAGAGAGGTGTCTCAGCCCAACTGGTCTGCTCAAAGTCTGCACAAACTACRGTCTGTTTCTTATCCTTCTTGGTCATTTGTTTTTATGAATGCTAACATTCACTCAAAAAAATAAAGCAGGGCAGCRTTTCATCATGACTCTTGTTTCCTCAAGGGTATTTCCTACAAGGTGTTGGATTCGCTTTCTGTATGATCAACAGCCATCGCTCTGTAATTACCAGCGAGCAGGTACCAGTCCTGAAGGTCACGCTGACTGTGTATCCATCCCTAGCACAGCTGCTTCTGTTTAAGTTCCTAATAAAGTGAGGGAGACATTTGATTTTGATCAAGGGTTTTCAGAAACAAAGTATCTGCTCAGGCCAGACATTTTCTTTCTCACTTCATCGGGAAGCTTTTCAAGATGGGAACACAGCACTGAGCAGTTTATCACAGAGATGACCTGGCTGTGGCAAACCTTGGATAGGTCACAGGCTTCCCACTGCCGTCACAGCAAAATTCTTTATCCTCAAATATAGCAGCGGTTGGTAGTGTTTTCTAGCCTTCCTCATGCAACTTGGGGGGTTAAATTTTGACCCTATTGCTCCTTTTTTCCAAGTCTTTTTGTTATTCTTATTGCAGGTTTAAGACAAAAGTGTATCTGTGGAGGACTGGTTACTTTCTTCCCCCTTCCCTTTTTTTTCCTTGCTTTTTTCTTTTTTTCTTTTTTTTTTCTTTTTTCTTTTTTCCTTCTTTTTTCTTTTTTCTTCTTTTTTCTTTCTTCTTTTTTTCCTTTTTTTCTTTTCATTTCCAGAATCTTTTTTTCTTCTTTTTTTCTTTTTTTTCCTTTTTTCCTTTTCCTTTTTCTTTTTTCTTTTTTTTCCTTTTTATTTCCAGAATTTAAAGAGCTTCTTTAGAAAGGTCACTGAAGTCCAGAGCAAAAGAGAATTAATTGCTAACAGCCATAATTCAGAGACAAATTATCTCCCTGATATTTTGGCCATCTCGGCTATACACCATGGAAGAGTCATCTRTCTGGCAGAATGGCACACGTGACTGTGACCTACAATCATGTTGAGCACTAATTTGCTTCATCTCCCCTCAAAAGTGGTATCGCTTTTAATACACTAATAGCAAAGGGTATCAAATAATGGCATACTTGCATAGAACATTTCTCATACGAATAAGCCATTGTTTTCCTCTTAGGTAGCCTGGGCAAAAAATTATTTTACAAGGATGCATCTTGATGTCAGTGTTCTTCACAGAATAAATGCTCCTCTGCGTGACCACAGCCAGCGGGATCTGGGACACAGTGATTTCCAACCCCTTCTCTCACTGGGTCTCATTAAACAGGGCCTTTTGCTATGAGGARTTCAATTAAAATCAATAAAGCTGGTGCATGTGGAAAATGACCCTAGGTAACAAGCTCTGCTGATGCACGATGCACACTGGTGTGTGGTTGCATCTCCTTTGAAGTGTCTCGCAGACCATTTTTAAGCCGACTCCATGGATTTTATGCTACAGCAGCACATATCTGTCATGCACTTTATAAATGCATAAGTATTCCATACAGTGAACTTTTCCACCTGTAAGCCTTTCCAGAAAGGTTTTTTTTTTTTTTTTTTTTTAAATGACTGATACTAGAAAGTACCTTTTTGCAAAGGTTAATCACAAACACACTCATTCTCGCTTGGTATTCGTTGCTGTTTTGCTTGATTCCAAGAAAGTTCAGGCTCTGGGATAGTGTGAGGCTCATTGTGCAGTTGCCGAGTTGGTCTTTTAAGAAAGGACAGTTTCAAAACAGGCTGCTGAGACAGTTCACAGAAACGTTATATACAAAAGCAACATAATGGGGAAACATTGTCAGACAGGAAGGGTCTGGGCATATGAAACACCTGGCTTAGGCATTAATCAGTATCTTCTTTAACACTTTCCATTCTTTTTCATTGGGGGATAATGTACAGTTCTGCTTGACATTGCAAGACAGTTAATTAGCATCCATAGGTTTATAAATGGGATTTTACAGAATAGCAGATAAGCTGGTATTATTAGTGTTCATTTCACTCCAGCTCTGTTCCCTTTTGAGGAGAAGATAGGTTTTATTAAAATAGACCTTTCACAATATGCACCTATTCATTGCAGAGTCCTGTTAAACACCCAGGTGTGGGCAGTAGATTGGTTTCTTTCAGTTATGATGCCACTTTTTCTAATAACACATTGCTACCAAAGTTCCTTAAGTAAATGGGGTGATCCACTGAATAAAGCAGCATAGTGGSAATCAAGAGATATGCGTTCTCTTTCCTATTTCATAGCAAGATTTGGGTCTTTTATCATTTCTGGACAAACATTTCCTTCCCTAGGATGCATGCACACCCATTTCTGTCAAACAGTTTGTCAAGTAAAATGTCATGTAAACACTAAGCATTTCTGTGCAGAGAGAGCTTTGGAATCCCAGTTTCTGAGGTTGTTTCCAATGACTCTCAATGAGTCTTTTTGGAGAACAGGTGGCACCAGAAGATGTTATTACTCATAAAAAGCTCTAATGAGTTCTGGAGTTATGCATAATGCAACGTGGACCTGCAAGGAATCTCACACTCAAGGGCATATGCTTATCACCTACCAGGTATCTGAAGGGAGCAATTYCTGCATGTAGAACAATATGCAATTTGCTAGATGGATCATTTCCATATAGATTTTGATATTGACCATTGTGTGACGGATTAGAGATTTAGTGAACCAAGGAGACTGGGAAAAGATAATGGCTGGAGAAACACTGTTCCAAGAACTGTAATTCCAGTCCATCAGCACTGGGTGCAGAAATCACACTTCCAATCCTGTTTTCCATGACATGGTTTAACAGCCATCTTGTCCCATTGGGAAGGATAAAATGAGATGTTTAAAGAAAACATTCATTGATCCATCTCTTCAATGACTTTGCAGCATCAGAACAGCAAAGAAGAAAATAGAATAGGGTACACCATAATTCCTGCAAAAAATGGAAATTAGTTTTAATACTCCTATTTCTTGAGGAACTGTCAATCACAGAATCACWCAGAATCACAGATTAGTTGAGATTGGAAGGRACTCCTAGAGATCATCTAGTCCAACCCCCTGCTCTAGCARGGACACCCAGAGCTTGTGGCACAGGGTGGCATCCAGGTAGGTTGGGAAGATCTCAAGAGAAGGAGACTCCACAACCTCMCTGGGCAGTCTGTTCCAGGGCTCTGGCACCCTCACAGTGAAGACGTTCTTCCTCATAGGGAGATGGAACTGCCTGGGTTTCAACTTGGGCCCATTACTCCTTGTCCTGTCCCTGGCCACCACTGAGAAGAGTTTGGCCCCTTCCTCCCTACATTATCCCTTCAGGTACTTATACATATTGATCAGATCCCCTCTCAACCTTCTCTTCTCCAGGCTAAACAGGACCAGCTCACTTAGTCTTTCCTCATATGAGAGATGCTCCAGTCCCTCCATCATCTTTCTATTAATGACTAATGACTGAGTTTTGTTTGTTTGTTTGTTTGTTTTTCCCAGTTAGGGAAAATCCATGCCCCTTTGAGATTTACCTGATTATTAATGTGTAATGGGATTCAGGTGCTTGCTATAAATAAAACGTTGCCCCCTTCACTTTCTAGCTAGCATTAAGGAAAGCAGCAGCTGTACCTGTTGCTGTGGAGATGTTCAGCAAGAGACAGATCTTGATTCAGGAGAACGGGAGCTGAGTTAGCTCACGTTGCAGCTGCTGAAGCCTCTTCCCCCATGACACATCTACTGAAAACACACACATTCCAGTGAATAAACCAGTGGGAAAATCATTTGTGGACACGAATCCTTCCCACCCCATAAGGCCACGTTCACCACCGCTGTTTCTTTGATTCTTTTTCTGCACGCCACTATCACATTTTGCAATGCCTTACAAAAATTTTKTCCCTTTTTGTCCCTTCTCCATATCCTTTCAGCTTCCTTTGCCATCTCTGGGCTACCGTCCCCACTTTGATCGCAGCATGGATTTAGCTTCTATTTCCACCAGGCTCTTTGTGTTTTCAGCCTTCACTTCAGTTCCTCATTTGCTCAAAGTAGTCAAATCATTTTTTGCTCCCGTTGCCTGTATTTACCTGCTCCTGTAGTTGGCCTCACTAATGCAGTACCACAAAGCCCGTAAATTAAATTTGTGTATAAAATATAGATATTCCCATAAATGGACACATTCAGATTGTTGACCTCCTTTTTATCTGCACTGTTTGAGACCTGAGGTAGATTTTCTTGTATTTTAAATAAGAGAGTTATTTTATACCACTCAAATCAGGTTTTCACATCCTTTTATTACTGGAAGTGAGTGTTCCCTACCAAAATGGGTAGATTCAGAAGCTGTTTGCTGCTTTACTACCTGTAGAGCTTTAAAGGGTCAGAACTGTTACTAATAGACTTATAATACCTGTATTGAAGTAGAAAAAAAATATATTCCTCAAAATGAGCCAGCAACCATCTGTAAGCCATTTGAGACCTTGAAATCTCAGTCTAGTGGCATGTTTTTGTAGGTGTGATAATCTGAAGAGTTAGGCAACAAAGCACTTGTAGGCACAGGTAATATCTTTTATAGAAGTGATATACTTGGGGAAAAAAGTAGGCAAGCTTTCTACAAACCYGAAATAGAAGCAGCAGATTTCACAGCTGAAGTGCAAGTTGAGAGAAATTGCTCAGAGTTTACAGCAGACCTTGTATGAGGATATATGGGGCTTTTTCAGGGTAAGTGGGATGGGATAATGGCTACCAGAACTTTTTGTGTGTGTGTGTTTCAGGACTTTTAACATTCACATCAGAATGACCACTTTGACTAGAAAGTAGCTCTATTGCTCCCAGGTTTCAGATCCTCCCTTTTCATTGACTGAAAGACCAAAATCCTCCAGAAGTGCCAGGCACAAGTTTAGTTACAGTGGGGACATATATAAGAAAAATCACATGCAGATTACAAAATGGAAGTAATTTTTTCACATTTATCTTTGTTTCAAAAAAAGAAATAGAAGAAGAAAAGGCAGAACAGCTCTTGTGCCAAGAGCAGACATGTCCAACCAGATCTACCTTTGAAATAGCCTTAGCTGAGCAATGCATTTGAGAGCCCTCAGGTGCCAAACATGTTGCCGTTACCTGTTCATTGCCAGAAGTTCCCAATGGAAATGAGTTTTGCTTAACCTGACTTTATCCTGAGCTTAYGACAGGGAGCAGTGAGCTCTTCTTGTTCTTAAAACCTCTCCAAATGTTTTGTTTTGTTTGTGTGAAAACAACGTGTCCATATATGTTGTTTTCCCATGAGGGTATTACCTTCTGCAGAAAGGCATAGGGATGGACTGTATCTCTTTTAAAGAGCCTCTTGGAAAAGTCAAAGTGGAAAGTGGAAGTGGAAGGAGGTAGATGCCCCTGGTGACAGGCAGATCAGGCTGTTGTCCACCTAAAATAGGATTCCCTTTCCATCTGGACTGCACAGGATGCCTCCTCCTACATGAGCATCCACTCCTTCCATGAGTACCTTACTCTTCCCGTAGGACTAACAGGAAGCTTTTGGGTCCCAATTTGTGTTGGCATTTAATGAAGAGACATGTGATGAAGATACTCAGCCTTTCTGTAATAATTGAGGATTGAAAGCATTTTCTAAGGCAGCAGGAACCTTTAATTCTAGTTTCTGCTCAGTTTGGGTATGATATGAAACCATGCTTATACATAGATACTTTTGAGAGGACCTAAGTGGGCTTAGGATGGCTTTTCAACCCAGTATGTATTTGCAGCAGGCATTAAGCAGTTCAGCACCTCTGAGTTCAAACAATTAGAGAACTTGGGGTTGAGTTCATTAACTAATATTAACTAATTTATTAACTAGTATTAACTAATAAACACAGAAACCTATAGAATTGCTTAGTCCCTTGAAGTAACCAAGCTGGTTTAGCATCTGGGACATCCATGACCTTCCCCAGCATCATTTCCATGCATTTTGCTGCTTCCTTTCTTTTTTAACACTTTTCAAACAAAATAATAACTGCTCCTATCTAAAACCAAGTTGTCATGTATTTTGAACAGTCTTCTGCCACTTCAAGACTTCAAGTGCATTTTTGGTTATCATCTCCTATCTTGTTCTAATACTAGTTTTTTAAACACATCAAAATCAGTTCTTAGAAGATACTGAGCAATTAAGTGGCTTAATTATAGTGCCTAAATACATATACTAGAAGTGAGGAAATTGGAAGTCTGGAAAATTATCCTAACACAAAACAAAACAAAACCTGCATATTTTATCTTTTTTTTTTTCCTGGTTGGTAGGCAATAGCTGTTATGAATATTTTTTTTTTCCAAACCATTTTTAGCACTTCCTTCCAGTCAGCATTTGAATTTTATCTAGGTGATTCAGTGAAATGCTTCAGAACCGCTTGCTGGATGCATTTTCTGAGCATTTTTATGATACTCTGATAAATGGACGTTCTAAGAGTTCAAATAGGAGTCTTAATAAGATCATTTACAGGATGTGACATCCGGAAGGAAGCACACTGTAAGCTAAAGAAACATCACAGAGAAATAACATAAATACCATAATTTTCTCTGCCTTTTTTCTTTATTTTCTGTATATAGGACAAGAAAATTCTGTAATAAAATATTGCTGGAAGGTTTTAATACCTACAGGTAATACGTACAGGATTGTTTCTGTGTAATTCCCTGTGAGAGTTATAACAGACTTGTGGAAAACTGGGCTTTAGATTAACCCCTTTTTTTTAATAAAAAGCATCTTTCAAAATTCTTTTTTTCCAAGATAGAAAGGGGAATATTTGTATTTATAGTGAAAATTTAAAAGACTATGGGGAAAACAGGGCTTAATCAATGCATGCAGGGATAGGCAAGAGGTACCAAAACAAAGAGGCAGAACTGAGCCAGAGTCGCTCACCAAAGAGTGGTGGAAATGCAGTAATGTCTAAGGACAAATTACAAATTAGAAAAGGATCTAAAGAACTTTTTAGTAAGAGATTCTCCACTTGAGTCCTTTGGCCAATACACATGCGGGCAGTGCAGTGACCTGATGAAAGGMAGCTGGGCATGCAGGGTGCTTTCCGAGTGGAGCCTTTAGGTTGAGAAGAACTGTAAGACAGAAAATAGCTGTTAGAATAATGAATGGTGCACAGACGGTCAAGCCTGTCAAAAAGGTCAGGCAGGTAATCATCAAAATTAGAGATAAAAAACATTACTACATTACTTTGTCCTCCAGCCTACTGAAGAGCGCCGAGGGCAGTGTAATATAAGCACATTTGAGAACGGGAGGTGTTAGACCTATTAGACTCTGGAATAGGCTGCCCAGCTTGATTGATTGGGAACTTAAAACTGGACTTGTTATCGAAAGGACTTCTATGAAATAGCGAATAGCACCTTCAATAACCCTCAGAGATGGACAAGGTGACCAAAAAGGGCTTTTTACCCTCTGAAACATAATGATTCCCTGCTCCTGTTAGCTTTTTATCACCAGATAAAATCAAAAGTACAGAATATTTTTAACTTCAGTTAACATTTTGTGATTAGTTGCATGTTAGTTTTGAGAGAAGCACCTTAGACTGAGTAAAACAATTAGCCACAAGTTGCAATATGAATAGCACATACTGTTTCAGTAGTCAGGCCAAAAATAAGGGCTATTAGTTATCGTGCTTCATTGCATAATTTTGATGACCATCAAAAAGACATTTCTCCTTATAGGGTGTATTTAACCACCTTATGGAATATTGCACAGCTGGAATTAGCAACGGATGGGGAAAGGAGGGCAAACAAGGTGGACCAGTATTTTGTCCTGCCCTGGCAATGCTCACAGCATGTTTTCACATGGCAAGCATAAGATTCTTTGCTAATATTGCCCTTATTATTCCAAAGCTGTTTTTCCTGTAAGATAACTCATCTTTTTTCCTGTCCCATGGAAAAGCAAAGACTGTAGGAATCACAGAATGAGAGAAAGTATTAAGGGAAAGAGACTTTTCCTTGTATATCCCAACTGTATACACCCCACACTGTTGTGAATCATTCTGTGAACAATTTCCTGCTTATTGCAAATAATTTTCATGTGTCTGTATGTGTTTCGAATTACAATTACCTTCCCTCTATCAAAAAAATCTCTTATTTGAGACCTCTCTTTGTATAAGGCCTTGAAGAATGTCAGATTGTCCCCACTGACAGGGGAAGCAGGGGGCTGAACAAAAGCCAAGGTAAAGATTTCTTTGGATAGGGTAGAAGTCAGCAGAGGGATTCAACTTGTGGCTTTAATGATCTCAATCAAAGCCTTGGGAAAGAGAAAAAAAAAGCAACAACAAAGGCGTCTGTTAAATTTTGTCAAATCTTGATATCACGTTTTGCCAGTAGGTCTGTTGTCTTCTAGTATGCAGGGAGGCATGCAGTCATTTTGGAGAAAAAAATAATAGTTCCCTTTCTTTGAATTGTAAATTACATTCAGTAAAATCTCTACTGATTTCATCTTTTTCTTGTGGGTGACTGTTGCTCTTTACTAACTAATATTGTTCTAGGCTTGACGTGAACCTAAAGCAAATCACAAATGTTAGTCCAGTGCCAGTCTTTCCTGGCATCATATTTCTGCATTACTTTTATTTTCTGACAATACCATTGACTGGGAATCATCTTCAGCAGAGAAAAGCATCTTCTCCAGAGGCCCTTTTTTGGCTCTTTGCTTTAGCAGTAATTCACAAAGTTTCCGGGCAAAAGGAAATAGAAAAGCAGGTGTATGAGAAGAAACTTTGGATTAGAGCAGCAAGGGTTGCGTGTCTTCCCTGAAGCTTTGTAAGTCAGTAAGCTCAGGGCCTTCACTTCGACCTTCCTGTACAACGCTTGTCCTCCCTTCAGATTGCAGCAAAGAGAATCTCTCAGCCTCTCACTGCAGAACATTGCAAACAGCTCTCAATCAAAATAATTTCAGCTACCCCGGTACAAACAACTTCTCTGCTCTAATTTTGTTTTTGTCACGGTTTGCATTGCAAGAACAGTTAACAGCCAGACAGAGGTGCAAGGTCTTGCTGCTTTTCTAGCTTCACAAACACCCAGGGAGAAGCAGCCCTACCTCAAAAGGCCTGGAGGCAAAAGAAAAGAGACCATAAGGACRCTGGAAGACGTTGGATGGTCCTGGGCTTTTAATGAGTTGTGCCAGGCACAGGGTATGTGAAGGATTCAGTTGCTCTCCTGGGGGAGCATGAGGTGGATATCAGTCCACAATGGCCAGGTTAGATGGGTCTGAAGGGCATTTCCTCAGGTAATAGAGCAAATCTTTCTCAAATGGCAGAGAACTGCACCCACCCCAGCGCAGAGAGATGGGTCTAAGGGTCACATGGACTGGCACATCCATAGCAGCCTCGTGAGGAGGCACCAGCTTAGTATGCAACTCCTMTAGCACGACATACAGCTTAACTCAGGGTGCATCATTCTGGAGCAGCTACACAGCTTCTGTTCTGCATTGGCTTTGCCCTTTCTGAGAGACACAGGCTACTCTGTCAACTCCAGGGTCCTGGGGCTTAGGTCACAGAAGGAAACTGCTACGGAAAATAGTTTTCTCCATCCTCAGATCCATTAGGGAGTCATCAAAGGAGAGCTTTGCCAAGGCACTTTTCGGCTGAAGAAAGAGAATGATCTTCTGAACCACGGCTCTTAAAAAGCAAACAGCCTCTCTTCAGCATCTGTTTGAAACGGTGCACTGGAAAATGGATCTTCTACTGTGCCCTAAAATTAAGGGATACTGACAAGTATATAAGAAATAGCAGTCCCTGGAAAATTACCTCCATCAAATTTTAGAGATACAAGCAATCCACCCTAATGGGGATTAAGAGGATGATTGGGACAAAATTATCCCATTAAATATAAAAGGCTAAATAAGTTCATTAGTTTTATGCAGTGCAGAAATCCAAAGGCAAGAGTGTAACCTTATCCAAAATAGCAGCAGATGATATGGTCTCTTTACTCAAGACCACATTCCAAAGGCAATCACAAATTCTCACCCAAAGGCAATTTCCTCCCCGGAGAACTTGCTTATGAATGTGTTAGATCCTCATTGGAGCATAACTGTGACACTTGTGCTGCTCTCCAGAGATCCACAGCCTCGTGCTTTCCTTGGACTGGACTTACTCAAGTAGGTTGCCTTTATTCCTGAAAGGATAAAATACCACTCCTTCAAAGTTCCTGGATCTCCCAGTTTAGTCTCCACTCCTATCCCTTCTAGAAAGCACTTCTGTGAGCTATTGGGAGGCATGTGTTAGGTTTGCATGTCTGACAGGACCTTTCAGTGTTCTGGAGGAGATTGGAACAGCACTGACACAAACCTTTCAGTGAGATCATCGTAGCGTCCTAGACATTGAGCCCTGGGTTCATGACATCTAGCTCAGGATCACTGAAGGTTCCCTGGATGAGCAAWCAAGATAAATAAGAATCTTTGATTCACATTGCAGACAGGATAGTAGGTCTCTGGAAGGCAATGCTCCTACCACAGAGACCTCCTAGAGTGGCTACACTCTGCTAGGTCACATTTCCCTTTCATGCATTTATACCCCCAAAAGTCCTAGATTTCTCTAATAATTAGAACCTTTACTCCTTTCAAGGTATCTTCCTTTGGGATTGTCTAGGTAGCAGCCACTATCAGAAGGAAATTATCATTTCATCTCTAAACAACTTGTTACGCATCCAACCTGGCCAAGGATCTTTAGGAAGATCCCAAAATGTAGTAATTCCTGCAAGGATCATGAGCTGAGCTTCAGGCTTTGGCCATAGGATCCATCAGCTTTGCTCTCTGATAAAGTCATGCAATTTTGCTTTGGTTTCTGGTATGCCACAATTTTGCCTCCTTCGGCATTACTTCAGAAGTCAGCTTAAAACACACACATATATATATATAGCAAACCACATTGCAGAAATATTTGTGAAATGTTATTTCCTGGGGCAAGTAAAAAAGTCTCGCAAGGGCCCGTGTATAATAAACTTTCCTAGTTAGGACAACAGGAGTAAGAAAGGGGAATCTTGCTGCTTTCCAATGACAAAGTATATCAGGGAAAGGTTAGTTCCAACCTTTTTTTTTTTTTTTTTTTTTACCATTAAGCTTAGAGAAAGCAATTTCTACAAAGCCTGCATTTGGTGTTCAAAGATGGGGAAAATGGACCTTTTAGCAGATTTGCATGTAATCGCTTGCAGGGAACTTTATACTTTATATTGGGTGTTTGGGATCAGATAGAGCATTAGTGTCAGATTGAGAGAGGCCATTCCACGGGCAGCTCATCAGCCTTCCTATTGATTACATTATTCTTTTACAAGCTAGGTTTGAGTAAAGCTACACGAGCTTTTGTAATACTGATCCGTAATTAAAGGTTTGTGCTTCCCCWAAAACTTTAGATGATGTGAATTACTTGTGTAAATATTTTACATGGTAGAAGAAAAGGTACTCTGTGGTGATTGGGACTGTTTATGCTGCTTCTATCAGAAAAGAGAGTTTCTTTCTTGATCCTTATTTCTTTGATTTTGAAAGAGATGCAAGTGATCTCCCATATATTTGGAAATTCAATTACCTGTTTTGCTTTTGAATAACAGCACAATCTCAACCTTGGAAACTGATGTTCAGAAAATTGTCTAGCTAACTTACACAATCTGCTTGTGCTGTTGTGCCTACAAATGAGCAAGCTGAGTATCTGGCTCATGCAATTGCCCATGTAATTTTCTGAAAATGCTGTATTATTTTCTTGCATTGGAAAATATATATATATATATATATGTATATATAAATATATATTTATAAAAGTGCTGCTGTGCTGCTCCAGAGCACCCTAAGTCTCAGCAGAACTACACTGCAGCAGGGAGCAATTTCCTCCCTGCTCCTCTTCATCTTGCTCAAAGGATAATTGTTTTCTGATGTTTTGGGTTGAGTTAGTAACCTTTGGAGCTGGCAGAAAGGAGATCTGAGGCCTGGGTTATTTCTTGTCCCTTTCTGCCTTCTACTTTGTCCACTAACTGGCTAAGACCCAAATGCTCAGCCCGTGATCTGTGCCGGGACAGAGGCAGATAACATAGTTAGGATGGTGGGATGGGTTTTTACTTCCCAGATTTCACATTCYTCCTCACAGATCTGCAGCCAGACTCCAAGTTTTCCATAACAGGAAGGTCTGCCCAAGGTCTGCCCTGTACATCCTTGAATTCCTGCTGACAGCAAATTTGTGACTTCCTCCACAGAGAATGCCCCATCCTGGCAAGTGGATAAAGAAAATCGGTGCATCTGTTCATAGCTAAAAGGAGGAAAAAAAACATACTTTGGGAAGAGGAACACAAATCACCCACAAGGCTGGTGAAGTCCCTGTAACATATGTTCTCCATACTTCCYTTCAGTCTAAGTGAATTTATTCATTCCCTCTTAGCCTTGTATAGCTCTTTTTTCCAATATGCCAGTTTTCATACAGGGCATGTGGTTATTTCTCATTTTCAAGGCCCAACTACTCATTTCTTAATTTTAGTGACATGGCAGCTGCCCAGCTTTTTCTTGTTAAGATCATATTCATTTGCCCCCTTTATTTCATTTATTTTCCCCTCTGGCTCTGCAGCTATAAATCAAATACAGTAAATTAAATTAAATAAAATAAACATAAGTGCAGGTGGAACTTCAGGAAATATAAATAACTAGGAGTAGTTTTCCAAGACTGCTTTTTCTAATCAATTCTAAACACAAGATATATATTCCTTGTTGAAACAACAATGTTGTGACCACCTATTGTTAAAGAAAAGTAATAAATCTCCACAACAATTCCTTATTCCTACCATTCACTAATATATTTCGCCAGACAGCTAGTCCAGCCTATTCTTTCTCCAGAGGTGTTTTATGCTGTCCATATGAAAGGCATGATRTGCTGCCATGAGAAGGGCATGAATGCTTTATGTCCTTTAGGAAAATTCCTTCTTTCTCTGTCTCCAAGGGGGAACAGCTTATCAGGGCTAAGAAAGCAGCCCTTTGCCACATGCTAATCAGGGGCCCCTCTTCAAATGATATGTTTCTACTCACCTTGAGAGGCAAAATGCCAGATATTTGCCCATTCTCCTCCTCAACCCAGCAGGATTTGTGAGACCCTGAAATAGAGGTGGAACAAATTACTGTCTTTTATATTCCTCAGGGAACTGAGTGCTGCCAAGCAGGTGCAACCTGCTTGGTTGCTGCAAGGTGCTGGAGGGATGTCCCAAAGCCCACACTGCTGGAAACCTTTGCAACGTGGCTCTTTCATCCCCTAGATCTCGCCCTTGCAGTACTGCTTCACGCTTGTGGGATTTTAGTGTGGGATGAAACTGCTCGAGTTCTAGATTTATTTATTAATTAATGTATTTTGTCAGATACAGGTGCCTGTGCATTCCCATGGTGTAAATAGGTCCAGCTCAAGACTAGCTACAGTTCTGATACAGATTTGGGTTGGATGTCAATGGAGATCGCTCAAAACCACTGAGAATCGAGGAAGAAAAACAAAGTACAGCTGTTTATTTTCTCTTCCTTTTTGACAGGGTAATAAACCCAGCCAGTATACTACAGAATACACTTTTACTATCATTTATACATGCTTCCTATGAACCCACAATGCATACTAAAATGCTCTAGATGTTAAAGGCTGTGATGAACTTCTGTTTAGAACAGTGCTCGCCTTTGTACATGGAGGTTCATGAGGACCACTGCTCTAAACTAAGCATTTTCAGTGGCATAACTTAATGCTGACTTGTGAGCTGGCATTGTCACTGTGCTAAGGTGCAATATGACAGTATCTGTGCCCAGCTTCCCCTGTTCTTTTATAGTGGGAATTCTGCTAATTAAAACTATTTTGAGCCTGATAAACAGGCTTTTTGATTAATTCTGTGGCTAGAGATGTACTACACTTGGCAAAGCAAAAAAATAGCATTTCTGTTTCAGACTCTCCCACTGATTCACCAGGCAGTTTGAAGCAAATTAGTGCCCTTSTCAGTGTCACAGCTTCCCCGTCTGTAAGAAATACAGTTCTGTACCCCAGACAATCTAATTTTACCTGCTGACCTAGTAAGAGATACCAGCATTACAGAGCTTAAATACTCGATGCTTGTAAAGCTCGCTGAGTCCTTAACTGAAGCTTAAGGGAAGAGGGCCCTAATAAGGGGGAAAAAATAATAAGAGGGGAAAAAAAAGTTGATATCAATGATTTATTGGTTGCAGGTAACACCATTCTGGGTATATTGACCAGTATTAAAATCTGTGGTAWCTATACTGTGAAAAATCAGTGTTTATATATTCATCCTCTCTCCCTGTTTCGGGACAAATTGTAAGCATATGAATATAATTCACAGAATACAGTCCATGAAGCAATTTGCAGTCCTTCATTTTAATGCATCTCCCTGAATATTTTGTATTCCTGGCAGTCCTCCTATTCACACTAGCATCAACTCACCTGTTTTAAAGCACATTTCGATCTCTCAAGGCCAAATCCTGCAAGAGACAAAGTAACTCTACAAACATACAGTACCCACAAATATTGCAGTCAAATATATAGTGTAAACTACATGGTTATTGTTTGTCTTACTTTCTCCTGGCCTACTGTTTATATATAACCTGGGCCATCTCTTCCCTAAATTTAGAGCAGTTGCCTAAGTTTTGTGGAGCTGCTTAGTAAAGCTGAGAGTAGATTCTTTGTGTTAACCTTACTTCCAAAGTTTGTGTTTCCTAAGTA
The DNA here is from genome assembly GCF_003342845.1 of Nothoprocta perdicaria. Taxonomy (NCBI): domain Eukaryota; kingdom Metazoa; phylum Chordata; class Aves; order Tinamiformes; family Tinamidae; genus Nothoprocta; species Nothoprocta perdicaria. Next base: position 607,893 of record NW_020454605.1, read on the forward strand.
CTCTCATAAATCTAGCAGAGACTGTAACATGACTTTCCCTGTTTTTTTTTTTTTTTAATCTTAATCTGAAATAATGGCCCATAGATAAAATAGAGTTTTATGTTTTGTTTCCCTCGGAGTTTGTGCACGTAACATATTCATGCAGAGATATTCTGCTTATATTATTGCTGCCTCCAGTCCAAAGAACATAATTTTGACTGTTCACTGCAAGCGGATAAGAAGATTGCTACAAATTGATGCCAAGGGGCCCATACTTGGAATCCGTTTTGTTTTTCTTTTAGTTAGTTCCTAAATTGCAAGGGTGTGCATAATGAATGTGTTATCTAGTCCTTCTGTTTTGTGTTTTTGAAGGAGAGACAGCACATACTGCAAAGTGACTTGGCCTACTTGCTCAGGTTCCATAGCAACCCAGTATTGCTGTGAATTCATTTTGTACTAATCAATTAGAAATTTTGCTCTGGCAGCTGGAAGGAAAGTTTATGGGCTGAATACTGCTCGTTTTACTCGGACCTGCAGATTCAGTAAATTCAATGAGATGCTTGTGTGAGAATGATACGGACTTTTAGCTTTTGTCTCTCTCTAGTTGTTGTTTTATTTGGTGAGATAATCAGATTTAATTGTTGACTTTCTGACCAAGCAGAGAAAAAGAGGCAAATCTCCTAATAGACTCCTTGGATTTAAGATATCCTTAAAGATACATTTAAGATACCCTACTGTTACAAATGTAGTTGCTGATACTGTAAAAGGAAGGAACTTTGCTCTCCATGCATTTCAACTGGATGTTCTTGGTATAGATGACCAGGGCATTGAATTTCCTCTTGCATCTACCCAGCACTTGGTGCCCAAGAGGAATTTTACAGGGCCCATGGTCATGTGTGCTGGTGCCCTTCACATTAGTACAGCATTCAGTAACATGGTTAGTATGCATGATCCCTAGGAAATCTTCCACCGTAAAGGTCAGCTCATGCACTTCAGAAAGTGCATATAGCTCCTGTGAAAGCCCACGGGAACTTTCCATGTGTAATCTGTAATGGTGTAGTTGATTAAAATCCAAGGTTTTCATTAAACATTTTCTTCTTCTTGTGAATCTTCTTTTCCCCTGGCCAAAATTACAGTGCTAGGAGATAGGGAGAGCAAAGATATATCAAAAACCCAACCTGCAACCATGTGGAAATAACAGAAAGTTTCTGATGCGGACTGACAAAAGCACATTTGACAAAAGCAAAAGACATTTTGCGCTTCCTTTTTTGATTCCAAAAGCAGTTTATTCTGCTGCTGATCTTTTATGTCTCTCGTACTGCTGTCTGACCAGAGGGAGAGCATAGGGGCTGATGTCCTTTCATTCACTATCCCATTTTTTGTCAGAGTTAGTCACAGCAGTAACCTCATTTTTATGCATTTTCCTGGATTTGGAGTAAATGAGTCAGAGACTTGAAATACATATAATTTAGCCCATATATCTCGATGGCTAGAAAAATGTGTCCTCTCTCAACTTGAAGATGGCCACAGGGTTAAGTCACAAAGTACACGGAAGAACTGGATTTACAAAGCACAGGACTATAGGAAGACAGTGACTTAACACTTTCCTTCCATTTTATTCACCATCACATCAGAATTCAGGCTCAGGCTGCAGAGCATCATCCTGTTTTGTGTCATCTGTTTTTATAATAAATGAAGAATAAATTAAGGACAAGATTTAAACCTCGTTACACCTCAAAGTTCCAGTGCCACAGGGGGGATGATGCAGAGTAGACTTTGCTCCTTGGTTTCAAGTGGAGCCACTTACTTCTTTAAGCAAATCTCCAGGAGATGTTCACCCCAAAGCAGGGTACATGTGCGGCATGGAGAACCATATGATCCCACCTAACTCTGGAGATCTCCATCCTCTGTTTGCTCTTCAGCAAAGCTGGCTTCTTCTTGAGGGAGTTACAGCCATTTGAGCGTCTCTTGAGCACAGGTGCAACCCTATAGTCCCTCCAGCTCCCTGGCTTTGCCTCCAACACCGCAATTTTGCCCTTTGATTATATTTGATGATTTGTAAGAACTGTACGTGGTTCTTATGTGGTAGATGTATATGGAAGTGACATCCAGGRGCTTGTCAGGAGAAGAACCGTTGACCAAGGTGGGAAGGAACTTGACAGGACCAACCTTGGGGGTCTGAAATGCTAAACCCGCTTCATTGCTTTGGGTTTGTGCTTTTTTCTAGAGCATCCATGTTATGTTTCCTAAAAAATGTTGTACTGCTRCATTGTCTGCTATGTTATGTTCAAATGTGCTCAGATTTTGTTTTTTTYYTTTTYYTTTTTTTTAAAGCTTGCTTGTTTTCTTTTGCTTGTCTTACTGTGATGGATTTTGCATGATAACTTTTCAATACTTGGGAAAATGTGGTACATGAATCATTATGGCTTCCAAATCAAATTTATTATGGGGGAGAATTTCATGTTCAAATGTATATGTCCTGTATTTTTAACGTAATTACATGTTCGTGTTTATATTCCCTCTGTTTTTAGTGATGTGCTGCACATATTTGACCTCCATGCTTGCCCAAAAGCCCTTTTACCATATGAGGGGTTCCAATTTGCCATTTTTTGTTTAAAATCGGGTCAGAATAGCACCTTGGTACTACTGTTAACTTGCAGTGAAAGGGATCTGGGCCCCACGTGCCCACTGCAATTCCCCTGTAGTCAGTTGAAACTGTCGCTCAGCCACCAATATTTTTAGTGAAAAAATATTACTTAAAAACTCAATTTGATGAATATTCTTTTGGTGGGATGTAATTAGTGACAGGACACTGTTTTGGGTGTCTCTTTTTGCCATCACACGTCAACCTGGCTCCCACCTGCACCCTCAGATGGGTCCGATGGGGCCGTTTGCAGTAGATCCAGTGCCAGGGACTGACCAAAACCAGTCTCCCCATAAGGGGACCACATCGTTTTCACACAAAAAGGCACGAAAAAAATAAAAATTACCTCATAAATTACCTCATAACACATGAGTGAAGTATTTTTCCCCTCAGAAAAATGCAGCCAGGCGCAGCAGGTGGGAAGCCGCAGGCCAAACTTGAGGCAGCACAGGGGAGTGGAGGAGCACCATTATCATTAAAAACTATGATTAAACACTGATTAATTGGGGGATGGAGCGGGGGGGCGCATCGCCTCACGGCCGCCAGCGCCCCCGCAGGGCCCGCGGGCGGGCAGATACGTGCAGCCGGCCGCCCTCCCTTCCCGGCGGGGGCGGCCTACCCCCGTGCCTCGACTTTATCATTCATCATTATTTATGTGTTTATTTATTTGTCTCTCTGTGTATCTTCTTTATTTTCCGTCTCTGTGTGTTTGTGCGTCCACGTGTGTGTCCTCCCTCCTCTCCCACCCCCCCCAACGCAGGTCCCCCCCTGCGCGGCTCGTCCGCTTCCTCCACCCCCCCCGCGCACTCCCCGTCCCCGCCCCCGTCGCCGCCGGCCAATGAGGGCCCGGGGCGGTCGCTAGGCAACGGCGCGGCCCCGCCAGGCCCGGACTCAGACTCTGACGAGGAGTTTGTCCCTAGTCCCTTCTTAGTTAAAAGTGGCTCTGGAAACCTCTGTGTCCCCGCCGCCAACGGTGAGTGACTTCTCTCTGCGTGCTCCGGTGGCAGGGCGTGCGGCTGGGCGCGCGGGCGGGCCGGCTGGTGGGCTGCGGGGTGGCAGATGCGCGGGCGCTGCCGTTTTAGCGGGGGAAAGCGGTGGTTTTGGGGGGCGGGAAGTTGCGGGGTGGGCGGCCTGCGCGTCCCGCCGTGGGCGCYGCACCTGGGCTGAGTGTCTTGGCCTCTCCGGGACCGATGTTGCCTCGAGGACAGGCACCCGCTGTCATTTCGCACCCGCGAGGAAGTGATTTCTCTGGAGAAACTCCGGGAAAGTTACGGAGGCCAAAGGAGGCAACGATGGGGAGATGCCCAGGTGGGTCGGTCCTAGATCCTGTCAGAAACTCAGACACCGAGGACGATGCTGGGGATGCCAAAGCCAAGGGCTGGATCCCCTGGGTTGCCACATCCTCCCAGGGGCACTGCATCCTCCCAGGATCTGCTCCCTCGCTTCCCTGGGAGACTCCCTAAGGATGCGGCGCTTCTGCAGCTTCCCACCATGGGGCCAAAGCCACCGGCTCAGCCTAAGGAAAAGAGGGATTTGCAGAGCGGAGGTGAYGCTCGTGGGCAGAGAAAGGGGGGATTTCATGCCGGGTAGTGTAACCTGACGCAGCGCAGAGCGCAGCCRGGGAATAGCAGCGACCACTCGGGCCGCTGCCATCCCGCTGGAGTGGTGATTGCTCACGGCTCTGATTTATGACGGCATTCAAAGATACCACGAAGGAAAGGAAGAGAGAAAGGTGAGAGAGAGGTTTACAGCAACTTAACTGCATTATGTTACACTTCCTAAGAAGTTCTCCTAGTCCGCTGTTATCTGCAAGTGAGGAGAGAAAGTTTGACATTTACTTTGCTCCACCACCTCCCATCCCCTTTCTCAGCTTCTCTTTTCTTCTCTTTTGTTGCATTTGTTATGGTAAAAACAAACTTTCCCTTCAGGGCTTTTCAAAGGAGCAGGTTATCTGCTCGGGATTGTCATCCTAAGGAGAGTAGGGGGAAATACAGTGTCGTATTCATTCAGGAAGCTGCTTAAAATTCATATCCTCTATTCAGCTTCCCCCCTGCCCTGCCACCCTGCAAGGCACACACACACACTCCTGCCTCCTTGCAGCCACATCTGGAATCGTGGAGATCGCCCTCCCCTTGGATGTAAAGCCAGGCTTGTGCTCGAACCGCCTGATGTTTGCAGCATCATAATGTGGGCTCTTTCCCACTGTTCATTTAGGAAGAAAATATATGTACACATACACACACGCCTTCCAGGTAACAATAATAAAATAAAGAAAATAAAGAAATAAAGGAGGGGGACAGGAGATAAAAAAAAAAAAGGCAAGTGAGATTAAAGACCTTAATCTCATYTTTTACTAATTAGCTGAACAACAGCAAAAACAGTGTTCAGAGTCCGCAGTGGGTTGATGACATTAATGCATTATTGATGTGCTGGTGAGTTAGACTTCAGGCTTTTCAGCTGCCTGCTTCTTTATCCTCTTCTTTCTTTCTCAATACTTTTTTTTTGCATCAGTTTGTAGACATGCTGCATTCCCTGAGGCCTCCTTTATATGTAGGATTCAGCAGGTTGGTTATGAATATGTCCCACACAACGACAAGGTGTCTGGGGTCTCATTTGCTTAGTTATTCTAGTTGTTCAGTAATAAGAGGTGCAGACAACGCCAGCACATCAGTGACTTGTTAGGATGTCACCATCATCAGGAGAAAAACAAAGGTGACCTTTGAAAGCCACACTGACTTATCAACACATAATCTGAGAGTTCGCATGAATAAGAAGCACAGGCCATACAAGCCCATCATGTCTAAAAACCAGAGACACTTCTGACCTCTGTAAATGGATTTAATTGCTTTAGTTCCTTAATGTTCTTTTTCTGAGGCTTAGTCAGCTTAGACTTTAAATGATAAAGGCAGCTCTTTATGTTCCCTAAATGGGGAATATTAGTAAAAGCTTATTTTGGTTAGGACTAAGTTTAATACAGTTAGAACGCTCATTCTCTGAGAGCAGTAGCTGTCTCAACAGCAGGACAGCCGAGAATGCTGTCCAGAGGATTTGTGTTGTGCTTTTTAATTGATTGTGGCTAGGTTCTCTTTCCACAGCTGTGTAAACTCAGCCTTAGAGAAGTCCATCCAAAGTAAGTAACACCCAGAGAGCTGCACCACTGATACAAATCCCCATGTAAATTGCAAATATAATGCACATGGAGCTTAAGAAACATGCTACTTTTTGAAGATACAGTGGGCTGTTCTTCATCTAAGCTCCTTTTSTTCCAGAAAGGTAATAACGTTCCTAATAGTCGGTCTGCGCTTCCAGGGAAATGCCCAACTAAACTTTTCAATAAAGACTTGAACAAACTAAATAAATAGAAAAATATGTAGGCATCTTTTAGAACTTATATTTTGGTACTAGATGTATTAGAGGTAATTTTGTTTACTTATAAAAGTAAAAATCTCTTAGAACATTATACATCCCAAATATCTATTATACCCATACTATTAACAAGCACTTAACTTCAAGGAAATGAGATTTTTCAGACATAGACCTTTTCATTTCTGTTTTTAAATATCTAAACTCCAGAAGAATGCTATATCTTTACCTAGAATTATCAAAAGTAACTGGGATCTAGAGGCCTCCAATTCAGGTTGTTTACTTTCAGAAATCTTATAAATTCATAATTTGAAGAATTCAGCACTATTTGAAAATTAGACTTTTTTAGGGTATCTTAACAGAAACTCAAAATTACTAATTAGTTCCTAAGATTTGTCATCAGTYAGCATATAAGTATGTATGTATTTATCTATATCTGTCTTTAATTTGCACCAGTAAATGATCTGACCAGCCAAAATGATCCCMAAAAGTCCCGAATCCCTAGGGAATGCTGTGTAGGAAGAGCACACTGGCCTGGCACTCTCTGTTTCCACCTACTCTTCAGCATCCATAGCTGTCGTGCCCCGGATGCCAAGGGTACGTTCCTGCTTGGCATAACTGTGAGGTAAGGGAAGAGCAGTTATCCCCATGGGGAGCGGATGTGCACAATGACAGAGAACGAATTTTGAAAAACACATGAAGTCTGTGGAAGATGGGCATCCAGGTTCCTTGGAGAACACTGATCATGTTTCCTTTTAGTCAAAGTTGAAGAGTATGACTTCTTTCAGCTCCTTCATCAGGGAGCAGTCATTCAGTAATGAGGGTACTTGTGCCATTTTGTGGGGTCTGGGCTGTTTCTCGAGGTTATTCAGATAGACAAGACTAGATGCAGATGCATTAAATAACCTCTGCACACCTTTGGAGCCCCAAAGTCCAAAATCACCTCAGGTTTGGGGCATTATAGATCTCTAGCACGCAACTTTAGAGAAGAGTGCATGGATTTTATTAAATTCAGAAGATACCAGGAAGGTTAAAGAATATATAAAACTGTCTCTGCAGTCCTAGAAGTTACTTTACTAACACTTAATTGATTAAGTCTGCATAGGAGGGAACTAGTACAAAGGGTACAACTAGTACAAATGAGTCTTAGAACTCATTTGAGAACTTGTGTAGCCCAGTTTCTTTGGATTCCTTCTCATTCCCAGTGATGCCTTATGTTGCTCTGTCCTGATTTCACCAGTCCTGTTCTTCTGCTAGGGAGGATAGGGTTACTCACAAAACAAGCTAGTGAAGACCATGCTGCCTGTCCCCACAGCGATACTGCTGCTGTAGCAAGAGAGATGGTAGGTGAAGGTGTAATTCTGTATGTTATCAGACTCTGAATTCCAAGAGGAGTGCTCAGCGTTGTGTGAAGCATGGACAGTGCATCCCTCACCTCAGTCACAGATTGCTCTTGTCAGTGCCCGCCAGGACAGAGAACTGCTCACAAGTGCTGCGCGAAGTACATCCATAAATGCTCCAGGTCAGATCCTAAGAGAGGAGTGCAGCTTTCAAAAGACTCTTGATTTGGTTGGAAAACAGGCCAGATTGGGACCAATTTCCCCTCTAAAAAAAAAAAAACAAAAAAAAAAACCCCTCACAATATGCTTCTGCTATTCAGTGTGGTCTGCATAAGCAAGCTGCTCATTGACCAGCAAAATCGTGGCCAAAGAATTACTACAGATTCGTGCACTGCCTTTGCTGCTTGCTACTTTGAAGGATTACGTTTCCCTAAAATCTTCCTCCTTCCGATTTTTAACTGAAGTGGACCAGTTAGGCATCTTGATAGATGACCCAAAGAGTTTGTTCTGTTTGTAATGATCAGCCTTGAGCTGTTGAAGGCAGTTCAAATTCTTAAGTTGGCTTCCTTGTCCTTAAGAAGGAACTTTCCACCTAAGTTTTGGCCCACATTTTCCATAAGTCCTTCATAAAAAATGACTAATGAGGACTGCTGCTAATTTACAGCAGCCTTATTTGTATTTCTCAAATAGTTTGATTTGGTGTAATTTGTGGATACATGGCGCTGTCTAGTGGGTGACCAGTCAGATCATCATCAGCTGCTGCTACTGCTGCAGCTAAATTCCTTTAGGATCTAAAAAGGATCTAAAAGAAGACACTTTTTCTATCTGTACCTAAAAGAGAATACTGTTTTCCAAACAAATTCGGACCAGGTCTGCAGCACAGTGTGGGCAGCCAAAAGGCTGAATTGGCATCAGAAAGAGCTATGGCAGACTGTGGCTATAAGGTTGGAGCCTGCTAAGTTAGTTTGTATGATTTTTGTCATTTTGCCTTGATTTTCACAGATGAAATCCACTCAAATATCCCCCTAAATTCACTGAAACCATCCAGAAACTCCCAGACATGTTTGCAAATTTGTCCTCAAGGCGTTCCCCCAAGTTTATCTGGTTGTAAAGCGCTCAGCTAAGCTCAGATTTTGAATTCCCGAGCACCAGCCATTGCTTTTGGATCTCTGGAGGATCCAGCAAGCAGTTKTAATCCAGCAGATGTGAGGAGGATCAGATCATGAGTTATTCCTGTTCCTGTTCACTGGGCAGTGGAGCCATCCTGTTGAGTTTTTGTTCCTCCCGTTTCACTCTCGCTACCAGGAGAGGAGATCAGAAGTGTATCGGCTTGCAGGCTGCAGATCTCTCTGTGGATATGGAGCTCCAGAAGGGCCCGCTTGCTTTGCTTCTGCTTGGACTCCTGCCCTGTAAATTTACTTTGCATTGGGAGTCTATTTGTTTAACCTAGTGGTTGTTTGGCTTCAGGATGAGCCAAAGGTGAGAAGCAAATCATTTGCCATAGGACCAGATTCCTATCACTAATATTAGTGGGAGGCATTTGGATTAGATCCCAGCATAATGAGGGTCAAATCCTGACCCAGCTAAAATCCTTTYGGCTCAAACAGGAGTAGATTTGTCCAGGAGCGGATAATCTGAATACACAAAAAAGTCAGGTTTTCTTTGCAAGGAATAAATATSCCAAAGAGAACAAAGCAAAGTTATCATTGTCACATGCAGTGAAGGGCAGAAGTGAAATGAGTCACCTTCCCGGCCAGTAGRGAACACACTGAATCAGTTAAAGCAGATTTATAGCATTTTAGCTGTGATAAAACCATATCAATGTGTATATGAATTTACATAGGACTAGKGCTTTTTTCTTTCTTCTAATGCAAGCCACATTGAAAAGTGTGCACAAAGGAGCCCCACTCAGCAGAAAGACAACTGGAACAAATTATATGCATTCAGACTTGTTAAACGGAATTGGCAGCAGAAATATTCCTAGTAACCTGAGCATTACAGCAGCATTGGTATAGTTAAGGTTAGGTCAGCATTTCCATTAGAAATCCCTACTTTCYGAGGTTTACATCTGCAGTAAAAAATCACTGTGGGTTGAAACTTGACATGCTGTACGAGGTCTCATCTAAGAAGGATCGTTTTTACCTTTTTCTTTACAAAATTGGAGAGAAAAATGTATTTGATGAGTCAAGCTACAAGAGCACAAACGAAAATAGCAGTGTTCTGGCTTTGATCCTTTTCAATGTTAAAAAACCTGTTTTCTTCTTTATAGTGTAACTATCAAATGTACAACAAAATCTCGCTCTGGAGAAGGAATTAATCATTACTCTATTARAGGAAATGAAACATTAATTTATGGCCCATTAGATGCTTTTTCACTGCAGGCCTGCCGGTATTTCGGTCTACTTCAGGTTATGCTGAGAGATTTGTGGCTACCATGAAACAAAGCCTCCCAAGGATCAGATTTGGCATGGAAAAAAAAAATGCTCCTGGGCAGCTTTAGGAGAGCAAAACATAGAAGCAGAGTGGTCAAGAGACTGGAGCAAGTGCTGGGAATTGAGCCTTCTGGTTTCTGCTACGGGCTTCCTCAGCTGAAAAAAAACCCTTTAACCTCAGTTTTCTCAGGTGTAAAATGAGAATAGAGCAAACCATTGACTTCAGTATTCTTTCAAAACGAGATGTATAAATCAGTCGATATTACTGGAACAAGCCACAGCTTACTGTAATGCGAATGAAAGGAGAAAGGGAGACCCTTGTCTCCATACGTTCAGGCAGCAGGTTGTTAAGAAAGTCAGCTAATCTTTAAAAAGAAGAAAAGCTCATTGGAGATTTTTGGGCACACAGTACTGAGCTGGTTCCGTCTGGGCAGGTGTCATCCCTGGGTTGAAGCCCGTGTGGCTGAGGATCTCCTGGAACGTTGTGTCCCTGTTGGGCTTCTACACTTGGAGAAGTCAAGGCTGATGTTCCGAGAACCCTTTGCAGCCAGAGAAAAGCCAGTATCAAAGGGCAGTGAGTGGAGGAAGCCTGGTCATCACGTCCTTCTGGCTGCATTGTGTTGTTGCACAACAGAGGATCTCTTGGGTGGGAAAGAATCCAACCTGGGCAAGGCTTCTTCATTCGATCCTTTCCAGCCATATGTCTTCATTTTAAAATGAGGACCTGGGGGCTTTGAACTTTATTTATAAGCTGAAATTTGCTGGCCACTGAGAACTCCTTGTTTAATTTGTAAAGGAGAAGCCAGAAGGCAAACTTAGGTGTTCTTTAAATTTCCAATAACTCCCTAGCTTCAGGAGATGTCTCCCCCCATTTCCTTCTCTGTCATTACTGTGCTTCACATTATCCACTGTGTTTATTGTGACACTCTATTAATTTCAACTACTGTTTCCAARCCACCATGTGACCCTAACAAATTCCTTGGATAAGGCAGTGATAGCTTTAGATACTCTGGGTGGGTGCTTTGAGGCTCTGAGCAGAAGGGAAGGGATCAGGTTAAAGTGACTGTGAGAGCAGCCCGGAGGAAATGATGCCTTCAGTGGATACAGTGTAAATTTTCTGAAATAATAATAATAAAAAAATGTATTTGAAACATGGCAAGAGGGGATAGTGCAGCTTCTTGCTGTGGGTATGTGAGTGATGCTGCAGCCTTTGAAGCCGTTTCCCCTGCGTGCCTGGGTGCAAAAGCAGCACGGCTGCTCCGCTCAAGGGCGGCCGATGCTCAGCTCTGCACCTAGCAGCAGGCCCAAGCCCTTAGTGCCCATGCCTGGCACTAAAGCTGCTCTGAGAGACAGTTCTGGCACAGAAGAAGCCTTTGATCTGGTAGGGATTTATGTGAAGGACTGTCACAGCTCCTTACGAGTCAACTGAGTTAAGCCTTTGAGGACTAGTGTATGCACCCCACGTAAGAATTCATCTCGCTGGCAGTTTGCAAAACTCCACAATTTGAAAGGTTAAAAGGTTTGCTTGTTTTTAATGCCCACCATGTGAATTTAGACACAAATTCCAAATACAGATGGAATAGCTGGTATTGTGTTTTAAATGCGTGACTGGTGTTAGCTCAAAATTTACTACACTACAGGGTCTGTATTTTGTAACAGAGGGAACTGGGAGTCAGAAGTCTGCTTGCTCTTCCCGGGGCGTAACCTTGGCCAAATCACCTAAATGCTGGTGCCTGACTGTGCCACAGATTAACATATAAACCAKGCTATGAAGATGACTGTACTTTTGTTACAGCCTTTGAAGATTTTTGAGATTTTTCAGTGAAAAGTCCTGCTGCTGCTGTCCCCGTCCATTCTRTAGGTGCATCCACTGCATCCCAGGGCTTTGCTGCCGGCTTTTCAAATGGGCTCGCATCTCAAAGGGCTGCTGATGTCAGGAAGTTAATCTGGGAAGTTAGACTTCAAAACTTCAAGGTTTGGACTGGTTTTTAAAGGGAAGGTTTAACAGATTTTTCCTATCTTTCCGTGTAATAATTAGGACTATTTAAAAAAGCTTGCTAATTAAAGCTTACTCGTAAAGCTGGTGAAGTGCAGCCAGCAGACAAAATGTCTCAAATTGTAGGACTGTGAGACACTCATAAATTTCAAACATTTACATATCATGTCTGCTTACAAACTGACAGCTCATGCTGACATGACAACGTAGCCCAGATTTTCTCCCATAAAAATACACAACAGTTCACTAAAGACAGCACTGGAGGGGCAAAAGAGCAAGYGAGTCTGTGTTACCTGAAATACAGAAGCCTGATCCTGACCCTTTTACTGATGAAGATCTTCTTGACCAGCAAGTGCTCTCAATGGTAAGAGCTGTCAGAATAGGGAAGCAGAACTGGCTCTTATTATTTCTCACAGTTCCTAACCTTGAATTTTATTTTCAGTATTTTGGACACCTTGGAGTGGTAGATGCATGATCCTATGTTATAAACAGGGAACACCATTGTGAACCTTAAGTGGCCGTATTTCTTTCCACCATCTGGGGGAACGGGCGGCCAGACCGCTGATGGGAGCTCGTGTGTCATCACATGAACTATTCAAAATCAGCCAGCCATGACAGCCCGGGAATTGGACTCGAGGTTCTCCCACATAAAGAGAGAACTGAGCTCTGTGACCTGGCTGAGAAAAATTAAAGTAGCGACCCATGCCCCATTAGCATGACAGCCATGGGAGTGAGCTTGGGGGGTAATAAAGTGCCGCAAGATCTTGGAGTGCTTCAGCAGTACTGCTCTGAAGTCTAAAATCGATGCGTTTGATACATGAGGTGGTAATGGAAGAAGCCCAGTGCAGAAGTGCTATGATCGGATGATTTAGTTGTGGCTATAAATCCAACAACAGTGTCGTGGTGATGTGGTAGGACATGGAGCATTTCATAAGGAGCTCAGCATAAAGACTCCTTGCATTAGTCAAGTCTGGCATTAAGTGCGTACAGATGGGGGCTATGTTACTGATATAAGTGACAGATTGGTTCATCTGGGCAAATACAGTGAGCTGGTAAAACAAGGATCTAGTGAGGTACCCCATAGTAAACAGGCACTTTAGAGAGAAGTGTAAATATCTATCTTTTATATAGGTCTCTCTGAGATAAAATTCTGGAAAATCAGCATGGATCACTTTAGTTGAAGGCTTTAAGACCATCTCTAAACGGACTTGCATTGACCCCTTCCATGGCACTTGGCCATTACCAGAGCCTTGCCTCACCCTGCTTGGCCAAATGTATAGATTTTGTAACCGTTCTCCAGAGCCTGGTTTCAACAATCAAACTACCAGCATTTGCCCGTGGCTTGCACTGTGCTACAGTGCAAAACAGCGTAGCACAGTTGTTTTGTTAATCATACATAATTCTTGCCCAAATCACCTGAAACTATTGACTTTTCTCAGTGATGGCCAGTGATAAGACTAGAGGAAACGACCACAAATGGAAGCCCCAAAAGTTCCACAGGAACTTAAGGAGAAATTTGACAGTGAGGGTAACAGAGCCCTGGAACAGGCTGCCCAGAGAGGTTATGGAGTCTCCTTTTGTGGAGACCTTCAGAACTCACTTGGGCTAAGCCCTGTGCCACATGCTCTAGGCGACCATGCGTGTGCAGGGGGTTGGACTAGGTGATCTCCAGAGGTCCCTTCCAGCCTTAACAATTCCATGATTCTGCTGCTCTCACTAAAACTGTCTTTATGACTTACTATCTTGCGATAAGCCTGTATCCTAATCTTACCCCGGCACACATTCAGACATCTTGCTTCAAAATCCGTTCTTTTCCATAAATTCCTCCCCAATCTTTGCTACYCATCTTTGTCTTGTGCTCCATTTAGCTGCCCCTCTCTAACAGTATGGGACAGCTGAAGTTACTAGAACTTCACATATGCTGTGATTACCCGGAGAAAGAAAGGGCAGTTGAGGACAGAAGGGAAAGTTGTTGCTTCCTTCTATTAACATATGTTTCATCAGGAAAAATTTGTTTAGAGTGAGTACAGAGCAGTAACGAGTCAGGGTAGTCATAGCAGATTTTATGGTTTCCATTCAATGACTTGAAAGAAACCCTTACTGTTGTTGCTTGTAACTATTCTGATGCACCAATGAAACTTGAAACAAGAGGTCATTTCAGAGGGTAATAGCTTCCAGCCAGAATGTGCTTCAGTCTACCAGACCACCCATCCTTTCTTTATCAACGAGGGCAAAATAATAGCAGTACTTGACAYTTTTACACAGATGGGTAAAATCTATTGTGTCACCAGTAGATACTTCCAGCAACCGAACCCATCTAACTCTTTTTAATAGCACAGRTAGTTACTTTGTGCCTTTCCTGTGTATATCTCAAAGCAATTAGGAAACAGGAGGTCTCCTGGTACCTCCTTGAACCAGGTAAGTATGATTATCTCCATTTTACGGGGGTCAGGAGTGACTAGCCTGAGGTCACCCAGGCATCTGATAGAATCATGATGGGGATTCATCTTCCCTCATTCTCCCATTTCTGTAACAACCACTAYACTTTGTTCTCTCCCAAAAGCTACACGGAGGTACTTAATACAATTGAGTGCTGCAGCGCAATTGATTTCTAGCAGTCTGCAAGCCATTTTCCAGACCTGATTTCACCTGCTGAAAATGGCTCTGTTAAGAGCAGGAGCTGGCCCCAGCTTACAGACAACCACCATGTTCATACATGGAGTTTGTATTAAAATACACAAAAATGGAGTCAGGCACATAGATGCTAGATCTGCAAGGAAGCCCTTGCTCCAATGGGAGTGAGCAACGAGCAGCTTTCAGGTTCAAAAATTGAATTTCAAAATTTAGCTGTGAATTTTGCAATTTCACCTACCTATCTGAAAATTGCATCTTGGTTTTAACCATGCACATTTCCAAGCAGTCAGAATTTAGGCTTGTGCTCAACATTATATCAACTTCCATTTAAAACAGTTGGATTTGTATTCCATTTCTTCCCTGTAAAATCTCTTCAACAGCTTATATCAGTGTCAGTCCCTGCCAGAAGTTCCTCTAATCCATCCTGGGATAAAATACAAACAGTTCCTCGCTGCCTCTCTGAACTGTGAGTTGCTGGCTATCACGTGGAGAGCTGACTGAAGCCCCTTAATTTATGAAATGCTACTTAGTTCTCAAAAGATTGCCTAAATATTTTACCACATGTCATTTCTGTTGGAAACCAGAACCCATATTGCCTACGCCGTCCATTAAGTAGAACCTCTTCGAGTTACTGTTGCCTCTAAATGGGAGTTTGTATGAGCTGACTTTTATCTGACAACTTCAAGCAGATCTCAGGGCCCCAGCATCTATTCTACATTCTTTTTCACTCCACCTTGGTTTAGTATAATATTTATGTGCAAGATTTAGAGGTGGTCTTAAAGCCTTAGTATTATGTCTGTGTGTGTGTATATATATATATATATATATATATATATATATATATATATATATATAAGTGTTTTTTGCAGGTCACTGAAAGCATATTTCGGAATCTCTTTAAAGAATACAGAAAAGTTTCATCTGCTCAAACACAAAGTGCTTGGTGGTGGTTGATAAATTGCAGTGTGCAGAGGCAGTGGAAAAGCACCAACTTCATCCGTATAAATTTGCTTGGAAGGTTTTCAGTACAGTAGCCCCAGCAAGTCTCTTTCAGCTCGAGCAGTTGAAAGAAAGAGAATATGTAGCGATGGGCCCAAGGGACGTGTGTGGCAGAAGGATGATCCCCAAACCCACCCGCGCAGCCRAAATGTGACGTGCGGATCAGCCTCATCCTTAAATCTGTCGCTGTGATGCGTTGGGGTCCGCGGTGAGATTTGAACGGTGTGAAAAATGAGGGGAGAAGAGGGAAAGCAATAACCTAAACACAGAAAGGCAGCGATTTCTCTGGTTTGGCCTTTGCATCTGCTGAGTTTTTCAGCAGCAACTGCCACCTGTCTGGTCCCCTGCCCCGTAAGGTGGAATTTGCCTCTTGGTGTTTCTCTGCCAGAGCACAGGGCACGGGGCGAATCCTTCTTGGGCCTGTTCAGCCTGAAGAAGAGAAGGCTGAGGGGGGATCTGATCAGTGTCTATAAATACCTTGAGGGTGGGAAGGAGGAGGATAGGGCAGTCTCTTTTCAGTGGTGGCCACTGATAGGACTAGAGGAAACGGCCACAAATTGAAGCACCAAAAGTTCCACGGGAACTTAAGGAAAAATGTCGTAACAGGGAGGGTGACAGAGCCCTGGAACAGGCTGCCCAGGGAGGTTGTGGAGTCTCCTTCTCTGGAGATCTTCCAAACTCACTTGGACTAAGCCCTGTGCCACATGCTCTAGGTGACCTGCGTGTGCAGGAGGGTTGGASTAGATGATCTCTAGAGGTCGCTTCCAACCCTAAGGATTGTGATTCTTGCCCCTTCCCACGGTTTTAATCCGACCGGCCGGACATTGCACWTACTGAACCCTGGCTCGCCAGCTTTACGAGGTTCCTGCAGCTTTGCCTTTGGCGTTGCAGGAGTCCGGAGCGGTGCAGGAGGTGACTGCATGTCCAGAAAAACACGGGCTTTGACATTTCGGGAAAATTCACGCAGTGCTCCGCTGTAAAAGCTGGGAGAAAAGGGAAAGGATTCTGAGGATCTCTGTGCAATTTCAGCCACCACTGAAGTGCATTTTGGAGGAAACGCATGAGCTAAAGACAGAATTCGCTTGTTTCAGATGCTAAAACAAAACATTAAATTTTGCCTTCTAGCATCAAAGAAAGGAGGAAGAAGAGGGTAAGAAAAGACCTAAGAGCACTGAGCAATGTTTTATTTCAAATATAGGAGCGTTTGGGGCTGSCCTGCTCTGCTTCCCGTGGCCCTGGAATGCCATAAATTGGAAATGCTCCTCTCGGAAACAGGTCTGAGCCTCTGATTGCTGAGCCCAAACCAAGTCACACTCGCTGCCAGAGCGGTTTATTCAGCTTGCTGGAGGGAAGCCAAAGGAACTGACCGCCCTGTGAGCTGAAACYGGTGCCAGCCAGCCAAAGAATAACATTGCAGCGACTGCAATGGCAACTGTTTGTTTGTTCTTCCAGCAAAAGGGGAAAAAAGCAGCTTTTAGTGCTGGTGGTGACAGAAGAGGTTAAAAATCGGAGAGGGAAAAAATAAGATTATTGTGGATAAAAGGTTAGGGGCAAATTTTTTTCTCCTTGGTTACCCTTCTCTGATTCCCTGGTCTACGCTGGCTTGTAATTMAGAGAAAAGCTTGTTCTTGATGACTTAAAACATAGGTGTTTTTTCCCCTCATCTGCAAAAACATGGTGATTTCTTCTATATGATAAATTACCGTTACAGATGATGCCTGTAGTTTACAAAYCCACTGGGGATCTCAGGCTTTGTCACTGGGGCAGGACAGCATGTGGTGATTGTGGGATCTACAAACCASAGCTTTGCAGGTGGGAGTGGGAGGCCGTGAGCAGCTGCAGCTCTGTGACTTGGGCCTCAATGCCCTGTACTTCTGCAGCGGTCACAGGGGAGCAAACCATGGAAGCTGTGCAACTTCCAGAGCTTTCCTAAGTGACTCACGGAAAGGCTGAATGTCCTGCAGGTGATTTGGGGGTCTGCGGCTTCTTCTGGCTCGACACTGCGAT
This sequence comes from Nothoprocta perdicaria, assembly GCF_003342845.1. Taxonomy (NCBI): domain Eukaryota; kingdom Metazoa; phylum Chordata; class Aves; order Tinamiformes; family Tinamidae; genus Nothoprocta; species Nothoprocta perdicaria. The sequence continues at coordinate 625,287 of NW_020454605.1, forward strand.
TTCACCCATGCTGTTTGACCCATTATTGGTTATTTGTTCCGGGTGGGGGCTGGATGCTGAGTGGTGCCCCCATTGCAACACGAGGCACCAGAGCTGCTGAGATCTTCACAGAATCACAAAATGGTTGAGGTTGGAAGGGACCTCTAGAGATCATCTAGTCCAACCCCCCTGCTCCAGCAGGGACACCCAGAGCATGGAGCACAGGGTGGCATCCAGGCCCAACTCACTCAATCTCTCCTCGTACGAGAGATGTTCCAGTCCCTTAATCATCTTGGTTSCCCTCCATGTCCCTCTTATACTGGGCAGCCCAGAACTGCACACAGTACTCCAGGTGTCTTGCTGCCTTCGCCACAGTTTAGGCCATACTCATCCTCAGGGAATGTCTGCTTTTTTTGGCTGCTTTTTTTTTTTTTTTTTTGTTAAGTATTTCTGGTAAAACAAATAATCCTGGTAATCAGAGATTACTGGTGATAGCAGCAGCTTCTTTTTTTCTGTGTGTCACAGCAAAGGTGCGTGAGATGTTGTCACGTCTGGAGAAGCTGGATGCTTATTTTGATGTGGCAGACCCTGAAATGTTTTTGTTACCCAGGAATTTCAGTCCTACTAAAAGAAGACTAGAATAAAAGAAAGTTTCTAGTGGTCTTTGGTGTTGTGAAAACAGGTTTAAATATGTGACCCAGCTGCAAACAAAGCAGAGATGAAACAAGATCCAGAATATGATCTGGATCACATTGAAATATGTTTTAATATGATTTGGGGGGACCTCCTCTTTTTTTGTGATTTTGTGGTTTGTTGGAGAAGGTAAGGAGAACAGCCAGTGCAAGCAAGGCCATTAGTCTCATTATCTGAATGCAACATGCAAAGTGGAAGATGATCTTTTTCGTTTCCTTTTTGCAAATGCTCTTCAGCAGATTGTCTGAAACTCCATGGTGAGGCAGAAGCAGGGGATGGAGTAGGGCAGGAAAGTGAGAAATAGACAATSCTCTTTTTCCCCCTTTAAATACCCTAGAAGATCTTTGTCTTCCCTCTATCCTGCGGCATTGTCACCATGCTGCAGGTTGACTGCTTTGATCCTTCCGACCTTGCCACCATGGTCCAACTGTCCTTCTGTCTCCTGGCGGGTCTTCAGACCAGCTACCRTAGAGAAGGAGAAAGATTTGGCCTGTTGGATTCATACAGCTCTGATCTGTGCAGAGAAGGAGAGAGCTTCGTCCTAGCGCCAGATAAGCTCAGCTCATGCTAGGCGGTCACAAGGGGAGCAAAAATGGCAGGCTGAGAGGCTCAGCATTAGTTTTGCTATATATCCAACAATTTTTTTCCCAATTAATTAAAATAAATGGCCATGAGGTGCAAAGTTGCTTTCTAATGCAACTTCCCACTAGAGCCAAAGTTCTTTATCTTTGTGCTAAAAAGAAAATTTAGATTTTTTTTCCCCTTAGAAATCAGCATTGCTTCATTCCCAGCAGTGTGAAAGGGAGTTGTTAGCCACAAAGCTTCCTCTGTGCACATAATCTGTTCTTTTCAGCCTCCCTTAGGAGCGACCTGAGCCCAACTTTGTACAAAGATCTTCAGACGATCTCCGAATCGCTGTCTTGCCTTGTGTTATATTGCTATTTAAGCACAATAAGTGGCTCATTCCATGAAAAGCACAGGGAGAGACAAAGAGCTGCCATAGTAGGAAATCCAGCAAATTTTCCTTACTCAATATCAAGCCTAAAACAATGAAGAGAATTTCTACAGCTCTTGGTCATAAAACAGTCCCTTCACTACCCGCAGGAACTGGAAAAATTAGAGAAGCCAACAGAGAAGCTATTATTGGCAAATGCCTTAACGCAATCAAATARGGTCTTAATACAAAAGGGTAGTTCTTATTATTACTAGATTTCAGCTCGTGATGAAAATCAGTTTGCTGATTGCTTTTTCAAGTGTGGAACATGTAGCAAAGCATATGCTACTCTCACAACATCACAAGCAACAACAGTTAGGTATTTTTACCATTACATTTGGTTTTCTTAATAAACCAGTCTTATGTTATCTTCTTTGATGCTCTCACATGGTGAATCCATCMGGGAAATCTCCCAGGAAGGCTGGCTGGTCCTTACCTGGGCCGCTGCTTTGCTTTATGAGTCAGTACTGAAGCACCACCCCGGTGGAGTATCAGGTGTTTGACTCAGACACAAAACCAAAATCTTGACCACTTTTTTTGTGGTTCTTAAAGATCTCATGTCATCTCCGTAATAAAACAGCGATCTACTCCCTTCTCTTAATCACATTTTGATCTGAGTAATTCTATCCCACCCTTCCAGATTTTCCATCTATTTCCAATTGTCTCAAGGAGCCTTTTTTTTCCCCCCCAATTTGTATTCCAGTATTTTGTTTTAACGATCAGTGGTTATTCCTTATCGATGAACCTGTGAAGTGTTTCGTGGTCTTGAGCAGCTACTGAGTTTCAGCACAGGGGCGCTGGATCAGTACCGATGTGCTGCTCTCTAGTATCTTTTTACCCACCTTAGAACAACATGGGGAGGCCCAGCTGATTAAATCATCATGAAACAACTCAAGATTATCATCTCTACCTGATGCAAAGTCATGTYATCTTCATAGTTAAAAAGAACTTGGCTGCTGCATTCCCTTCACTGCCTTTCATGTAGTCTTGAAGAACCTTCTCCCCTACTCAACTGAGCTGCCTTTAAAACCCTTGCAGATTTTTGATAGAAGATAATGTTGTACCGGATAGCAAGGAAGCCGGTGCCAGGATATGAGCATTTTTGTGGGATAAAATCAAATCTTTCTAATGCTCCTGATTATGCATCCCAGCTGTCCTTGYTTTGCAATTCCAATGATTTGAGTTTTTGTAAAAATGTTTGTTTATTGCTTTTTTTTCCTCCCTCTTCCCTCTACACACACCAGCATTTTATTTATTTATTTATTTTGCCTCAGAGCTCAGCTTTTATTTCCAGTAAAATAACAGAAAACAAACCATAGCTAATTGGCTTTTTGTTCTCGATTTTTTGACAAGTGACAAACACTGAGATCAGAYTGTGGTGCATATCCTGCAGCGGGCGTATGGAGCCTGAGTTAGGGAATTGCAGCTTCTCCATGATGGTTCTCCACCCATATTCACTTCAATCGTGTTGGAAGCATTTGTGTTTATGTGGACAATGCCCTATGTGCTTCCTCTCACAGTTAAAGGGGTGACCTACAAGCTGACCAAATCTTGGTAGAAAACAGCCTTCAGCGTGTAGACTTAGCTCCTTTTTGGGGGGGAAATTCTTGCTTTATTTCATAGTTTTGGCAAACGAAGAGTCTGAAGTCTGTGGCTGGGAAACCTGTGATCTGCATATAACCACATCCAACTATGCCCAGTGCTTCCTGTTCTAAAGTCCCAGTCCTGCTCTTATTCCTTCTCTGGAGGTCTTCAAAACCTGCCTGGATGCCACCATGTGCCACATGCTCTGGGTGTCCCTGCTGGAGCAGGAAGGTTGGACTAGGTGATCTCTAGAGGTCCCTTCCAACCTYAAMYATTCTGTGATTCTGTGATTTTGATCAAAAGCAAAATTCCTATTGTCCTCATTAGCAACGGACAAGGTCCAGGGTAATGAGAGAAGGAAGAACCTCCCTTCATTGAGTTGGGACAGATTTATTGCTATAATGTGCTCTCTGTCCAGCCATAGCTTGCAGCACTCACAGGAATGTCACTGCTGGGGAGAACATTGTGTCTATCAGACCATGTTCCCAAGAAGATCCTTGTTTTGCTCCATCTTCTTTCTCCTTTGTGTAATTCTGGCCCATGCATTTTGTTACAGCACTGGAAGCTGAGAGAGAACCAGGGGTGAAATAACACAAGAGTTTAATTAAAGTCCTGCCTCAGCACATTATCTATATCATTGCTGACTTATCTTCAGGATAAATAGGTCTCAGTTTGATCAAGGGTTGTCCTGAGACAGCCTGAATCTCTTCTTTCAATTTAGAAATTATAATACTAACTACAATGATAATATAATAATTATATAACACAAATTACTAAATTATGCATATAAATAATATAACTATTGTAATAATATATGTATTTATATAAATAATTTAGTTATATAAATAATAATAATTTAGAGATCCTTCCCCTTCTGCTCCCTGAACTGGAGTCAGCATCAGCTCTTTTATAAAATCCTGTTATAAAATATTAATTATTTCCAGTAAYCACCTGCCTCTGTGATTCTCTCCATCTCCTTCCCTCTGTTGCTCTGTAAGCCAAGGGGAACYTCTGGTGACTACATGGAGCATCCCAGGCCTGGGCAACGCCAGCTCCACCCAGCACATTCCCCTTCGTGATCGGTTGTGTTAAGTGAGTTCCAGGAGAAGGGCGAGGAGGCTGGCACTGCTCTTGTCACTTTGGAGCAAGCGGTAATTTTAGGCTGCTACTCRTCTCAAGGGAGATTTCTCAGCCTGCAGATTTGCTGCTTCAAACCACATGCTTAAGTGTCAGATAACACAGGAAAGGACCCAGGAGCCAGCTAGGCCTTGTCTGTGCAGCTTTGTTTTAAGGGAGAATTGATGGGACATACATATATATATCTTTTTCCTGTGTATTCTCACTCCTCTCCAGATTATGCAAAGACAGTAAATCTTCATTTGCTGAAGAAAGAGTTAAGTACAGTCTGCTGTKGCATGTAGTGATTTTTTCTGGACTTGTAAGTCTTAACATTTCATTTTYTATGCTGTCAACTTTATTCCTTATTTCTCTTCAGTAAAATTCAGTGTAGGTGCAGAAGTCCTGTGTTCAAGCAACCGACAYCACTTAATAACCTTTGGTCTTCTAGTTGCCTTTATTACCATAGCTCAAGAAGGGACATCTTAGGACATCTCTTGTATGAGGAAGGACTTAGCGACCTGGCCCTGTTTCACCTGGAGAAGAGAAGGTTGAGAGGGGATCTGATTAATATGTCTAAGTACCAGAGGGGAGAATGTAGGGAGAAAGGGGCCGAACTCTTTTTASTGGTTGCCAGTGACAGGACAGGGGACAATGGGTTCAAGTTGAAACACAGGAAGTTCCATCTGCGTGTGAGGAAGAACTTCTTTGCTGTGAGGGTGACAAAGCCCTGGCACAGGCTGCCCAGAGAGGCTGTGGAGTCTCCTTCTCTGGAGGTCTTCAAAACCCGCCTGGATGCCATCCTGTGCCCCGTGCTCTTGGTGTCCCTGYTGGAGCAGGAGGGTTGGACTAGGTGATCTCTAGAGGTCCCTTCCAACCTCAACCATTCTGTGACTCCGTGAAGCAGGATATTGAGACTCGGGGGCTGTGTTGGAGCTCTCATTACTCCAGCCTTAGCAGCAAATCCCTGTCCATAATCAATGTGATTATTAGAGCCTTGCGCGCAGTGACCACGTGTGAGATATAGTTCTCCTGCTCTTTTTAAAGGCAAACGAGGGACTGAATTTATTCACTTGCATAAAAATGCAGGAGCATTCCCCGGGGATTTATAAGAAGTGCCTCAACAGGCAAGTCACCTGGCTCTTCTGACACTTCGAAAAGACACACGCAGCTACTGCGAGATGCTTTTATGTGTTTTGCTAAAGGTGTACGTTTCAGAAGTGCTYGAGTGATATATAAGCCAAAAATCACTTTCAGGAACATTTAGACTCTAAAATGCATGGACCATTTATGAAAATGCAGCCTATCTTCGGCCCTAGGCCTTCTGGAAAATATATCTCAAAASCTTTTGAAAGTATAAACCTCATCATTTATCTCTCACCCTTTCACACACCTAAATAAGCTGAGCCCTGCACCCCGTTAAACCTCATAATTTACCACTGGGGCAATAACCAGCTCCAGCCCCTCGCGCCAACTACAAAGCACGGCTTAAAAGCACAGGAAAAGGAGCTGTGTCCCTGCTCGTGCACCTTGGATCACAAATCACAGCCATCGGGGAKCGGGGCATTTCGAGGGAGCTGTTTCTGTCACTCCGGTAACACCGCCGGGCTGCCGCCGAGAGAGGAGGTTCGCACGCGGGAGACGCTCGCTTGGAGCTATCGCCGTGATGAAGTGAAATTTAAAATTACATTAGATGTTTGCTTAAGAAACAGCAGATGAGGCCCTGCGGATTCTCAAATCCTCCTTGCCACGCTGTAAAACGAAACCGCAGCCATTTGTTATTCTTCCACGGGCGTCTAGGAAGCCGAGGCAGAAAGGGATGACCTTTTAATGAGGCTTTCCAGGTTGGAGGGGTTTGAATGGGGGGCTACTTTGTGCTGGTTTAAGGTTCTGGTTCCACGACCGTATGGAAATGCCTTTTCTCGCCTGGAAAGCCTGGCTGATTTTTGGTGTTGCATCAGTGAGATTTTACAGGCATTTCAGGCCCCTCTCACAGATTTTGCATGAATATCAATAAGTGATTTGCAGTAATAGGTCGAGAGCTTAAATTGAAGTCACTCCCAGCATCAAGAAAATTAGTAAATTCATATGAAAACGTTTGACTCCCCCCCGCCCTGCAACTTTTAACCAATGCCCAAGAAAATGTGCCTTCCTTCTTGTAATTTCAGGGAATATCACTGTTGACATAGCTTACATTGTAAAATATAAATTAGTCCTCCAAAGGTTTTAAATGGTTTAAATACCGCTTTTCAGCCCCTGCAAYGACTGTGGTGTAGCTTTTCCCATCGCAAAGCTTATTTTAATTAGACTTGGAAATGGAGCTTTCTCAGAAAAACAGGATCCTGTGAGGGCCTTTGTTTTTACTTGTTGTGACTAAAAATGGCACATTTTGCTCGAAGGTGATGTATGGCCAGGCAGTGTTTTTGAGGTTGTGAACTTTCGACACCAGTGAGAAGAAAAAGAAAAATCTCTTGGCGGTCGAATTGCTCGCAGGACTGTATTCATGCAAATGCTCCTCATAGTCCAATATGAAGTAGTGTATTATAAACCATTTAACACTGGCATCCTTTTCCCTGCCTTTCAGATCATTTGCATGGGTCCAGCAGTGGAGAGGGCCAATTTCCATGATAAAGAAAGGCCTCTCCCCTTTAATCACTTACCACCAAATGAACCATTTAATGCCACATTCAGACCTATTGTTCCAGGATTTCCCAGGGCTCCCCTTGATCCACTTAGGCTCCCTTATCTGCCTTTTGTCTCTTGTTAACCTGCTTGCTTTTTGTAAGGGGAAGGAGAAGGGAAAATCAAATCTATCCCAAGAGACCTGCAGATGTTTAATTAAACTTCTTTCCCCCTCCTCAAAAATAGTTTGAGATTCCTTAGCAGTGTCCACTCACTGTGATTCAGCAGGTTCCGTAATTACCTGCCTGGCTTGGAAAGGGCTTGATTGCTACTTCTTTGTCCATTCTTTTTTCAACTTTAAATGGCTGCTGAGTCTCCTCCAGATGAACAGTGTCAGGGTGGTCTAGATCTATGTGCAGCCTTAAAAGCTTCTAAAACGTAAGTTAACAGAAGAATGGAAGTGCACGACTTCTTTATCTGTGTTCTGAGGGCCAGGTCCTCTAACCTTTGCTTTGGATTGAGCATGTATGTGGTACACATATGGGTGTATGCGGGTAAGTCTGCTCAGTGAAAATAAAAAGCTGTGGACCATGCCCCAGGTCACATGTGGAAGACTTGGAATAACGACTTCATGATCTCCAACATATGGAAATGGAGCATTTGACTCCAACTGTATTTTATGCAGTATTTTCCAGTGGGTCCAGTTGAAATGTCTAGGGACTGGGGCATCTGTCGTATGAGGAAAGACTGAGAGCTGGGTCTGTTTGTTTAGCCTATAGAAGGTTGAGAGGGGATCTTATCAACGTGCACAAATATCTGAGGGGAGAATGTAGGGAGGAAGGGGCCAAGCTCTTCTCAGCRGTGGCCAGTGATAGGACAAGAGGAAATGAATACAAATTGAATCCCAGGCAGTGCCATCTCCATGTGAGGAAGAACTTCTTTCCTGTGAGGGTGTCAGAGCCCTCGAACAGGCTGCCCAGGGAGGCTGTGGAGTCTCCTTCTCTGGAGGTCTTCCAACCTGCCTGGATGCCACCCTGTGCCACCTGTTCTGGGTGTCCCTGCTGAGCAGGGGGTTGGACTAGATGATCCCTAGAGGTCCCTTCCAACCTCAACGATCCTGTGATTCTGTGATTGGGTACATGGAGCTGAAACCTTTCTGGGCACTGAGACCAGACTCTTCCCTACTCAATAGTATTTGCTTATGAGGTAGGAATAGTACAGCAGAAAACACACATTCCTGAAAGGGAAGACCAACTACAACAATTAAATCTATTTACATCTCTTTTATACACAGATATATCTATATACACTTTGTACTCTTTGTTTTTAATGTTCAAAACTATGGATTTTGTTTTAAGTAGAACACTGGATTATATTACATTAAAAACACATCCAAAGRTGCAGAAACACAACAGTCCATGCTCATAAACTAATATGTAAAATAATATTTCTTTAAACAGTGTGCTAACTAGGATAGCCCAATTTCTTAAGGCTCTCAAGGGGAGAGCAATCATACAGTATAATCTTGTTAATTTAATATATGTCAGTGCTATGAAAACAATAAATACAGAACATTCAGACTAGAAATTGCAGTAACTCTATTAAGCAATCACAATTTCAGTTCATTATGCACTGACAACCTTCTTAAGATAAAGATATACTATTTTCTTCAACTCAAACAATATGTCATATCTTTAGTAATAATAATATTTAGCAATCACATAGCATGATTCATCTTCAAAGTAATTTAAAATAATAATGTTTTAATCCCAAAGACGTGTGTAGATAAGTAGTATTAACCCTACTGCACAGATGAGAAGTTTTATATAGGTTAAATAGCTTGCATGGACTATGAAGATAGTCACAGTGATGAGATGAGGATTCCTGCTGTCCAGTTTTATACTAACACTTTTTGGCTGGCAAATTTTTAGAAGAAACTCAAGGGCCATTCAATCTCTTCCAATTTTTTTTTCCCCAAACTCTATACATTTCTCAAGGTGTCCACAATATTTACTGGTTTTTCTCAACTGAGTAGACCTGTATATCCCCCTTTTTATGCAAACACAAGTCCTTTTGGAAGGCCAATTATTTCTTGACTTTGTATTAAAGTAGCTGTTTAGATAAGAGGAGAGATAATTCCCCTGATTAGTATCTTTGGTTTTATTTTTCTTCTAACCCTGTAGGAAAATCTAGGCAGATCTCTGTCTCTTGCTCTCTTTCACCTCTGCATGTCTTGAGATACAAGTTCAGGATTASCATTTCTCTTTCTCTTTCCTTTATCAAATGTTTATTCAGGCAAGGGAAACAAAGGGGCAGAGCTGTAAACTCTAGGACATCTACTGAACTCAGACCTACTCCATGTGCCAGCAGCATTCCAGAAATGAATATGTATGTGAGAGATTATGTTGTATGTGGAGATCTCTTAGAGTTAATTTTATTTTTCTAATTGCCACACATCTAGTTTTCAGATACTGCCTGGATTACAAAGCAGTGCAAGTAACGGCCTATTGCTATTCCCAGGAATCCTTTTGACAAAGGATTAATCCGAGCACTATAATGCATTTCCATGGAAAGAATGTGGATTGCTCAAAGASCAGTTTTCTAAAACTCGAGCAGAGCTGATTCCAATCTTGCAATGCTGAAGCTGCTGTGGAAATAGGAAGCCCACAGTTCACACCACCTAGAACACATTTCAGAATTGCTTCTTTGTGTTTGCTCTGTAGATACTGAGTAAGCATAAACCAGGAGAATGCAAATAGCATCTCAGGTAAAGAAGCATTATTTTAACTGTCTCATAAACATGATAGGTTTTTCTGTGTTTTATACTTGACCCCCGGTTCTGTCCCATCAACATTTTTGGAGTTGATCGACACCCTTGTCTGTTTGCGATCACAAGAGACGTTGACCTGCCCTGTCCTTCTGTGCAGAAGACCCAGTCACAGAATAAGAGAATGGTTAAGGCTGGAAGGAACCTCTAGAGACCATCTAGTCCAGAGCATGTGGCACAGGGTGGCATCCRGGCAGGTTTGGAAGACCTCCAGAGAAGGAGACTCCACAACCTCCCTGGGCAGCCTGTTCCAGGGCTCTGTCACCCTCACAGGAAAGAAGTTCTTCCTCGAACTCTCAGTCTGTGGGAGGTTCTTAACTTGYGTTTAGAATTTAGTGGGAACTTCTCTGGGACCTCAAATTTGCTTTGTTTGGACTAGATGATCTCTAGAGGTCCCTTCCAACCTCAATGGTTCTGCTGTTCTACAATTCAGTACACCATCAAGCTTTCCTCCAGACAAACCTAGCAGTAGCTGTGCGAGCTGCTCTAAAATATGGTGCAATATGTGAAATAGCTCYGAAGTGAGAATTGCTACAATAACATACAATTAGTCCACACGTTGACACTGAGCAGCAGAAAGATGTTAAAATCCAAACTCTGCAGGAATGGAGATATTTAAAGTCTCTGAAAAATCCCGTGCAGCAGCACTTGTCAAATTGCTTCACACTTTCCCCCATGTGTGCTTGCTGTACAAACTTTTTAAAAATACTACTGCCTGAAGGACCTACCTTGTCAAATGTGTACCTTTCAGTGGATGCTAACACTGTCTTTATCATTAACAAATGAGAGTACTGAATCAAAATTGATTAAAATTTTGAACTTTGTGGAAGATCATTTTTAAACTATTGAAAAATTACTGGCATAATTTGGACCTTAAGTATTGAAACTTTTGGATCTTGGGTATGTCTCGGACAGTGTCCAAATTCTCAGTTACTCCTGAGCAAACGGATTCCTGTCACAGAGATCAGAGTAGCATTCTGAGATTTTGAGAACAATTTCATTTCTGGGACGTATTCGCTTCAGGACCATTGCAAGATAGTGGAAGAAAAGGTGAAGATSAAGGAAGGCTTCTGTAGACTGCACCATCTTGGATCTCCTCAGTAAAATAATGAACAAAATTTCAACCTCACGAACTTGGGCAGACCCACTCAGATGGATAGATTGTCACCAATTTGGCTTCAGATATTTTATAGGCAAGAATGTCTCAGGTACAAACAAACTAGTTTAACTCTCAACATCCAGGCTGTCTAAGCTGGTATATAAAGTTGAGCTGGCAAAAGCTGTTTTTTCCTGAGCCAGTAAAAAGTGTGATTCTCTACTTGAACAAGCACACATTGTTGCAAGTTTTACAAAACACTGCTTGAAAATGAATCAATAAACATCTTAAAGAGAAAGTTAAAAAAAAAAAAAAAGAAAAAATCGATTTCCAATTCCAAAAGTACACTGATGTGTGGAATAGTGTGTAATGCCATGCATTGTTATTTAAATTATGCACTGTATACTCTTTTTTTTCCCCCTAAACAAAGCATATGTGGCTTGGAGAATAATGAAAAGGAAAATTCTTCCTCTTGTTCTGAACACATAAAGTCAGGGCACATCCCTGTGCCCATTCTGCAAAAGCTCCTGTGTTTTCTCACATTTGGAGTCTTCCCTACAAGAATTAGCAGTTACACTCGTCACCCTCTCGCTTGGCCACAAAGAYACAACACAGTAGCTGGCTCGTGTTTTCCATGGCATCGACTCAACTGTTACTCCCAAAGGTCACCAGCATTAAAATCTTGGGCATGAATCTTACACATGTCCCAAAGACCATGTAGATGAAGAAAATAATCTATAGTGAAAGGGATTTCGGGAGCCTGTAATTCCCTGAGCTTTCAAAGCACTGATTATGTAATGACTAAGCTAGTGGGGGTTGCAGAAAATGGAAATAGATGAAAAATAAAGCAGAAAATATGTATGGGGTCAGCTTGGGGAATGACTTTGCCATTGTCAAGTCAAAGCTGCCGCTGATTGCAGTGCCTGGCCTTCTAATCATGTGTCGCTTCATCACAGATGACAATTTGAGCATCATTATTCACATAATAATGACTTATATGTTACACTGAAAATAGAATACTTGAATTTGTGTTTATCCAGGCGATGACATTAGCAATGCACCAACCTAAAGTTAATATGTGCCTTCAACCTAATTGTGTGTAAAATTTAGCATACCGTGGTGTTTCAGAACTGCAGTACTTTTACTCCTTGGCATATATTAATTCTTGCACTGTATATTTACCAGCAGATCTATTTCTTGTCATTTCGTATATGTTCTATGTAATATCCAAATTAGGTTTTTTTTGAATGCCCCTCTTCCCTGTAAGTGACATATAAGGATCCTTCAGTGTGTCTGTACCTCTGATATATCCTGCTCCATGTCACGTCAGCATATGAAGATCCACCAAATCAGTGGCTATAACTTCACACTGGACCATTCATTGCAGCATCCTTGTTTTGCACAGTATTTCTGATTCTACACCTGTAATTGAATAACCACTTGTAGTGTGTTCAGTTGTTAACTGATTAATAATAGTAAGTAGCAATGGGAAGGTCTTCACTGTAGCTGCCCATGCAAAGACTATAGAGGCAGTTATTGACAACTGGAGGCATTTTGTCCCCAGTTAAGAAGTGGCAAGGGTGGCACAGAATAATCTGAAAATCAGCAAAATGAGATTATGTAGAGTGGTAAAATAAAAAAATAAATATGAAATAAAACACAAAAAATAAATACCAAATAAAATGCGAAAAAGAGGGTTGTAATTACTATAACAGTTTGCAAATTATGAAAGAGAAAACTTGCAAGCGTGTCAGATGGAAATTCAGGCCTGGCCTGTAGCATGTCCTATAGGAGCAAAGGGAGAGGCTGACTGCTAAGAACCTGATTGAAATTTTGCCGCTGATTTAATTATGATAGGTTTGGGTTTAATACGTTGCCATGGCAATCGTCTCTTAATTGTTGAGTTCTCGGGGGGGTCGTGCAAGTGAAAAACAAACAAAAAATGAGCAGAAATGTTTGGTCTTGTCTAACGCGACTGCGAGYGACGGGTGTTGGTGTAGGAAGAGCGGAGTGGACTTCGGTGACACGCGGTGTGAGGGTCTCGTTTAGGTCATCGTCACGGGCCTGGCAGCAAAGCTGGAGAGTCTGTGAGGGGAAAAGGAGGCAGGTAAGAAGAATATGGCTAAGAATGTCATTACGTAAGGATTAGAGAGCTAGAGCCTGGTCTAACGCCTTTGATTTCAGTGTAATTTGCTTGAAATTGCATGGGTGTAAACAAGATCAGATCTGCTCCAGATCTGGATCTCTGATCGTTACCTCGCTGTGAGGAATACATCTGACATTTGCTGTAATGTGTGGCGTATTATTTCAGCGTTCGATGTAGCGTTTGCTAAATCACATCACTTAAAAATGATTCCGCATGTTTTGGAAGGACAGTTAATAGAGAAATTGGATTTTTTTTTTTAGTGTCATATTTGATTCCTTTCTTTCAAGGGTAACTCCCAACCTCCATCAGATGGCGGTTTCATTCCAACTTAAATCATTAGATTCAGGGGAGGACAAGGTAATCCATCCTCAAGAAAAGAAAAAAAAATCAATGGAAGTAAGTGTAATTAGGAGTATTTTCCTCTGGTAAGTCAATGGTGTAGAAAGAACCGAAAACCCTCTGCAGAATACATTTGTTCTTCCTAATGTATTGTGACTCCCTCACAGCTTTTATAATGAAGTTATTTAGATCTCCTATCTCCTTTAGGAATGATTTTTTTTTCTTTCTGGTTAAACATACTGACAAGCTCTAATATGCCGTGAATAATTTTATCTATCAAGACAGACCCAGACGTGCAGGCTCACGTGGGCAGCAGGAGTTTTAATTTCCTTATTTGCTGAAAACCAAAATAAACCTTTGGTGAAGTATGTACTTCACACTTCATGTTTTTACAGAGTTTATTACAGATATTTATAGGTGTAAATCCTCGGGGATATTCTATCTAAATCTCAACTTGCTTCCAGTCTCTGGGAGACTAGGAACAAAGATTTGTGTGCTGCGTGTGTTGTCAAATGCTCCTTTGCATTCATTCTCATTTGCCAAGAAAATTGTTCCCTGACAACCATAGTAACATAAATTAGAAGGAAGAAACAGTAGTAGCCAGAAGATGGGAATGTGACTACTTGATGTGTTTTAAGTTTCTCCATATTTGTTTCATAAACTTGAGCTAGTGGGAATACGAGTAGCATAAATCAACATCTGAAATGGAAAAGCAAACTAAGCCTTTCTGGATGTCCACATGGAAGGAGACATTGGACCACTGGTATCGCAACACAATTTTGCACATATTTTCTTTTTTTTTTTTTTATTACATACAAGAAGATGAACGTTACTATTTCACTTAAAGAGACCTCAGTTTTATGTCATTCGAATGTCTGTTGTGTATGTAGTGATTCCTGAAGCAATTTTCCTCCAAGAGAGAAAAAGTTGATCACTTTGTATTTCTTCCCACAAAATCTTGAACTCTATGTCTGCCCCTCTGCAAATATAGTTTTTTAGGCTGTTGGCCAGTTTCAACTGCTTGATATGGGAGTAGGGGGTCTCAAAGATACCAGGTTGCCACAAACTTTGTAGAAACTGAAATCTGGATAGACAAGATTGATCTAAATAAGTGCCTACATGGAATGACAAGGGGATCTGTACTGATCTACCACAACTGCCCCATGTTATAGCTGAATTCCACAGTTACAGAGGAACCAGGTGACTGTCAGTCCACACATCTTATCATGTCCTGCACATGGGAATAAAAACCTTTTCAGGGAGCATCCTTGATCTCCTAGCTAGAGGCAGGATTGGTCTAGAGAAATTAAATCTGTAGCTTCTTGTGCACTTAGTCCCATATCTTTGGCCACACTCGACTTGGCTTTTGTTGCTTCAAAGCTCACTGTTTTAATGTACAAGGCGAGTGCAAATCCTTTCATCATTTCATTACCTTTAATTATAGTCATAATCTTCTTAATATGGAGTCCCGTTATCAGATGCTCTTAACAAATTAATGTTGTAAATTACTTGGAGAGTTTAGGGTGGAAGTTGCTATGTAATAATAAAAAAAAATTTATGTTTCTGCTTTCATTTTATGCCAGAGAGGTTATTTTAAAAGCTTCATGTCCCAAATAGGGTGAATATCACTGTATTTCTCCCCAAAACATGATGTGATTATGGATTTTGTAACTCCAGCAGCTTTCACAGATTCACAGATTCACAGAATATTTAAGGTTGGAAGGGACCTCTACAGGTCATCTAGTCCAACCTTCCCGCTCAAGCAGGCACACCTACAGCATGTGGCACAGGGCGGCATCCAGGCGGGTTTTGAAGACCTCCAGAGAAGGAGACTCCACAACCTCCCTGGGCAGCCTGTTCCACTGCTCTGTTACCCTAACAGTAAAGAAGTTGCTCCTCRCCTGGACAGTGAAGGCAAAGAAAAGGGCAGTGTAAATTCCCTGATATCCTGTGCTTTTCTGTGAGATCAGGACATTTCTTGGCCAAAATAGATCTCTTCAAAGTTGAGCTTGTTGGTTTACTTCAGGGAACAGCTTTTCCTGGCAATTTTCAGAGTGGATTGGGTAGGAAAGAGGTGAAGGAAAATTTGAGCATCTACTTCCAAACCTAGTTGATACGGTTAGTTTAGTTTAGCTAGATCTAGTTTATGTAATTATTAAGATACGTTTTTTAAGAGCGGTCTGGCAGGGCCTGGGGAATTYAGAGGGGGGAAGATCAGAGAAGGTCCAGATACAAATCAGCAGTTCAGAAGAAAAATAGTTGAAGGGATGAAGAGAATTTGGTCCTTTTCTCACTGATCCCTTCTTTAAGGCTGGCTTTTCCCTGCCTTGCTCTTTTCCCTTCTCCTCTGCTAGGTAGGAACTTAATAATGTTTTTAGTAACTTAGTAATGTAGTCGTAGTTTTAGAAACTTAGTAATGGTTTTATTTCCATGTCACTTTTATCTTTTTCCCTTGGCTCCCATTGAATGCTCCTCACTGCCTGTATCCACAAACCCTCATTTGTTTGGCTGCGGCGAAGCATCCAATGCAGATTAATCCCAGCACATCCCTGGCTCCTGCAACTTTCTTTAAGCACTAGCCTAGACTGGCCTTGCCATGCGCGAAAACTGCCACCAACATCAAGCAAGTTGCCTTGCGGATCAAGGCGAGTGTTGACAACACAGGAGGATCAAGGGATGCCCTGTGCAAAATCTTTTCCAAACAGGGACCCTGATGGGGAGGGAGGCTGTTTGATCCCTCAAGGTGTACGCCGCTCTGGCCCCCTCACGGTTTGATCACTGAAGCTGAAGAATAAAGTGAGCCCTCCCTGCTCTGCTGTATTAAAGCTCCCATCAAGTATGCAGGTTTCATGTGGCTATTTTTTGCCGAAGATGAGTTGTAAAATTCTGGCTTTACTGAAGTCGYGCAGTGTTTGTGGCAGGATCAGGGCTTCCTCCTCCATGCAGCAGTGCCTGGTGCTGCAGCCGCAGGCGTGACAGCCTCTCCGTGATGGGTTAAATGATTCTGTCTTATAATTTCTCTGTGACTTTGGCAAATACCTAAAAAGTGCTTTAGGAACCCATAGGATAAAAGTAACATCTCCAAAGCTCCAAACATATTCCATGAAATTCAAGGCTCATTCAGCCATTATTCATTTAAATTGTGTTACTAAACTGTTGTTCTTCTCTTTTCGAAGCTCCTAGTTGAACAAAGCTCCCTTGCTGACTAACATGTGTTATGTTAGTGTTCCCCAACCCGCGAGCCACTGCCTCAGCCCGCTGTTTAATTTACAGCCTGTGGTTTACGATGGGCCTGTTCCAGACCTTATATCATTCAGCTGGGGCTCCAGAGGGAACCAAAAAAAACCCAGTCCTGTTCATCACATGCAGTTCTTGAGTTACAGATAATAAAACGTATCTTTATGATCATCCCTTTAATTAAAAACCAAAAAACCAAAAAACARCAACAAAAAAATTCTGTAACTCTTAGCAAGTTGTGCCACTTGGGGCCTGTGACAGACCCTAAACCAGTTTTACCAGGATTCTCCCTAGAAGAGCGAGGCAGTATTTTAATACGACGTGGTACTGAACTTGATTTGTTCTGCTTAAAAGTTAGAGGAGGAGATAGAGGAGGAATAAATGCCTACAACATCAAAGCGGTGCAAATTGTTTGGCCAACCAAATGGCTGCCAATGCTTGAACAGAAGTTTCCTACTACCTGAGGAAAGTCTCAGAGAGCTGGACCTGTTTGTTTAGCCYGGAGAAGAGAAGGTTGAGAGGGGATCTGATCAATATGTACAAGTACCTGAAGGGAGAATKTAGGGAGGAAGGGGCCAAACTCTTCTCAGCGGTGGTCAGTGATAAGACAAGGGACAGTGGGTCCAAGTTGAGACACAGGAAGTTCCATCTCCATGTGAGGAAGAACTTCTTTGCTGTGAGGGTGCCAGAGCCCTGGAACAGGCTGTCCAGGGAGACTGGGGAGTCTCCTCCTCTGGAGGTCTTCTAAAACCCACCTGAATGTGACTGTGTGCCCCGTGCTCTTGGTGTCCCTGCTGGAGCAGGGGGGTTGGACTAGATGAGCTCTTGAGGTTCCTTCCAACCTCAACCATTCTGTGATGCTGTGATACACAATACAACATACGATGTTAACAGATATTAGGATACTTGAAGGTCATATAATATAAAATGTCCATTACACYGTGTTAAACCTGGTTCCCTGGAAACACCCATACAAAGTTACTGTTTCTTGCTTTGATCATACTGAAGTCGCTGATAATAAATGGGTGCTTGCACGTGTGCACCGTCCTCTGAGGTCTCTAAACTTCATTTCTAAATCCCACTGTGCCAACATCTTGTTCAGTGATGTTATAAGAAAATTATTACATTATTTTGACATTTTTCTAAGGAGCTCCTAAACTGCTTCAGAGAATGTCAAGAGCACTTACAGAAAGTAATGAAGAGAGCCTTGCAGTATTCATCTTTCCTGATAATCTGGCTGAGCTTTCTAGTCACACGCTTCATGCCAAAGTGCTCCCTGAGCTACGCGAGTCCTCAGCTGCTATTAGAGTTACAAGAATCTTAGGCATATGTCTTTCCAGAGCACGTTATTGAACAAGCTAATTCCCTGGCTTTGGGAGCCTGCCCTCGTACCATGAATTCAGGGCTCGATTTTAAAAGATTCACAGTGTTTTTTCAAGGTGGGAGATGTGATGRAGTGCCACTGATGCAGATGGTACCTGGTTTCCACATCAAAAACTGCCCCTGCTGGCATTTTTAGAGATAAGAGTAATCCCACATCAGTTACATGTATGCAGCTTATATTCCTATGCCCATCACATATTCTTCTAAATAAATAAATAAAAAATTACACATCTCCTTCAAACTGTTGTGCCCACTCTCAGTATAATTAGACTCCAAATTGCAACAAGAAATAGAAATTCATGGGAGAAGAAAGAAAGCCAGAAGACAGAAAACTGTCTTGTGTAGTTGCCCATAGCTGCTGTGTAGCCTGGTTCAGTTTTCTCCCGCAGCTTCTCCTGCATTGAGGACAACCTTGGTAAAAATGAGGAAAATTCTGAATCAGGATCATTCTGGTACATCCCTTTTTGGGGGGTATTTTTTTTTCAGAAAGCAAAGACAACCTTTTTGGTCTATCAGAAGCCTTTTTATTTGTTTATTCTAAGTGAACTCTTTCAGCAAAATTGAAATTGATGCATTACAAGCAGCTGTTAATGTACAATACCAGTAAAGACAGGGCCTCCTGGTAGGGGACCCAGAAAGCTAAGAGTAATTAAGAAAATATTGAAGTATTTTATCTGCAATATGGTTTATTTGAGTTTATGGATATTAAAAAGTATTATGTACGTACATACATACATACAGTTGTATCTGCATGTAACAAGGCAGAGACATATATGGAGGGATATTAAGAATCAAAGGATAAAAAAATTAACATTAGAACATGCATAAATGTCCTTTCTCTCTGCTAATATCACAGTGTGTGTTCATGTAGAGCTTGCTGAAATTTATTTCTGATGTGCCAGAAATTTGTATCATCCGATYGAGAAGCAAAAAAAAACCCAAAGGTGACAAATGGGACTAAATACCATGAAGGTTTGTGCTCTGAAATGCATTGCCAGCAGGGCTGTGGTAATTGATATTAAGGTATGTGGTGATAAATGATATTAAGGTATCTGAACGGACAGACAGACGTAGCCCCAGACGAAGCCCTGCACTGCAGAGGGTTTTTTTGAACAAAAAGTGCAGCACRAGGCACCTTGACATATTCATAGCTTTGCTTGGCATCCAGTGGCCTCCTCGAGTGGTAATAAACCCGTGGAAGGTTTGTGCCCCTTGCAGGGTTATTTGCGGCGCTGCTTCTGCCRCGGGGATTCAGGGAATGTCAGCGAGGAGCGGAAGGGAAAGGCCACATAGCCAGCGCTCACAAATCCCGGCCGCGTGCCAGCGGGAAGCAGCTTTTCCACCTGCACGGAGCAGTTTTWCACTTAGCTGCACCCCTGGTTTTCCCCAAGGGGGATTGGCAGAGTTTTGTACACACGGCAGGGAGGAATTAACGGCTGTGCTGGACGTGGCAGCTGCTGCGCGGGGCCCTCGCCTGCTCTCCTTGGGATTCGGCAGGGTTTGGGCAAGGCCGCTTTGTTAAAACTTGGAAGGCAGCAAAATAAAGAGGGGCAGAGAAGGGGCTGATGAAGGGAATAATTGGCAAGCAGGTCCCCAGTCGCTTTGCTTCGCTTTGCTTCACTTGAGCAGCAACATGTGCGCAAGTCGGCACAGTGTTGCGTTAGGGGAAAAAAAAAAACCAAAAAGATATATCCATTTGCCAGCAAAGGATTTAAATAGTTTATCTCAGTCACTGCCAACATGAAGATTTCCCTTTTCGGAGTGTATAATGGAGAGCATTAGTGCTCGCTGGCAGCGCGCTGCGCCACCCCGGCTCGCGTTGCCCAGCGCTTCACGACGCGTTTGCCCACACCGGTTCATTCACGAGCTGGTGACGCAGGGGAGATAAATAGGTGCAAAATCCTCCTCGCGGGCGTCTGTGCTTGGCACGTCCCACGCTGCTGCACCGGGGCCAGAGCTGAAGCTATTGAGGCAACGTGGACGCCCGAGACATCTTTTACATCGTATAAATCCTTTAAAATCGTATAAATAAAATGCTTTTGCGTCATATAAATCTCTCGCCGTCAAAGGGGCATTTTCCCCGTGCTGGGGCTAGTTTAGGCCTGCGTGGCTTTGAAACTGCACTTTTCGTTGCCTTAAATGTTCCTTCCCATATGCTCAGCGCCTCAAGAAAATAAACTGTGAATAGCACAGAGATATTCCACCTGTCTTTGCACAGAAATATTCCGTCTTTCTTTGCACAGAGATATTCCACCTTACTTGCCACGAGGATAACCCCAGGTGGAAGGAGAGCTGTTTCTTTAATGTGCTTGGGGTTGGAAAAAGAGTTGCAAATCCAAGAGCTGCTGGCGTTTCTTGGGAATGAGGGATGGCACCGGGATGCATGTGCAGGACCAGCTGGGTGCCCATGAGTGCTGCTGGCCCAAATGGCCTTTTCTGTGCAGCCCACATTGCTCTGTAGAAAAACTGGGAACTGAACCCACCTTTTGGGACCTTAATAAAAAAGACAGGAACTTATTTTCAGTAGTCCTCGTATCCCTGCATCTCCTGCCTACAGTAAGAGCTCTCAGATCTGCKGGAGGTTTGGTCCAATTTTAGTTGTGTGTGTTTAGAAACACTCAACGGGTGGGATCTGACAYGTGCAGCAACCCAGACCAGGACACGGATGGATTCTACATCCCTCCATTGCTACCACCTCTGTTGCTACCAAGAACTTATCCAACAACTTAAGTCTAGAAGTTATTTAAATCCAAGCAACTCATTTACAGCCCACCAGACATTCTACTTTTTATTTCCCCCCCAATTTATTTATTTATTTCACTTTTCTCCATCTTTCAAGCAATTATTCTCCATGAACTGCCAGAGGCTGAATAATAATAAGCCTCTGCCTTGTTCTTTAGCGGTCTGTGATGCCCTTTTATTAACTTCAATAACAGACAAAACCGTGGTTTTAGTGTAGCAGCCTTTAACAGTGACACGGACCTTTTTAAGAGCCTTTCGTGGGGTGAATGCAATTCACTTGGATGCGTTGGGATGAAAAAGCAGCCACCCAGCGCGCTCGTCGACTGTAGATCCAAAACTTGACAGCCTGGCATCAAACGAGAAATTGATTTCAAGCCCCAAAGTCAATATTTTGCTTTTGCAAAGGCACATTCGCGCCGGAGAGAAAAGTTTGCATGTAACGTGCACATCTGATGAGAAAAACACCGAGGAGATGGCTTGTCTGGGCTTGGTTTTGTGCGCCTGTGGTTTCCTGAGCCCACCAACCCCAACGTGGTGTTGGATCTGCCTGAGATCCAGCCTGAGAGGGGCTGCCGGGAGACCCACAGGGTGGGCCTGACCTGGGCTGCATGGACGTGGGAATCATCTGAACAAACGGSGTTATTTCAACGTAAGAATAACTTAGAAAGAGTTCAGAATGAAGCCCACRTGGTTCAGAAAGCCTGGGCTTGTCCATTAGTAGCAAGCTCCCTTGTCCTTTCTGCTGTGTGTTTTTGAAGTCCTCCAGTTCCCATTTCTGGTGGTTTCGATCTGTTTTTAGGATTTTGTACTATACTGCCGCTTGGGTAGTTTTTCCACTAATCCTGGCATATGTATTTTATCCAGCAATGTCTAAAATAGCTGGATTGTAGTTAGAGATGCACACTGGGGCTCTATAAGTAGTTTTGACATGAAAAAATAYCACAATTTTTATGTTCTGCCATTTTTTGGGTTGTCGGTCTTCTTAACCTTGGGGAAGACTCCCCCAAGTCTCCGCTCTCTGCGCTATCCTCCCATACCATAAAGTCTTTGTTTTAACTATATGCTATATGCTATAGACTATATGCTATAGACTATTTCCCCTTGATTTTAACAATATGATAAGGACAACTTCCTTCTACATTGAAATCTCTTTGTTGGAATAGCAGCTCCCCATTATGCTGTAACATAAAATAWGAAGAAAGGAATTAGAGCCAAAGTAGCTTTTGTGCTGTTGATTTGATTTTTAACGGAGGTTATACAGCAGTTCTCTTTACCTTTATGATTCAATTCTGTCAAATTTCATCACTAATTTCAAGTTTTTAAGTGTTAGTAAGGGAAAAGAGATATTCATGCATTGCTAAATCATTTACAGAATCACAGAATGGTTGAGGTTGGAAGGGACCTGTAGAGATCATCTAGTCCTCCAGCARGGACACCCAGAGCACAGGGCACCCGGTCACATCCAGGCGAGTTTTGAAGATCTCCAGAGAAAGAGACTCCACAACCTCCCTGGGCAGCCTGTTCCAGGGCTCTGCCACCCTCACAGTGAAGTTCTTCCTCACATGGAGATGGARCTTCCTGGGTTTCAACTTAMACCCATTTCCCCTTGTCCTATCACTGGCTACCACTGAGAAAAGCTTGGCCCCTTCCTCCCTAYCTTCCCCCTCCGGGTACTTATACAYATTGATCAGATCCTTTCTCAGCCTTCTCCAGAGAAAACAGGCCCAACTCAGTCTCTCCTTGTGCGAGAGATATTCCATTCCCTTAATCATCTTGGTTGCCCTATTTTTGCTCATCTTTGATGCCTTTGTTGCTCATCTTTGATGTTATCCTTGGTTTGTCACGTGCCCGGTAAGGAACCTGCTTCTGTGAAGCTCTCTTGATTTTAGCAGTAGCCTCTCTGCCCCCGTTAGGACCCTGGGACAGGCACAATTCAGTCATTCATGGCCAGCTGGCTGATGGTAGGAGTCCAGCCCCGCAGAGATTGAAACATCATCCTGGGTGCTCTGACACTCAAACACAGAAATCCATTATTTTTAAAGAGTATTTCCCCTGAAATGGGGGATTTCTGTGCGTGTGAGAACAAACACTGTCATCCCAAGCCAAGTTAGTCATCACAGCTACTGTGGAGCTTAGGTTCAAGGGAGCACTGGGTGATTCATACCACCTGGCTCTGTCTGCAGGCAGGAGAAGGAAGCATTCCCTGCGCCTAAACCAAGCACCACTCAGGCATCAAGACGCCTGAATGTGAGCAAGCATGTGAATGACAAATTCAAACAGGAAAATCTGGGGAAAAAAAATTAAAAAAGAGAAGGATGAGAACATATTTTTCCCTTTGAGGTTAGCGCATTTGCCCTGAACGCCATCCTAAAACATGATGAACAGAAGGAGTAATTTTTCCGTAGACTGATTTCAAAACAGTACTGCTCATTTATGATTAAGGAAAAAGAAGATAGAGGTTCAGATCTGTTACTCAAATCTTGCTGCGCTAGCTCCTCCCTGGCAATCATTTTATGGCTCATATTTATTCAATTCTTCATTCACTGAATTGTCAAGACTCTCTAATTTGTGTCCAAGTATGGGCTTCATTAACTGAGATATCTTTCAGCTCTGCTTTATCGATGGTTGCCACCTCAGTGTTACTCAAAGACATTTTAATGTTAAAAAAAGAGAAAAAAAAAAAAGGCAACACAATAGCACCTTGATTTCTATTGGCATTTTTAACAATCAGATSACCAATGTTTCACTGCAGTTAAATGCTGCCAGATGTGACAGGTGACACTCTTGGGAGACCTGGTAGTGAAAAGGGGGCTCCTGGGGCTCCTCATTAAGTTCCCAGCTATTCAGCCTTCCATGGTGACATCCACATCCTGGAGATATTGAACGTGTTCGTGGGAATCGGCACGCAGGCTCCAAGCACGTAAGGGCTCTGGTGCTGCTGACTGGTATTTTTCTGTCCCTTTAAAGGCCAAAATGATCCCACAGCCTTCCCTGTGTGAATTCCCAGAGGTTGTTCTAATACAGATTTGATGTTAGATATAGAAAACTGTAACTTACTTTCACTTTAACTCACCTCCATGAAGAGATATGAAAAAATTCAATGCTGCCGGACAGCAATAAATATATGGTGTTTATGTATAATATGTAACTGGATGATCAGAGCATCTTCCCGCTACATAAAATATACATAAAATACACACATATTATGGAAGAGAGCAACTGCAGCCAGCACTAAAGCTCTCCTTCCAGTCGGGGAATTATAGCCATACATGTTGATATCACTCTGAAATTTGGAAGAAGTTAAAAACAGCATGTTCTGTAAAGGGACAGTTATAGTTTCGGACAAGAAGGAAATAATTTGTTTCTCAGGATTGCCTTGTCTATTGTGAAGCCCATGGGATCTTGGTGACCACAGGCAGTCAGGACCTCATTAGTTTCATCTCATCATACAAATCCTGAACACATGTAGTCATTTTCCTTATGAAGATTTCATAGCTTGGTCTTCCATCTATACTTCTTTGCTAATGTTCCTYTGTGTGAGAGGAAGAAAAAGAGAAAATGGTGCTAATCCTAGTCAATATTTATTACATTCAGTAATGCTAGACATGGCATAAGTTCCATAAAACGTTTACTACTTCATTTCCAGAAAAAGTAGGAAAAAATCCTTGGTAGTTAGTTAAAAAATAAAAATAACATTATAATCTACCACTAGGTTGATCTTTTTGGGGCATTTCATTTCCTCAAATCCACCACCGTCATGGTCTTTTGACTAACAAATAGTAATGTAATCTGTGGAATTTTATTGAAAGAAGTCATAACATTGATCACATCTTCACATCTTTCTTCTCCTACATTTTTTTAATTTTCCTGACATCTCAGTTGCTCACAGAATCCAAGAATGGTTGAGGTTGGAAGGGACCTCTAGAAATCATCTAGTCCAACCCCTCTGCTCCAGCAGGGACACCCAGAGCACGTGGCACAGGGCTGCATCCAAGCRGGTTTTGAGGACCACCAGAGAGGGAAACTCCACAACCTCTCTGGGCAGCCTGTTCCAGGGCCCTGGCACCCTCACTGTGAAGTTCTTCCAGTTCTTCCAGTTCTTTTATTCCACATTCTTTTTTTTTTCTTTCTCAAGTTGAATATCTCTACCAATACAAACTGTTGGCTTTTGTCAAACTATATAATCTCGACACTGTTTTATGGCTTTCCTTAAACTCTGTGATGAAATGTATTCTCAACCTTCTTGTTGACTTAACTATTGGACGAACTCTGGCAAAACTGGCAAAACAAACTTCTCTGTGTATCCATCAGAACATCATTCTAAATGTTCTCTCTCCAGGCTGCTTGCATTTTTCCTGCTTTATCACAGATCAGTGTCACTTAATGGATTGCAGTTTGCAACCTGCAGTTGTTCATCAGAGTTAACTTGGCTGTCAGGGCAGCCCCTTGGCAGGGTTTTAAGCTTTCAGACCATTCTTGCATGAAACTGAAGAATTCTTCGAGCCAGTTGGTGGATCAATACATGTGTCATTGGAACATATGGAACAAGACTTACTGGCCTTTTGAGTTTGATTTAGGATGTGTAAAATTCCTGGATATTTACCTTCATACACTTGAAAAGTGCCTGCATAAAAGTGAGTGGAGTATGGAACAACTCAAATCCTCAATGTATTTAAAATATTTTACTTCTGTTTTAGATCATCCTCCAAACCTTCAGAACCACTCAAGACTCAGAACTCCGCCACCTCCGATATCACACGCTCACACCCCAAACCAGCATCACGCAGCCTCCATCAATTCCCTCAACAGAGGGAACTTCACGCCACGCAGCAACCCCAGCCCAGCTCCTACCGACCACTCTCTTTCTGGAGATCAGCCAGCCAGCACCCAAGAGCCAGCCCATGCTCAGGACAACTGGTTACTTAACAGCAACATCCCACTGGAGACAAGGTAGGTCGTTTGCTTTACTTCTTCACAGTGCTCTGCTTCTGTGTGCTGAGGATGTTATGGAAAACATGCACATCTGTTCAGCTAGCATTTCAGGCTGTGCACTGATGTTTAGCTCATGTATTTTGATTTGTATGTATTTTTCCTTGTGTCTTTTTATTTAGGCTAAGTGAAGAGGAAATTGCTCAGCTTTCACAAATGAAAAATATTGGTTTTAACAGCTGTTTGTGAGGTTATTTTCTTCATTTAAAATTGGAACCAAGATCATAGATTAAAATATTCTTGGTTTTCTTCTTTTTTATTTTCCTTTCATATCTTTTCTTCCTATGTGACAGGATAATTCAATATCCTATTTAAGAAGTTGAAATTAGTCAATGTATTGAAAAGATTTAGCCTTCTAGCTTCACCCCATCAAGCAGATCCTTTTGTAGCATGTCATTCAGCAAGGGCTGATCTTGTATGTCCTAACGAGAGGGCTGTTGCTGAATTTTACTCTCCTACAACGTTGCCCCAGCAAGACGACACTGGAGAGAGGGTAAAAGTCAATGAATAACGTTCTATTTAGCTATAAAGCTTTTTCCCACCTATGCAACTACTCACTCTGCCAGGGACAAGCATCAGGCACGGAGTTGTTCTACTTCATAACATTGTTTAGCTCTTTCTCCATGCATTGGTTCAGGAAGAGGTGGCTGTCGTTGTCCAACAGCCCCAATCCTCCCCTCTCATTGTGAGTGCATCCACTTACTGCAGTTTGATTTGAAACTCTTCCTGTTCTATGGAGTTTTTGTTTCATTTTTGCTACCCCTTAGCACCCTTAATGCACCTCTTTCAGTTTGGGGAGATYCTTTTGAGGCCTAACATGCTACGCTCATTTATTTGCCTTAGTTCTCTCATTTTTTTTTACCTTTTCACATCCAGAAAAAAGCTTCTTGAGAGTAAAAAACATTTACTAATTGAAAACAGAGCTTGGGGCTAAATTTGTCACTTCATTCTAGTGGGAATCTCGCTGAGGGCAGTGGTAGCTGGATGCCTGTATCCAGGGACAAAATGTGCCCAATTTTGCCAGCTTCTCCTAAGAAAACAGTCTTTAAAGGTGACTGTGTCTATCGATCTGTTTGAGAGAGAGCTGCGCTTGCTGGCCCCCAGAAAGCAGCAAAGCAGGCCTCAATGTAACGTTTTATGGCATTTAAGGATAATTAATTTCTCTGAAACTGCTTGATTAAAAATAACAACAACAAAACCACAAAAATAACTAAGAAGCTGGTTCCAAAAGATTAGGACAAAAGTACAAGCTAGTACAGCAACTGTGATTTGGCAACAGTTTCAGCAATTATATTGTGTTACTAATTCTGAAGCATACATACTCAAGCAGTGACTTTTATTTTAGTGTCAAAATATAATAAAAAAAAGAATATTTAGGGCCCAGTCCTGATATCCTTTTATGATTTTTGCAATATAATTCTCTGGGAAGAGACCTACAGCTATAACAGAGACAGATAAATCTCGTCCTTTATTTTTACAGATTGACCCTTTCATATTTTTCAGGATTTAATTATATGATAAGCTCAATATATGTAACCTAGTATATGATTTCACCCCATAGTATGAAAACTGAGCACATGACACCTAGGTGATGTACCTTTTTTAAAGCAAGGTGTAAATCTTTACTGTCCAAACACCTCCACATCTGGTTGGACCTTCTCAGCACAATTCACCACCTTAAAATTAAGAAGGAAGATGCTGCTTGCTTCCCCGATGGAGGAATGGCAGAGAGGAGGAAAAACTCTTTGCTGAAAACATCCCGTCCCCATTTGTGCAGTTCTGGTAGCCATGTGGCAGCCAGAGAGTCTTCTCACCAAACTGTAAGACGTAAAGGGGCTTATAGACAAAACAATTATTTGTCTAGTTCTGGACTTATCCCACTAAACTGTAACCATGTACTTCTCTAAAGACTGTCTTCATTCCTGTTTCACCGAATCAATGTGGATTAAATCTCTTCCAGAACTGAAACAACTGGTTCTTTCTGCAAGTTGGGTTGATCAGATTATTACTCTTAATTAAACTGGTTAAGATGGACATATGGGATCTACTTAGATGAAGAAATTCTTCTGCATCATTCAGGGTATTCACATGGATCAGAAATTGAAAACATTTATAATTGATCCTCAATTTAATCATTTTATTAATTACCAGAGATGGAAAACATTTGGAGACTAATTTTGTGATTTTGACATGCCAGTGTGAACAGCACCACATTGTCAAATGTGCCCACAGACAAAGAATATACTGGAAAAAAAATGTATAATTTTATGCTAAACAGCAAAGCTGCACATTTACCAAACATCCCTGACAGGCTTTTGTTCCTTCACTAAGCAAACATTAAGAAAGTAATACATGTTATCATGGAGTCATAACGCAGAGAGACTGCGCTGCATAGGTGATAAATGGTAAAGCTCTGACAAATCTCACCTCTAATAAACTGCTCTTCTGACATGTACAGATCTTCCATTTCCTTCTCTGGGAATTCTGTAGGCATAAAAGATGAGACTTGATGTCTGTTTAGCAAACTTGGATGCCCAGATTCACCAGTTCCATGGCATAGAGCTGCCCCACCAGAATGAAGTTGTCCCTCTAGGTTCTTTTTGTAGAACCAAAAATGACCTATGCTTAAAATGACCGACATGTGAAAAGTAAATCCTAGCCAAGAGACATTAATCCAAGAATTAAGGCCTTTGAAGCATAGCAATAGGAGATTATAGTAATTTTGTGCCAAAAATGGAATAGTTGAATTTTCTTATTTTTAAATACCATATTGATCAACAACATGAAGAGAAAACATGAAGAAAAAGACCCTGCCTTTTAAACAGGGACCATCACAAGATGCAAAATGTGCCTACAATGATAGATTTTAGGCTCCCAGAGTTTGATGAGGTGACTGATGTGGACTCCAGGCAGAATTCAGAACAGATTTTTGACTGATTTGTCATTGCATGGAAGCATCCTTAGTGTAAAACAAAGGCAAGTAGAAAGTTGTAGCACAAGCACACAACTAAAGTGATAGCCATATCCCATGTCTATGAGAATTTATATGTTGCAGGAAAAGCCCCTTCTCTCCTTTTATCTCTCCTCTTTATTTCCCTTTACCCCCCTTTTCTCTGTCTCTCCCTCTTCCTATTTCTTTTCCCCTCTGCTCCCATTTTTGCTGCTTTAATGCACTGTTTTATCAAAGTTGTGATGAAAACATCTTTGCTGAGCAATCCCTCCTGACAGGTAAGTCAGTCCTCCCCATATTTGTTCCTCTCTACTTAATTTCTATGGCTCCCTTTCCATTTCTCTACAATCAACCTTGCAGGGAGTCTATAAATGCCAACCASATTGGGTTTCAACCAGTAGTTTTCCATACACCTTACAGGAAATTTCACATGGTAATTATGTGAGGACAGGTATTGCCACTACAACTCATAGCAATAAAAAAAAATGGTTTGCAAACAGCTATTCACAGGTAATGTTCAAGGGAGCAAAACCTACCCAGCCCTCACTGAGGAGGACAGTGATCCAGCGGTCACCTCAGTGACCCAGTGACTGCTACGAATGCATGCATTAAAACATTATATGAGCCTCTCTTCTGCTGCTTTATTGACAATCCACGGCTGAAATGCATGAAACCAGTTTGCCATGGATTTTAGCTACTGATGAACTTTTATTGATTAGTGTTGCTAGGTGCCTGGCCTCTTGGCCATTAAATGCTCAGCGCACGCACATATGTTGCTTCTTTTTGTATGGAATTCAACATCCAACCTTCCCTGCATTCCTAGGGAATGTGAGGCAGCAGCAAACACTTGGGGATGTCTCAAGTGCTATGGCACAGAGCTCATGCATGTCGATTCGCTTTGCTCCAGAGCTATGAATGTGAATCCCTTTTACTGTCATTCACATCGAGGAGTGGGTCTGGGCTGTCAAAGCAGCCCAGAGCCAACAAAAGCAGAAACTGAACTACCTGGCACTAATATAGGAAGAGGATGTGGAGATGAAAATTAAGGTTAAGAACATTTTAAAAGCGACAGTATCAAGGTCCATATAATATGACAAGGCTGGTTTCCCTGGGTGTAATGTTACCTGAATCCAGTTTCTTTGACAAGGGAGTTTCGTCTGAGTTCACATTATGTCACTTATACCCTGTAAGCACTTAATCCTGAGAAGTGATAAAGTGCCATGCCACTATTATTTTCCTTTTGCCAGTTTTGGCCAGGGAATTTACTCAGATTCAGGCTTAGATTCAGTTTTGATGTTGAAAGCAGACATGGGCAGAATCTGGACTTTTTTTTTTCTTTTTTCTTTTTTTTTTTTTAATGGAATTTCTTTTCCCTGGTTTTGAGAAACAAGCCTCGAGGTGAGAAAGACACGATCTGTTCCCAGCTGTGCCTCTGGCTTTATTTATGCTCCTGCTATTCTCCTTAGAAAGTACAAAGCAGTTTAACATATACAGGCCAAAAAGTGGCTCATCAAAGCACATACAAGAGAGGCCAGATACCATAATACCACTATTGTGTGCAAAATCCAAACCAGCTTTTTCACATGCAGGCACTGTGTTTCTAGCCTGTTGCCTCTCTAATCCAGACCACAGTCAATGCCCTGCTATTGGAATGTGGGTTTACAGCATAACCTTTATTTTTTCCAGCTTCTGCCTGTGTATCATTGAGAAACGCTTTATTTGGAATATTCACAATGAGCAAAACTCGCTTTTTGAAACTTCTAAATATCAAATGGTCATTGTTCCAGAAAAAAAAAAATCAAATTGCTAATTAAAAGATTCTGCAGGGCAGACCGGAACTTAAAAGAGTTCATGGCAGATTTTATCAGGATGAGCCGTTTGCTAGAGGTCCATGAAGACGTCAGCTGGAACTGCACGGCCAAGGAAACGGCCACAATGGGATACTGGGAGGTGCCTTTTCAGGGCAACAATAACACASATGCTGAAGATTTCCAAGGTTGCAGCTGTGCTGAAATCTGCTCTTTTGAATCCAGCAGTTGGGAAGGTTTCATTTGTCACTGGCAATAAATAATGTGAACAAAGGCATCAACATTTTTTATACACGCACATGGGCTCCTGTGCTTATATGTGTGTATATGCATATATATAGTGTATATGTAGAGAAGTGAACATTCTTAAAAGCTATATATGTATATGTGTAGTGTCTTATACATATAAATATATGGTCCATCATTCTAATTCCATGCACAACTGCACTATAACCATTGTGGTTTTTAAGATCACACTTCATATATGCATGACTCACTGGCTTCATTCATGTTTCCATATGTATGTAGAAACATAGCAAAGCAGACATTCCTAGAGACATTGCAGGACAACCTCATTGAGATGGACATTCTCACCTCCTCCCGACATGACGGTGCTTACAATGATGGGTATGTGACACTTCTGTGGTCTTCCTGTTTACTGTGCAGTCATTATGATCCTTGCATGAAAGAATTTGGTCATATCAGTGATGTGTAAGGAAGGGCAACACCATTGCTGGCCTCTTCCAAGGTGTTTTTTTCAAGAAAATAAGGAGTTCTTGAGCTTGGAGCACTGTGCCCTGTAAATATTAAGGGCAGACTCATTAATATGAGGGTGATCCACAACATTTCATTTGCTTTTTTCCCTGTTTTTCTTTTTGAAACTCATTTCACTAATAATAAGCACTTACAGCAATTTAGAATACTGTATAGACTAATAAGCACTTACAGCAATTTAGAATACTGTATAGACTAAGATTAATTTCATTTTGATAAAAACTTTAAGCTATTTTTATGCCAGCTGCCTGATACTTACTGTTAAAACAGTATTTTTCAGGTACGTTATCTCACAAAAGATACAGAGTGTCTTCTAATACTAGTGGTATTTTACGCTCTTTAAGGCTCTTAAAGGCTCTTTAAACCCGAGCCTTTCATCTTGACTCAATCACCCATTCTGATATTTATACTTAACTTTTGATTGCTTAACTTTTAAGTTATAAACAGTTTCTAAAATGATGCTTAGTGCTCAAAACATGGACCCTGTATTGGCATTTCTAATTCATTTTCTAATTTGATAATCCTCATCAGCTGAAGATTAAGTGGTGCACTTGAACASTGTAGGTACTTATTTGCTTGGGCCACGTATATCTGTAGCTAAAYAAATACTTTCTAAAATGCAGAACAAGAACTGGACCCTTGTAAAAATGAATGTTTCGATGAGAGCATAGTGGAAATTATGAATCTTTCTCTCATGCTCAACAGTCATGCTTAGGGTGCGAATATAACCATGGCTCAGATAGTAYAAGAACTTATTTCTGAGACTTTCATGTCACTTGATGTTGCATGAATTATTTTTTTGCATGTTTGTGTTTCTGCATGCAGCATTTGCCCCTGTTATTGTACAAGTGACTGTAACAGGGAGATAGAGTCAAGTCTTCACCTGGTATAATCCATGGCTTGACTGGCTCCCAGTGATCCATGCCGATTTATGCAGGCTGAGTATCTGTCTGACCCCTAAAACCATGGCAGAAGATACTAGCAGTCCTGGCGGTGCTGATCAGCCCTCCCAAGCACAGGGACTTCTACTTGCCATCGGCATGGTGATTGGAGAGCCAGATCCATTTCCCAAGTTTCACTCCTGGAATTTCAATGCTTTGCACTTCATGAGAAGTGTCCCAAAATTCTACTTTTCATTTAAGGATTCCCATGGAAAGGACTCCCATTGACACATTTCTTTTTATGGGACTCATGGACTGCAGTGGGCTTTTTTTTTCCACTGACTTTCATGAGACTCAGACAGGGTCCTTGTAGGCTGCCTCACAAGCTGCATTTTCAGTAATGAGCAAATATTGTGTCTTCCAACGTGTCACTGGACGGGATAAAGGGTCACTAATTCACACTTTTCAAGGTAGGCATCAAACTGAAGTGCTCTGCACTGCCACCTAGGTGTCTCTCCCCTGGCTCTATGCAACTTACCCTGGCTAWATGCAACTTGAACTCCAAGCAGTGCTGGCCTTAGCCTCACTATTGTCCTTAAATTGCAATAATGCGTAAATTTGCCAGGAGGAGACAGTGTGAATATTCCCCTCCATGACACTTGGGGTGCTGCGGAATGGCTTAAGCTCCCTTCCCCCATCTCCATTCAGCATTTCTATATATAAAATAGAACAACAACAAAAGCACCATCATGCAGTGATTGATACAGTGAATTAGATAAACGTCCTCTCTTCCTTAGTCCAACTCATGTTCCCACAACGTCCCACAACAGCCCAGRATTTCTCAGGGATCATGAGCAGGCCCTCAGTAGCGCCCATGCCACCAGTCTCTCTTAGCTGTACTCAGGCTATCCATTTCACCATAATGTCAGCTTTCCCACAGAGGTGACTGCTGCCAGTGAAGAGCTCCCTGTGGCATTGCTGGCACTGTGATTTATTGATTGATTTTTTTTTTTGTCCTTTAATCAGTGTGACTTGCCTGTGGTTTTTGATTCTTCCGTGCATGCCACCCGTGTTCTTAGCCAGCATTGTGCGGAGCTGCTGGCCCCGTCCCGGCAGCCATCGCCATCCTCCCACCCCAGCGTCTCGCACCGCTTGGACCTTCCTGAGGAGTCACCCGTGTCGCTCTTTCTCCCCTCAGGCACTTCTTGTTCAAACCTGGAGGCACTTCTCCCCTTTTTTGTACCACGTCGCCGGGATATCCCTTGACGTCCAGCACTGTGTACTCACCTCCCCCTAGGCCCCTTCCCAGGAGCACGTTCTCTAGGCCGGCCTTTAACCTGAAGAAACCCTACAAGTACTGTAACTGGAAATGCGCTGCCCTCAGCGCCATCGTCATCTCCGTCACGCTGGTCATCCTGCTGGCGTATTTTATAGGTAAGCTGGTTTCTCTTCTCCGCTTTTTTTATTTCCTTCATCTGCAGACCCCGCCTCATAATACTGATATTTGGGGAAAAAGTTGGCAGTACTCATAGTGGCTTGGAAATAAGGTGTGTCTTCACATAACTGAGATTACAGACTTAGTGCTTGTAGTGGAGACATAAGTAAAACACGCCATGGGGTGCTGTGATTAAACAACGTAGACTGCTTAGTTTCTGAAAAGAGCACCATGAAGTGCAACATGAAGGCAAGCCYGCCATATTTCCTCGAAGCTGCCTTTAAAACAACCATCCAAGCACATGTCCTAAACATGGCCCCATCCCGGGTTGCACGGACTTCTGTCCTTTGGGCTTCAGTGGGAGCAAGGTCAGAACCAGAATCCTGATGCGTAAAAATGTCATTTTTTTCTATCTTTCAGTGGCACATCCTAGCCATTTAAGCTGTTCAGTTTGAAGTTCATGGAATTTGAAGTTTCAAAGGCTGAGAGAGCTGGGTCTGTTCAGCCTGGAGAAGAGGAGGCTGAGGGGGGACCTGATCAGCGTGTATAAATACCTCAAGGGAGGCAGTGAGGAGGAGGGGGGCAGCCTCTTTTCAGTGGTGGGCAGGGATAGGACTAGAGGAAATGGCTTCAAACTGAAGCATCGGAAGTTCCACAGGAACTTAAGGAAGCATTTCTTCACTTCTGTCACAGGGTGACAAAGCACTGGAACAGGCTGCCCAGAGAGGTTGTGGAGTCTCCTTCTTTGGAGATCCTTAAAACCCGCTTGGATGCAGCCCTGTGCCACGTGCTCTAGGTGACCCTGCGTGAGCAGGGGGGTTGGACTCGATGACCTCTGAGGTCCCTTCCAASCTTCGGCATTCTATGATTCTATGATTCTATGAATAACCTGAAGGGATTGGGGAGAGCTGGGTTTATATTGTGGCCCAGAAGGGCCTTAGAGTAACAGGGATTCTAGAAAATTTGCTGCTAGGGTGGAGAACCAGTGGGATTTCTGCTTGAACTGAGTTTGGTTTGAATTTCCCCGTTTTCTGGTGGTTGCCGATACTCACTGCAAAAGTAATTGAACTGTTACGGGTGAAAATTGCATTTTGCACCCTCTAAAGTGGGAGTGTTGCCCTTCCTTTTCCTTCAGTGACGTTTGATATTTGTGTTRTGAATGTCCTATCGAGGTCCTTTCCTAAAAACCCTATTCTAAGCTGTCAGTGGTGCAAACCCAAATTGTTGCCCGCTTACAGATATGAGTGCAGGTAAAAGTGCCAATTTCACACAGCACAAGTGAGGCTTTGATTTTACGGTGACTTCCTGTACGCTAATGATCTATAAAAGCTTGAGGTTAGAATTACAAATCCTAGCCTGGATCGAAGGATTTTTGCTTTCATTTCACAKGAGTGTAATTAGCACTACCACCAAKGCTGCCTTTTACTGTGTTCCTTTAATGTGTGTTTCTTTAATGACTGATGCTTTTCCACTTCTGGCTTGCATCATACTTTGGTCATGTCTCGTGTAAGAGGGGCAGGAGTGATTAATTAACCGGCGTTAAATCAGCAGCTCTTTGATGGAATATGCAGCCAATTTTTATCATTTGTTACGTGCATTTGGACCCGCCTTTCTCATTTGTCGGGTGTTCTCTTTATGCCCCAAACATGATTCCTTTGGACATTATCTCTAGCCATCAGAGAAGTCTCTTTATAATCCAGGATAGCGCTGCCTGTTAATTCTGACTGAGGAGGTTTATGCTATTTGATAGATTAAGAAGACTTTGGTTCCCTGCTTAATATTCTCCTACTCAAAAACCTTTTCAKAGTCCTGAAATGATCAGGCTGCTTTTCAAAATCACCATTAATGTACTTAAAAGGTAGGTCTATTAAATGCTCTCCCATCCTTTTTTTCTTTTTTTTTCTCCATTCATATGAACACTGTGGCATCTGCCAGACGCCAAGGATGGCTGGCAAGATGCCAGCAGTGTTGATCAGGTTGAACTGCTGTAATTACGGGTCATAATTACTAATTTCTAAAGGAACTATSAATTATTAAAAATCAAATTTGATGGTGGCGCTCAGCATAAACATATTTAACAAAGATTGTCTCTACCAGACCTAGTATTCTAATCAACAAGCAAAAAGACAGATATTTAATTAGATTTTGATGAAAAATTGTGTTTAATTTCAAGTATAATCAATTATTAATTACTGTAATGAGTGACTCTGGCGGGGTTTACTAATTAACTCATTTAAAAATTATGAATAACCTTTTCATAGGTAATTATTTTCTACATCCTGTCAAGTTGCAGAGGAGAATTGTATCACCTAACCACCGACCCCCCCCCAAAAAAAAAGAGAATCAGAGAGTCAAAATATTTGTCCTTTTGCCAAGTTATGCATTACCAAGTTATACATTTCGTGTATCAGATTAGATGGAATAATAAAAGCTATTGAGTACTTAACAGAAACTTGTTCATTCTTCTAAATAACGTTTTGTCTGCAAAGCAAGTGATTATTTGTCCTCCAGATTTTGATTTTTGTATATATGCTCATTTGCAGTTTTTTTACTGCCTCTCCTCGGTTGAATAATACCCAGCTCCTTTTGGTGCCATTGGGAGAGTTTGAGTAGTAAAGCACAACGGCTCACGAGTACAAAGGTTTAGCCTATGTTACACCTTGTGAATGTTGGGAACTTGGCTRCTCTCCACCTGCTCATTAGTTAATATAACCACAGAAATTATCTTTTTAATGATCATTGACRTTCCCCAAAGCAAACTGAGGCCCCTGGAAACACTCCCATTTCAGAGAATGGACTTTGGATCAGGTCCCATGGCAGTGGTTTGGCATTTATCCCTTATTTTTTTACACTAATCAGTTAAAACAAATACTTCAAGCGAGTTTGCATGTCTTTAAAATGCTCTTCACAGCATTAATCACAGCTGAGTCCTCCATTTACCTATTAAAAACCACCCCTAGCAGGGTTACGCTTTAGGTTAGCAGGCTTAGGGTTCTCTAATGCTACCAAAGGGGTAAATTGGGGACATCAGGAAGCCCACGGGGGACTTCGTCATGGGTAGCAGATGCTGAGACACAACTGGGAGGCAGAGCAGCATGGAAACAAAGAGGAATTTGGCCATTTCTCACATTCTTTGTTGAAGCTACTTTGTTTCTGAAATTCATCTGAAGCCCTCGCTAAATCGTTTGTTCAAGGCTAAAAGCCCAAGAGCTTCTCTATGTTTTTCCATTATTATATGAAAGATTTCATAGTATTTAATAGCCTGCGCTTCCTTTATCTCGATASACTTTTTCAAAGAAGAGGAGAGGAGACATTAATAGAAGTCCACGGTAGCTGGTGTCGTGTCGACATTGCGATCAAGCTGAACGTTTTGCAGGGCTGAGTCACTGGACTTGAGAGATAATGGCAAACAAAATATAGCAGTGTATGAAGCCCCAGAAGCTGCATTTCATTTGAATTAATCAGCTTTTGGCAGACTTGTGGCTGCTTTTTCAGATATTCAGAAGCAGGCACGGAGGCAGTGGCGACAACCAACATCAAAGTTTGCCTGCRTGGAGCTTATGCAAAGCTCCAGCTTGCGAGCGCCACAGACACTTGTCTCCTAGGGTGAGAACACCAAAGGGACAAGCAGTGGCAGATCAGGGCTGTAACATTAAAACTGCAAGAAGAACACCCTTGGAACCAATAAAATGAAAGGCCTCTTTACTATCCTGGTAATTTGCTCTTCCGGGAGATGGTGAGGAGACATCACKTCAAATTCAATTGCCCGTTTTAGAGTCCTCCTTTCTACTAGCCAAGAAAACAGGGGGTGGGACTAGATATTTCTAGAGGWCCCTTCCAACCTTAACCATTCTGTGATTCTGTGAAAACTGCGTGGATTTTGCTGGAGTTTTGTGCATGCCATGGTGAGATCCTCATGGCAGAGGTAATGCCACAACATTCATCACTACCCAAACACTTTGCTAACAGAGCATCATCTGAGCTTAGAGATAGAAAAGACCAGCTCTCCGTGCCCGGCAGCTGTTTGGCTAGCGTCTTGGAACGGTTTCCAAATGAATTAGGGATGCAGAATAGTTGCTTTCTTCTGAAAGAGAAAGTATTACCCGGCGCCTGATGCAGATAGCAGATTAGATGCAAGTACAACTGGATGCTGTTACGCACTTGCAGTTTTCCCGTGCTTAAGCATGCGCTGTGGTTGTGTTGCATGAAGGAAAAGAGAGACGTGCATTTGATTTGAATTAAGGCTAGGGCTGGAAAACATATTACAAAGCCAAAACAGCCCTTCCTTTGATCGGAGTCAGAGCTCTCCGTCGCTCAGCTCTCCCTGTGTTTGAACTCGTTACAGGCGCAGCTTCGCTTAAAGAACAGCGTTGCTTGCTGCAGGCAAAACGCTTTGACAGAAGAACTTTGCTAGGACTATGATGTGTTTATAAAGTGCCTTTCTTTTTATTGTCTAAAGATCACCCTGAAAGCTAACTTCAGCTCAGCTCCTGCATGACTCTTCAATACCATGTAGTAAATGAAATTTAAAGCAGCTCGACAAGGCTCGCAGCTGTCTAACTAGTTAGCTGGGGAGGTATAACCCACCAACTACCATGGCATTTACATGCCACCTGAGATCTACAGTAAAGGTTTCTAGTGTTTCATTCTATAATTTGTCTATATTTATTAATCATACACTTATACATTGATATTAAGGTTTTTTATCCAACTTTTATAATGCAAGGCAATCTTTTTACCCTGCAAACAAGTTTCTTTCATTTTCTTTTTTTCTGATCCAAGATTTTGCTACTGTTATCATTTTGTTGTTTTGATTTAGAGAGCTTTTTTTTTTCCTTTTATTTACGTGTTATCTTAGATAAAATGCAGAAACAGTAGCTAAACAGCTTGTTCCAGCAAAACCTTCACATTATGAAGTCAGTCTGTCACCTAAAGACAAGCTTCCAGGTCCCTTCTTGGTTCTTTCACATGCTTGCTAAGTTACTACACACAATTCAGTCAATAACTCTGTGCCTCAGTTACATCTTCACCTTTGCACTTAATGTGCCAAACAGAGAGCTGAGAGTTTGAAAAGTACAGTAGGTTTATCAGCAATAGTTTCTATATCCAGATAGATGTTTGTGGAACTTAACATCCAAGGATACTGATCTTTTTTGATGGTAGTTCCTCAATATGCGTCTTTTTTTTTTTTCTGCTGAAGCTGTCTCCAGCTGTGCTAAAGATGTACAAACAGTGTCACTCATAGACTTCTAGCTTAAAAGACATCTAGCTCTTTCACTCCAGTTTTTCTTCGTTTTGGAGTGGGTTACCGTATCATCTGATCATCTCTCATTGATATAGTTTCAATGAGACACCAAAAAAATGGAACCTTCAGCCGATCCTTCAAAAAAAGCACGTGATTTAGACAAGCCCCAGGAGCTCTTTGCCGAGTTTGTTCCACAGTGAAGACAGAGGGAAGTCTGCAGGGTCTGATCTCTCTTGGTAAGAAGCCAGGGAGGCAGCTGTGCGGGGAAGGTTTACAGGAGGCTGGGTGAGCCGAGGAAAGCTGCCTGCGGGGCTCTGGCCAAGGAAACTTTCCTGGGGCAGGTCTGTGATGCAGGAATGAATCACTCACGTGGTTCAGCCCCGCTTGATTTGTTCACGTTCCCCTTCTTCTCTGCATGGAGCACCGTGTAAAACACAGGTAGGTCCCCAACATAAGCTCAGTGTAGCTGCAAGAAGGCTTTGCACCTCTATGCAAACCTTTAGGGATGAGAAACAACATTAGAACTAAAAAAAAAAAATTGATCTTAAATCTTAAATTTTCCTCCCATTCTATAGTCTTTTGTTGCTGCTTTAGGTGCATGGTGGTATTGCAATTAATCTACAGAGTCGGAAAGAGCTTTTTGTATCATTAGAGGGCTGTGARTCTCTCTTTTTGGTTTGGATTTTGCATTTTAGCTGTGGCTGGGTAGCAGCCACTGTTAGCTTTATAGTCGAGAGAAAAGGAGGCAGACGTGATATAACCACAGCTGTAAAATGAAGGTGTTGAAGCTACAAGATCCCACTTTAAAGCCAATCTTGTGAAGATCAATTCATTCAGGAGCGTGTTAAAAAAGTCACCATAGAAACCCCATTAAAGACCATTCGCTGTTTCAAGCTGAATTAGATCTGTAGYCTGACGTTAAAAATGTTGGGTTAGGAGGAAAATGCGAGGATTTGCAAGCTATTGAAAGAAAGACACTGCCAGAAAATATTACTGGRAAAGGACAGTAGAAGATAATATAAAAGCACCAACTTCGCTAGAGTTGTCCCGTATGCCAAGAGGGAGAGGTATGAAAGTGAGAAGTGTTAAAATTTAGGTGTTCTCTTTGAATGCAACACATCCTGAAGCTCCGTGACAAAATTTCTGCTTTGCAAAGCAGTCAACACGTCTTCAAAATCTGCACCAAACACAGCCGTGCAAGTACTGCACATTTTAGGGACTGATTCAGTGATCTGGGAAACGKGAAGAAATAAGAACACTTCAGATATAGTTTTCTTTTTCCTTTTTTTTTTCCTCTCTCTTTTTTTTTTATTTTTTAAGTTAAAAGACATAAAAATATCTTAGATCATCTCATCTGACCTGTTAGGACTCGTCAGGCCAGTAAACTCCAGCTGGCTACCCCACCGTCTTACAGATATAAATCAAATGCCTACTCCAGCCAGCTTGTATATCTGAAGGATCTCTGTAGCTCTTTTTTGGCTGCAAAAATGACAGTGGGATTTTGTAATATAGGGGCTTATCATAATTGATCCTTACATCAGCTTCAGTCCCTTTCCAGAGGCCAACGTCCCCTTTGGTAGAGACGACTCGCGCTCCATCTTCCGAAGAGCGTGGGCTGCCCTTTGACAACCATGCAGCCCCTTTGGTTTGAATCGCTCTCATTTAGTAGCTGTCCAGCTCTTCTCTTCTGCCCCGTTTTACTATTATATTGTCACTTGATGAGTCTTTGAGTCATCTGCATGTTTAGTCATCCATGATTTTAGATTTACTGTCACAACATTGATGGGAATGTTAAGTAATTTCGGGCCCACTATCAAYTGTGGAGCTCACCAGACGTTTTAGTGTTTGATGATTAGCCCCTAGCAATGCAGATTTCAAGGTTTACCAGTTAGTTTTTAAGCAAACGTTTACATTGCTCTTTGCTGCTGGAAAGTGCTTGTTTCTTTTGTTCAAAAGTCACATGAAATTGTATCGAATATTTAGATATTGGCAATCTAAATATTTAGCCATTGGCAATAGATAGAACCTTGGCAGAAAGTGAGGAGCTGTTGGTTTCTTAAGGTCTACCTTTTGGAAAAGGAATATGATTGGCCTTTATACTTCCTGYATTCTTTGTCAGTTGAATCCTGTGTTATATACTCTGTTATTTTGTCTGAATAAATGCTATTTGCAATCCCTTTTTTCCCTTCTTAAATATTTGTAGCGCATTAACCCTCTTCTAATCTCTTGGTAGCTGATTTGGCATTAATGAGTAACTCAGATTCCTCTTTTTGCTATCTTGCCTCCTTTCCTGGGTACAAGTTAAATGAGCCTGCAGATTTAAAAATGCTTTTCTCTAATAGCTGTAGTTTAATATAATTCTTGGTTATAAATGAGCTGGAAAAAAAATTATTTCCTGTGAGATAAATTCATTATCCTAGTTATTTTCAAAAGCCAGAACAAAACTACTTACCAAACAGACTTCACTATAACATTATTAAAAATTTCCTCATCTCTATCGAGTAMATAGCTTATACCACTGCTCAGTTTACTTGGTGTCAATATATTCTTAAAATGTTCTATTGTTCTTTGTTTTTCTTTCCAGCCATGGATATTTTTTCATGTCACAGCTTCCTTTATCAACTCCCTGCGAAGTCTGAGATTTATATAGATTACTCTCTCCTTCCCTATTGTTGTGCTTGTATATTTTTTTTATTATTATTATTTCTGCTTATTGTTTCATTTTGACACCGGATGAAGAGGCCCTGCTGTCAAAGCCTGATGCTCTCTCATTACCATGGGGTCATAGGAAGAATGACTTCCATTTATAAGCAGACCAGTAGGATTGAATCTCTAACTGGCCAGAAAGCAGATTGAGGTTGAGTATCCAGAAGGGTCCCTCTGCTCTTGAAGTCTGTATCAGTGCAGTATGAAAACACATCAGTCGTGTAACATCGGAGATAGCCCATGACACAGATGCCTGATCCGTGCTTAGTTTTAGGAAAGCTTAATAGATGGATGAGTTTAATTGCCATCTCTCTTTATTAAATGGAAAGATAGGGACTCTCAGATTTTACAGGCTTTTAGCGGTTGCTTTTAGTGAGTTTTCGTAGTTGTTATAATTCCCCAGAAAGGAAAATAACACCGTGCTGACCCTGAAAGTGCTGGCCTTGCCTTTATGCCAGTGCCACAGATGTGCTGCTGTAATCTTCATTTCACGGCTTAAATTGACCTTTGGCGCTGAGAAGGAATCAGTTTTACAGATCTTAATATCTGCTGAAAGGAGTTGCTCCACAAGTCTGTGATTCTATTTCATACTAATTAGTGTGAAATAACATAATTTAATTTCAGTTAAGTGGATAAAGAGAGAAAGTAACATGTAATGTGCTTTCTTCCATTATTTTTGAATAACATCTAGTTGTGTGGGTAACTGCTCATAAGAATAAACCCAGTTATGGGTGTCAGTGACAGTGAAAAAGATTCCTCTGTTGTACTTTGGTGTTCCTTTCCCTCTCACCCTTTTCTAGCATGAATTAGAAGGTGCCATTGAAATTTTACGTGCAACCAAGTCATACATTTCTATGGGATATATGCAACACACTCCCTACAATGTATTTTCCCTGTAGTTAAAGCTGAGCTCTGTGGTAGGTACTCATCTTTACAGTGCTAAGCAAAGTGATATTGTTAAGTGTACTATCTAGGTAAGATACCAGAGGACTTGCAAAATAAAGACCAAAAAAATAAAGACCAAAATACAGACCAAAAAGGTGTCACTGCTTGAGCAGGAAGGTTGGACTAGATGATCTCCAGAGGTCCCTTCCAACCTCAACCATTCTGTGATTCTGTGAAATACAGTCTGTTCTTTCCCTTTGGGCAAGATTTGACCAGCACTGCTTATGGAAAAGCTCCAAAAGGATCATTAATGGAGCTCACCAGGCACTAAGACACCAGGTAGGCAGAGATGGGGAAACCTTCCTCCTTTGATTTTAGCATACCTTAAGTTCCCTGCATGCCCTTATTGCAGTCAGAATCGTGCTTGGCTGCAGCTTTGCCTAGAAGGATGGTGAGAACGCAGATGTTTTCAGGTATGGCAGCACATAACACAGCAGTGGCATCGCACCTGGCTTGCCTCACAGCTGCAGCATCACTTAATTAACCAGAGGAAAGACAATCTTTACAAAGCAAAGCAGAACTGGGCAGTTAGTCGCTTGTATTCCTGCAGATCCAACCAGCTTGGGCGACTGCAACAGTGGCAAACCTTAGTTCCTGCATGCTCAGCAGGGCCCTGTTCAGACAGCGATAGCAAAATCCTCTGCGCTGAGTGTATTCCTTCCCTTTCCAGCCTCCTCCTGCCACCACCAGCCAGGCTGCACATATGGCATCCCTAGAAAGCCATTGAGCTGCTGCAGGCAGGAGCTGCCAGGGCTGAGCGGCAATTTCGGCGCGATTGTTCTGCTCAGCACTGGGCCCCTGGAAAAAAATAGCCYGTGATGAGGGAATTAAAGGCTATTACAGAGCACATATGCATACAGGGGCCAATCTGCAATCACACAAAGCAACCTTAATTCTGGTCTTGGCGCACTTTTGAGTGCTCTGTGTGGTGAACTTGGAATTTCTGGAGCAAATGCTTTTTTTTTCCTCTTTTTTTTTTCCCCCTCCATATAATTAAATCTAAAGATGACTGTGGGCCTTTTAAGAGAACACCATGGGCTGCACTTGCTGGCGCTTGCCTTAATCTTTGTGCTGGATTTAGTTCTAAGTCCGGAGGAACAAATCATCAGGTTGCGTTAAGTTTCGTTATTGAGAGAGCTTTTCACACTGATCTGAGCCATTCACTTAGATTTATGGTTCCTGAAAGTACAGTGCGGAATTTTGCCCAGGGACTCGGGATGGAAGAAAAATTCTAGTGTCATTAATTGTGCTGTGGCACCCGCTCTATCAGCTTTTGCAGGCTCTACATTCGTATCCATTTGTGAAGCTTACGGAGAAAAGAGGAATTTTTCCCACTCYAGATGAACTGCTGGATCAACCTGCTTGCTTTTCAAGCTTATTTAAAGGGAAAAAAAAAAAAAAATCTTTAGCTTGCATTAAACATATCCATATATTTGTCATTTCTAAGCAGTTCAAACAACGATGTACTACTCAATACACGTTCAGGTTATATTTTTTTTCAGGTCTTCTCAAAAAGCCATCAAGGAAATAAAAGTCTGGCTTAGGGTTCAGTTGTGAAGATGTGGGGTATTCAGGTCCTGACCTACTGAATGTCTAAATTCATGTTTCACACCTTCATGAGCCTCTTGAAATCACTAGATTTACTCAAGCTAAGTAAAACATCAGTTAAACCTGTGCTTTAGACATCAAGGGATAGGGAGATTGTAATTTTATTTATTCACTTATTTATTTTTACTACAACTAGCAGAATACAAAGAGGGCTCAAATGCTCTTACAATATGCATGGTGAATAATAACACTAATGCACTTTTGAGCTGATTCTGAGATCAAATCCTAGGCATCCTCTTTACTTATATCTTTATATACTTTACTATCTCTATATTGTTATACTATATATATTTTACTATCCTCTTTACATTTACTTATATTAAAGTTGTGTAAGTGTTCAGAAAGGTCAAAACAGACACTGAGAGACAAGCTCACACACCAAACTAGAAAAATATTTAGATCTTGACCTCCCCACACTAGAATATTACATTTAAACATAGAACCTCCCTGTTAGAAGAGAAGACAGACTGGGTTTGTAACTTTAAACAGCAATCTATTTTTTTAGACTTTAAGCAGCTGATTACATTAATAGGGGGAAAGGGAGGTATCTGACAAAGGAACCTGGTAGAGATAATAAGGGAAGGAAGGAAGGA
The DNA here is from genome assembly GCF_003342845.1 of Nothoprocta perdicaria. Classification (NCBI taxonomy): domain Eukaryota; kingdom Metazoa; phylum Chordata; class Aves; order Tinamiformes; family Tinamidae; genus Nothoprocta; species Nothoprocta perdicaria. The sequence goes on from NW_020454605.1 coordinate 669,979, forward strand.
AGCATATGAGGGGTTGCTGAGTTAACTATGTAAATTACACCCTTTTTAATTAGGGCCCGATGGTTTATAGGTGTGTAATGAAATGACGTACGTAAAATTATACTGTCCACAACAGACTAACCCGGAATTTCTGTAATTGGAAAGCAAGGTGGGAGGCCCTCTGTTAGGGCTGCCTGTCCTCATTTTTCTAATTGCAGTGAGTACCCCGATGGGGAAATCATTATTTCTAATATTATATACACAAATTAAAACTCCATTTAGAGGTACAGTGGGACCATCTTATAATTGACTTGGATCGTGAAGAAATATTTCGATAATATTTATAGTAATACAGGCCCTGCCAGAAAGGATGTCTAGAAGGGAAAATATTATTTTACTGAGAAAGCCTGAGCATGTGTAACACCAAATTTACTAGAGCTGTGAGGACTGAAATCAGCTGCTTTGGTGCAGGAAGCTGCCGAAGAGCAACAAAATGTTGCTGAGACCCACCTTTCAGCTTCCAATTCTGCTTTCTCAATGGTGCAGGCAGTGAAGGACATTATAGGTTGCATTTAAGGACGAGGCTTCTTCAATTAGCCAGGAACACCTTTACATATATTTATTTTCCTATAGGTTGAGGCTTGAAAAAAAATAGTTAAAAAAAACATAAAATTATGCTAAGTGTTTAAAATTGCATCTTTCCTCCCTGCAGGAAATGACAAGTACCCTGCAAGCCACTATAGCCGGGGCAGGAGAGGGGAGCCAGTGATCCCCTATTAGCAGTATGAATGGACAAGCAATCACTTGAGAGGCTTTGATCCCCAGGGGTAATTAGGAAGACATTGAATAGGAAGTGCTGACTCTCTGCATTGAACAAACATTGAGTTTAACTGCTTGGTTTTATAACACGGCTTTCTAGTCACTTCCTTGAAAGTTTCAAAGCAATGGGATGCTTCAGCTGGAAGCTCTTCTTTTTTCTTTCCCTATTATGATCAATTGAGAGCTAAATTAAAATACAAAGTATTCTCCTAAGAAGGAACTAGGAGTGTTTGGTAGACCATCTGCTTCTGTCTTGGAAATCTTTGATACTGCTGTTCATTCAGGAGGGGTTAAAGGATAACCAGTGTGCATCAAAGCAAAAGATGGCATTTGCAGGATTTTAAGTGATCACCACAACTTTGCTTTCTTGAGAGGCAGTTCCCACTCTGGTCATAAAATTTTAAGAGATAGGAAGCTCTCTGTTGTTCGAATTCCTTCTTTGCACGAAAATCCTGTTTATCTCTGAAGGATCCCAAATATCTAGCGCTTTTAGTAATTTGAATTCTGAATTTGGAAGAATGGATCAACAGGTTCCCAGATACTGGTACTGCTGGACGTGCTCTGTAAGACCTAGCTATGGTAATCTGGCTATGAGAGCACCTGTCTCTTGCTTCAGAACACCTGGGATGCAAAAAGAAATAAAAAATCTATCCATCTATCTATCTACCTGTTTGTTTGTGAATCATTGGTTTGCTTGGTGCCTTCTCAGGCCATACCTCAGCTTTTCCACCCTCCCTGAGGTCAGSAAAGAGCGAAGACGCCTCCTCTCCTAGAGTGCTGTAGTGGCTGGGGACGGGGAGAGAGGGATTTTACAGTTCTCAGCATGAAGGGCTCTGAGCGTTCTTCTCCCCAGCCTTTGAGGAAGGTTTGTAAATCCCTTTTGTGCCTGAGTCACTGTGCAGTGAGTCAGGAGGAAGGCAAGAGGGGGGATTTGCAGTAATGAGCATTACCGTGAATGCCGCCCCTCGTGTCTTTTTCTTCTTTCCAAATGAGTGTCTTGTGACAAATAATTCAACAGGCCAGGAAGCAGAGCAAAGGGGCTTCCCAGTTACAAGCTGTGAGTCCCCGCTTAAATATCCTGTAACGAAGCTGCCTTTTGGGCTGCTTTCTTTGGAGATCTATTAAATTTGTGTTTCTGCCAGTGCAGCAGCTCAGATTCAGCCGTGTCATGGAGTGCTGGACACCAGAGTCTCTGTTCCCACGCAGTTGGGATGCTGTCCTGATGTGCAAGCCTAGGGTTTGTGGACACATTTGGGCAGGATGATTTCTGAGCTTGGGCTTTCAATCCCTTGAGCTTTAAGCCATGGAGGAGAGAGCATTTAAGCACAGAACATAATTTCAGACCCTGCAATCTATGTGCACAGCAGTGCAGAATGTSCATGAGAAGGCAATTGCCAAAGCCCACGCAGGAGCTGGTGTCCCAGGGTTCCTTCTTTCCTTACATCAAGGTGGCTGGCTCAGTGGTTCAGGTACATGGTGTGAATAGGGCCCCTAATGTGCCCCCAGATAAGGACCATTGAGCCCTTAAATCAGGATAATGGACCCCAGTTCCAGAGCTGAGAACCTTTTAGGTCCTTGGCAATTAAATTGTTGTAGTATTCATTGTGAGTGTCCCGTGCTCTTAGATGAATGTCGGCTTGGACCTCTCTTGACCAGGGTTGGTTTTCCTGTAAATAAGCAACGAGAGCAGGTATAGGCTGTTGTGTCCACACTTGCTGCTGTCACCATCTATTCACACCACTAGTGCCAAGGTTGGATCCTCAAGGTTGGCATGTCCTGCCACTCTGGAGCATAGCGGTGTTGCCCATCACAGGGATGGAACAACCGTGTAAGAGAAGAACATGTTTGTTTTTATTCTCCTTAATTTTGCRTGCTTTTCCCTTGGTTTACTGAAGATTGACAAACCAGTGATTATTCGATTCTGAAAGGCTCCTTTTCATAACACCAAATGTCACAGAAGTATGATTAATTCTGCTACAGTCAATTCCCCCACTTCTCCAGAAATCATATAATTTCAGTGTAGAGAGAGACAGTTACCCAGATAATTACAGTCAAGTTTATTCCAGAGATGGGAGTGAAAGCAACACATTTACCTGAGTCAAAATTAGCCCTGTATAACTCACCGGTGAAATGCAGATTCTCTTAATTAGCAGAAAAATAAGATAAAAAAAGCTCAGGTCTTATTTTAGAGAGCGTGGTTACAATTGGCAGATTACCCAATCTGAAGGTTAAAGAGGAATATGTAAGTGTGAGATATGTCATTCCCAGCTCTGCAAAAAAAGAGCAAGGAGAGCAAACAAACAAAGCACCCAGGGAAAAACAGGAAGGAAAAAGGGATGCAAAGGCTCTTTGAGAGGTTTCTTCAGCCACTGCCTGAGCTCCAGCAATTTTTCTGTGCCAAGTGTCTCCTTTCATTTTCTTTTCTTCTCTAATCTTCCTTTTTTTTCTGTTTTTCTCCTATTATGTTTCCTCCGTTGCTTCCTCGTTTTCATTACTCCTTCAGGCCCACTCACCTGTTCACGAGTGAGAACCAGTGTTTCTCACTGAAAACTCTACATGTTCTTAATCTGATTTTTATCTAGAGTTTCAGTGCTAAAATGCTGACTAGTTTTTTTTTTCCAGATAAGAACCCCAAAAACCCTTTTGCGCTGCCTGGATGCCGCTCACTCTCTGAGCTCACTGTAAATCCTGGCTGGGCAGCAGGTTCATGTTGATCCTGATCAAACTCATTGGTTTTATCAAACTTCACTTCCAAGAAACTCCTTTTCAATAGTTCAGAGCGTCATATAATAGTTGTTACTCTCTTCATGTTGAGCTTCTTCAGGAGCTTATGCTGAGTGAGGAATCACCAGGTCAGCAGTGGCACCTTCACTTCAGAGAGGACAGCAAAGAAGGCACCATCCAGAGCCCTTAAGTCACTATGAAAATGCACTTAACAGGCACTAAAGAAGCAGCTAGAGGCATCAGCCATGGATTTTAAATTAGGCTTTAATTTCAGACATCATAACTGGTTGGTCTGGTTATTTATTACCCTTAGCTGGCTGCTTTGGGCAAAGGCACAAGCTAATAAATGGGCAGCAGTGTGTTTTCATTTTTTTCTGCTGACTTGCCTGCTTTCTGGGGGTCTCATATGCTTCAGTAAGCATGTCTTGGCTTTTCTTCTCTCTGTGATCTATCACAATCATCTGCCTCTCTCAGCTAACTCCTTCGCTCCATCACCCTGTCCCAAGAGATGCCTGTTTTGTTGACCATGTGAATTATTATCTTTGTTTCTCCTTTTTCATTTAAATTTTGTTCCAATTTCTTTGTTGGCCACTCTGCTGAGCAAGATGTTTTGACTGCTCCGTTTTGCTGGGTCATAAACCACTGGTAATAATACAAAGATATTCAAAAGCCTGGGCCTCTTGAAAGCAAACTTTAAAAGCATATCCCTCTTTTTTGGCTTTACAGCATCAACTAATGTTGCTTGTGACCTCGACAAAGAGCTATGGAGTAGGAATAATGCATTACAATACAAAATAGTGTTATAAAACCTAAAAATCGTGGTCTTGAACACTTGGTTCTGCCAGTAGGAACTTGGATTTATTTGAATTGCAGAAAAACTCAGCTGATGCTAAGCTGTTTGTAAATGCTTTTTGCTAAAATGAATCAGAGTCTACTGCCAAGCAAATGAATAACCACATCACAGACCAGGGGCTGGAATGCTGAGCTCAGCAGAACAGTCAAACCCTGAAAGGACCATAGAGTTTGAGTTCCTCTCCTCTCTTTGCCACCCAGGAAGCAGCCGATGACACCTTGGGACCAGGGATAAAGTAGTTTATTCTGCCGCAGAAAATTCTGTTACCAGTTCAGCCAGTTTCARGGCACTTTTGCAGTCACTTAGCTTCAGCTGAAAGACCATGCAAGTCAAAGSTTTGGTTTCAGAACGCTAAAATAAAGGATGAGTCATCTCCCCTTTGCCATGAAGTCTTAGTCATTGATGTTGTCATCACCCAAAGAGCCCCAAGAAAAAGGATTTTTAACCACTATGGGCAGTGTGACCACTGCATTTGCAAAGAACACAGCCTAAGGCTTCCTAGGCAGTGGCCTGGTGTTTTGTGCAACTGGTGTTGCACAAAAGGGAACACTTCAGGTTTCAGGAGATGGAGAAGGACATGGGGACTCTTAGGAAGGCACTTGCTCTTGTACAGCCACAACTCATATCTAGCTGAGCTAGGGAAAAAAATAAAATAAGAAAAAACGAGGCCCAGTTGTCATGGAGCCTGAGAACACCAGGAATCTCAAACTATTTTTACGTCTTCTCTTTGTTTTTAGGAACATTTTAAGACTTCTAAGCATATCACTGTATCTTTCCTCCATGTTATCAAGGCTTTCCTTGAAAAACTTTATCTTTTTTTTCCCTCTCACCCAAAAGAACTTTGCATTGATTTAGCATCGAGTAAGTTTCCATAGTGCCTCTCCTAAGATCTCTGCTAAAACAACCGTGTGCATCAAGTTTACACATCCCCTATGAGYGTTAGAGATCCAAAGCATCTATTGCAGTTAGGAGGAAGAAGCTGAAGACTGAATCTTCTGCCAGCTGGCAAATCAGGCCCCACGAGTATTTGAAAGATAGTACTGATAAACACGCAGGTAATTTTCTAGTAACACAAGTGGTACCAGAGTGTATTTGCAAAGCAAATAAAATATTTTGTTCTGTTTTTCGGAAAGCTTTCAGGTTGCTAGCCACCTGTGGCAGAGATTGCATGGTATCCATTTCCCTTACATTTGTGGATATTTATAGGCTTTTATCTTAYGCTGGGGAACTTCCATAGAGCATTAGGCTCAGCATTTTACACTTTGTTCTCTTGATTCTTTTTAAGCAAATTAGTATTAAAAATGCTTTTCAGATAGTTTTCCTTTTCCCAGATTTTTGCAAGTTGGCATGCATGCGTGGTGTACATACATCTCCTTCTTAAAGGTCATCAGTGTGAGGATGTGTGCAAAACAGTGTTCACAAGAAGCTTTTTGGTTTAGACAAAATCTATTAACCAAAGATAGGAGTTGGCATGCTAATGCGGGCCTGTGTGACAACATAGACACTTTTATCTGCGTATGATAACACCACTAGTATCTGGTGTAGATAATTCTGTCACATTTTCTTGATTGGGACACTGCAAGACACTTTGCAAACATTTAGGAAYGAATGGCTGCATTAGTCATGTCAGTAAAGTAAATGTGAATCTTGCATTCAAGGAAGATGCAGCTTGGTTGACTCGCTGAGGGCACAGGCTCATGTGCAGAAATCCCCAGACCTTCCTGTCTTTGCCCTTAGCCTGAAGCCAGATTTTTTTCTCATGAGACATATTCTCTTAGGAGTTTCCTAGCTCATTTTGCRTGGCCAGGAGAGATGCTCATCCTCCTCTCAGTACACCCAAAATGATGCTGACTTCTTCACCTTCGTATTGTTGCAGTAATGACCTACCAGCCRTACATTTCCATGGATCAGAAGAGGAGAAATGATGACCTTTGAATAAATACTTAAGAATTTGTATGGCACTTAGGCAATGATGTCCCTAGTCATGCAATTTGAATGGTGTAATGGAAAAGCCATTGGTTCAATGCCTGGCTATACCATTGATGTCCAGGATAAGCCCATGAAAGTCACTGGGATATGAAGACATCTGGTAGATGTGGTTGGATTTAAGCTCTTAGAGCCAGCAGAGATTTCAGGATTGCCGGCTGTCTAGGATTGCCTGAGCCGGGAGGAGTGAAAAATCCATTGTTCATCCTGCTTTGGACTACAAACATCTGCGTGTGATGAAATGTGGGAATTCACACGTACTCAGAAGCCCCTAAGCTCCATAAGAGCTTAGAGACAAGCAGGAAGGCACCTGTGTGACACTTTGGTCCACRGAGAGGTGCAGGCTCAATGGCATTCTCAGGCGATGTCTAGAACGGGGCTTAGTATAAAAGCAGCTGGAGGAGGAATGCCTGAAACGCCTGTTAGACCCTGTGAACCTCTGAGCACGTAGTAAGCTCAAGTGAATAACACAGAGCGACACGTAACCTCATTTTAATGCCCCATCAAGTGAGCTGAGTCAGGCCTTTGATCTGCTGCAGTTCCCTTCTTCCTTTCTTCAGAATASGGAGCAAGAGATTCCTTCCTTCTGAGGTTAATAGTGGTGAAGCGTCCAGGCACTCCSGTAATGAGGGTTGTATAAACACAAATACAAAAGTGGCAGTGCCAAATACTTGATTCAAATTCCTTCCTCCCCTTCCTCCCCTATTCCTTTACACAGTTTTTCTGCCAAGTAGATTAAATTTTTGCCTTCAGATCAACATGCAGGCCTGTATGTTATTTGAAACATCAGTTCRGTTGATATTACTCCTTTTTGGCATATGTACCCATAGCAAAATGTTCTAGTTTTGGAAGGTATCCTACTCCCATGCCACCTTCCTTACTGTTTGAGTCTTTAGGAGAGTATTTCCTTTCTTAGTGGTTAAGACTTGGTTAAAAACACGAGTCCCAATTTACATGGTAAAATGGGAGTTTTGCTCTCAATGTGTTTTGTGATGTTCTGTCTTCTAGTAGTATAAAGTATAAACTTATTCATGTTGGTAGGTGATAGATGACCTAATCAAGACTGAAGTGGAAACAATACGTGTCAAGTTTGCTAAACATGTCTAAATATGCTAGTATTCAAATAACTTCCCAATTCTCTTGAGAAGATTCGTCCCTGACAGAGTTAGCCAAGCTCAGAAGTATTTTTGTGAATAAAATGAGAACTATGGGCAGTRTAAATGCTCTATTCCTTTTGTTCATTTCTTCTTTTTTTTTTTTTTTTAATGTTAAATGGCTGTGATGTTAGTGCTATTGTACGGTTTCTTGGAGAAATTATAGTGTAAAATATCAAAGCACTCCTTCAAAAAAAGAAATGTCACTCCAAGTGCAGCAAATAGCAGATCACTTAGCTGCAAAGAGCCTGAAGGTAAACTGGATGCTGATTACATATGAAATGTTTGTGTTGGGGAAGGAAGAACTGATACAGGGATGCCACATTATTTTGTTTTATGTTTTCAAGAAGCAAGTGTTAAAATAGTATACATATGCAGTTCTCCATATTCTTCATATATGTGTTTGCTTTTTTGTCCTCTGCCTTGTTACTTAACTTCACTTACCTTTATGCGATGCCTTGAAATAGGCTYGTGTGTGTAGCAGGTGACTTTGCTGGGCCCAGAAACCTGCAGAACCTGTGTCCTGATGCCACATGAGTCTAAATGGTGCTACTTGATTTGAAATATTGAGGTTGCATCTTTCTTTTGGATAGGAGAAGCTGAAATGCATTACACGACAGTCACAGGCACTCCCCTTGTTGGTGCTCAGCACGCAGTGACGTATACAAGATGGATCTTGAGTTGCCTTGTTTTTTATTTGCTCTTCATCAAGGGAAAAAAAAACTGTCAAGAGCTTCTGTGTGTAATTGGTGGGTAAAAAATAAATAAAAGCCTGTGTAATAGCCTTCAAATACAGCAAAGCAAAACAAAGTGTGTTTTTCCAGGATTTATTGGTGTTTAGATAGATAACATCCCTTGTGTTGGCGTGTTCAATGCATTGTCACTGTGGACTTGGGAGTTTTGTGAAATACGGCGCCTGATTATTCTCTCCCATAGGCCGTAAATCAGGAATGGTTCTACTGGAATAAGCCGAGTGGATCGGTACAAGTGATCCAATACTAACTGAAGTGGGTGGAAAGACTGAGGGAACCAGTGTGATAGAAAGAACAAGGGATGTCTAGTAACATAAATTTCATTTTTGTCCTAAAACAATCACTAAGACAGTGAAGGGAGGATTTATGAAGTGCCCTGTAGTGCTCCCAAACTCTCCCAAACAGAAAAAGATGACTTTTCTCATTGCTCACCACAGCCATGCACCTGTTTGGCCTAAACTGGCACCTGCAGCCGATGGAAGGGCAGATGTATGAAATCACGGAAGACACAGCCAGCAGTTGGCCAGTGCCAACGGACGTCTCCTTATATCCTTCGGGGGGCACAGGGTTAGAGTTACCTGACAGGAAAGGCAAAGGAACCAGTGAAGGTATGGTTGGTGTGTGTCCATGTTGTGAGTCCTCTGTCTGCTCTGAACTCCAGCCATCCARTCTCATGTTCCATTACCCTTAATGCTGCCATTGTCAGGTGCTTTTCCAGTCTTTCACGTCTAGAAGTAGTAGCTGTTGGTCCATCGGTCTCTTTTCCATATGTTTCTAAGTTTCATATCCTTCTTACATCCACTAATGTGTTAGAAGAGTCTACGTTGTTTTCATCACACATTTAGCTACTGTCAAGGTGGAAATGTCTATGTCTCATCTCACCGGGGACAGCATTCCACCATGGAAAGCCCATCTGGTCTTGCAATCTTCATGGAAAGCAAACAAAAAATAACCTTTGTGTCCTGAAAATGAAATGATTCCTTGAGCATCGGATCAGACTTTCTCTGCAGCACTGCAAAATTGCTTCTTGACTGCCACCAAGCACCAAAATATTTGCCAAGAACTGTTTCACTGTGAGTTTTGGCATTTTGAAGATGAACACCCCTTTACAAAGGTAGTCATGTAAAAGTCCTCCTTCCACAAATTGTCATGATGCTGCCAGCTTGCAATTTCACCAGCAATTGATGGTTTGTCAGTTCAGCAGTGCATTATCCAATAGCTTTATATCTTAAAATACTTTTACACAGCAAGCACTGCTGAAAGTACGTATAAGCCCTGCAAAGTAGAGTTGTTTTGTAAATCCCAAGACTGAGTTGAAGAGATGAGGAGTCTAAATGTTCAGAAAGTTATTTTGTTCGTGCCTATTTGTTTGAGATTAACATTTTGCTAGCTATTTTTGATAGTTATTTTGAGAAAGGAAGGCTTGTGGGTAGAAGATCAGGAGTATGCAACTCATACTCAGTTCTGAACTCAAAAGTCACTTCTAGGAATTTACTGAGTTCAACAGTTGCCACAAAGTTCCCTGAACTTTAACTGAGAATCTGTGTTTATATATCTCATTTATATTACTTGTAGTATTTTTACTTTAAAGAACATATCTGTTCTTACTAGTTTAAATGAAGGACTTAACCATGTATTCCTTAAAACACTGTATTTCCTAACAACTGATGGCTGGCAAATAAAACTGCTAGAGTAAAAAATGAACTAAAAATGSATTATATTCAGCAAACCATACTAGACAGTACAGCAAGCCACAGAAATCCTTGCTGCTGTGTACAAAAATGCTTCATTCTCTCTTCTTCTCTAAGCTGCCACATGTTTCATTTTTGAAATACCTACTTTTGATCTGTCCATTACCTTCTAAAAAGGCAAAATGAAAAAATAAATGATGTATCTCAACCTGCAGTCCAAATCAAAGACCTCCACTTGTTTTTCTCCTTCAGCCATACTCATAATGAAAACAGTAAAATTTTTGACTGCTGACAAAAAGCTCTATTAAAGGAGAAATCCTGGAAATACTATAGGTAGGTCCTTAAAAGACTTCTCAAGATAATCCTTCATGCAGATCTTAGGGAATCTTTTGGACATAGAGGAGAATTTCTTGTCCTTACTAAAAAATTATATTAGGACAAGATGTCTTCTATAGGGATGACCCCACCCAGTGTGAAAATACTGCTTTTTTGCTCCATCAAATATCTATGGAGCTAATTCTGGACTAGCAATGTTGCATGATTGCTGCTCTAAATCAGAATATGTGTCTTTGAAATTTCTTTAAAATTTGATTTAAATATATATTTAAGGATATTTTGATCCCAATGAAATAGTCTGAAATGGGCTAGTGCATCCTTACAGCTGATCTGAATACCTCATTATTAGTGCCTTGATGGTTATCAGTGTCTTTCCTTTTCAAATACTACTCTGCTCCAGCTAAGCATTTATGTGTGTTTAAGCCCATCCCTGTTCAGGGAAGCACTTAATCACATGCTTACATTTAAGGATGTAATTAACTGTTACTGAAGTCAGAGAAACATGTGTGTTCTTAAGTGATTTGATGAGTCAGGGTGCCTGGCTATCAAATCGACAAGCAGATCTGTCGCAAGTGGCTGGCATGAAATATTTCATTTTTATAACCAAATAAATTAGGAATAGTTGCTACGGCAACTAAAAAGTTCAAGGTAATGTGTAGAAAGAGCCAMGTAATTGAGGGGCTAATTAAGAATTCAGACCTGAAGTTAATTTTAAGTAGTCAAATATTCTGATTAAAAACTAATTTTTGATTAGAAGCTGAAAGTACTTTCTTATTGTACTTTCTTTATGAAATATCCAGTCCTTAGGGTCTGATCCTGCTACAGGTTAAAACCAGCAAAACGAAGATTGTCTTCAGGGGCTGGAATTCAGCCTAATGAAGAGAGTCCTTCTTTGGACTTTTGTGTCAGGGTAAATCTCACCCACCAGCGGTATCCTATACCTGCTCTGAGGATATTCAGCTTTTCTGACTTAAAATTGTCCACCAGAAAGAGGCATAAACTTTGTAATAGTGTGTACAAACAATTATTTTTGTGGCGTTATCTTTTTTGATTCGATCACAGCAGCATTTTTGCTTGCTCGAGCAAGCAGTGCTCTCTGTAGAGGCAGAATCCATGCTGTGCTGTTTCCTGCAGGCTACCTACTGCATAGCAACAGCTACCATTGAAATTCTCACCTTCCCTCATTCCCTCGCAATCTTTATTAATGAACAATCAGGGCGCATATCAAACGCTTTAGGTTTTCATCTGAGTTCCCTTGAATCTACAAAATATGTCAGTAGTAATCAGAAAAACATATCCATATGGACCAAAACATGCAGTTCTTTAACAGAATCCTGCAAGACTTTGTATCTCACAATAGAACAAGCCTCTTTGCGTGAAGACTGTAGGAACTGTTTCTTTTCATCCTGATAGTGTGAAAAGTCATTTTTAGTATTCCAGATAAATATTAAAAATCCAGTTTTTAAAGTAAAACCCTTGGAATCAGGCTAGTCTGATTTTCATTGTACAATTGCGCTTTGTCATTTTCATCACGAGTGGTTCAGTAGGAATCTCCATTTGCCGAAGCTGCATCTGATTATCTACACTAATCTACATTTTGCCTAAAAAAAAGAATTAAACCGCCGGCAGTTTTTTCCTCTGTTCTCACTTGAATGCAATGAACAAGGATAAATGAGAGTGTGATAAAACCGCATTTTTTATATGAGCAGATATACACCCTTTGCTTTCTGCCATGGGAAAAAACAACTTCTGCCCCAKGGTAGCTACCTTGTGACAAAATGAAACATGCCATTAAGTCCCACTCCAACAAACTACTTGAGTAGCTGTTAACTTTATATCATAAATAATGTTATTTGGAGCAAAAGTTATGCTAGAAAGCTTTATACAATAGAGAAAAAAGGAAGAGGAAGATTCTCCATGAGTGGAGCATCACTAGATAGTTGAGTTTTTTTGGTAACAGATAACAGGCGTTTGATTTCTATATGTATTTTAGAAAGAGAGATAATGATTTTTACATCCAATTCTCCTAGGCAGTTAATATTGTGATAAGATGTAGAGAAGAAATTTTCTATTTCTGATTTCCCACATATAGACTATGGAAGCAAAATTCTCACAATATGATTTTCTTACAGAAGACTGAATGTTCCTGAAATTTTATTTCTCATTTTGTTAGAATTGCTTGATTTATGAAGCTCAGTAGTGAGCTAGAGTGGCACAGAGATGAAATACAATTGTTTTGAATTTCCAGAAATAATAAATATGCTGCATTTATTATTTGAGGAAACACCCTCATATAATGAGGAAGCTCTGGGCTTCATTTGGGCCAGTTTTTTCAAAAGGACCACCAGTTTTGAGAACTTCAGAAGTGTGGATGTGTTTTCCAGGGATACTGAGCTCCCCAGTGACACAGTGATACCTTATGGCATCTACTCTTTGCCATCGCTCAAACTTGGCGATCACTTTAAGAAACAGATGTTTCCACTTCCTTGCTTGCTAAAAGAGGATTGAGTATCCTAACACACTTTACAGATTGCATTGAAATCTAATTAAAACCACTCAAGTTTCTTAGTAGATATTACTTAAGTGCAGAATTTGATTTTCTTCATCTTTTCCTCTCAGTCCCATTTTCTTCAGCCTCTTTTGGACTGAAGAATGAATCCCAAATACTATTACCATTGTCAAGCATTAATTTAATGGAGAAATATTTTCCTTTCTCTAGTTAGGCATCACTCATACTGCTCTTCTCCCCACTACCATTCCATTTTGTGACACCTCTGCCTCACAATTACTTCACTTCTCTTTGCTAATGTAATAACATCTTCTCCATAACTGAACATATATTAATTTATGAAGTAATGCAGCATGATTTATTTTTTATCTTCTGAAGGTAATTACATAAGCTCTGGTGTTATGATTTAAACAAAGGGGAATTTTTCTCCAGGTTGCTTTTCCCATATTCCTGCTTCTAAGCAAAGGGTTACTGACACCAGGAATAACCCAGCCAGTTTTCTTCCATGTTTGTTAAGGATTTGATACACAAAATATTCTGAAGACTTCAGGACAGTAATAGACTGTTTCTCAAGATCACTGTTAGAGATATCAGTATGACTGGATTACTTTGGGGATCTAAGGCTAATCCAAGATTTTTCTTCCTGTGTTTTGGCAGGAAAGCCCAGTAGTTTCTTTCCAGACGACAGTTTTATAGACTCTGGAGAAATTGATGTCGGCAGAAGAGCCACACAGAAGATCCCTCCTGGTATCTTTTGGAGATCTCAGGTGTTCATCGACCACCCAGTGCATCTGAAATTCAATGTGTCTTTAGGAAAGGCTGCTCTGGTGGGCATCTATGGCAGAAAGGGCCTTCCACCATCACATACACAGGTAATGGGACCTCATTTCAATGAAGCAATAACTGTCCTGGAATTTGTGCTCTTATGGTTTGTTATTTTTATTTCAGCTGTCTCAATAATTCACTGCATGTTTGTGAGATACAAAGGTCATATATTCCAGAGAAAGATAAATATTTTGCAAGATATTCACACATTGACCTGATGGACAATGAGCATAGAGAAAACAGTCAATTGCCTAAGGCAGAAAGTTGACAGGGGAAGAAAGTCTCCCATGGCCTGGCAGTCACTGAGGGAATTAGGTGGTTGCTGCCACGTGAAATCACTTGCACCAACCTGTGTCCTGTGTGGTGAGAGAGTCCCCAGAACTACAGCAAAAGAATCGGCTCTTAAGTCACAGGGGCAAGATTCAATTTTGTCCTCGGTGCTTCTGTGCTCGAGTTGACTCTTCACATTATGTCTATTGACTGTCAGATTAGGCTGAGATTGGCCAGGACGCAATAATTGGTGTATAACCAAATAAAATCAAATTTCTACAGAAAGCCACTGGCTTCCTTAAGCCGAAATCAAGAAATAGCTGTTAWTCTTCAGCACTAAAGGGAAAGCTGTTGTTTTTCTTGACACAGCTTGGCAAAAAATCTGTCAAGAAATCACTTTCTGGAGAAAGCTCCCAAGAACCATCCCCTTAAATGAGGCTATAGTACATTATTTTCTCCTTTTTCTATTTTCATTTTCTAAACTGCTCTTTGCCAGATTTATTAATATATTAGGGTATAACACTCATTGGCAATGCAAAGTATCTTACTGCAGCTTGCATCAGCAAACTATCCAATTATTACCAGGGTTATATTACTCATTTAACTTACCCTTTCCTTCCATTAACAACCGAAAAATCTAGCAACCAACACAAATATTTATAGAAATATCCTGTCCTTATTTTTTTTTAGCAGGTAGATATGTTTATACAGTCTTTCTGAGCAATATGTAAGTAATATGCTATTTTCTACCCCTCAACACACCTACAACTTATTTATGTCAAGGAGTTACATGAATCTACACTTTCTCTGCCTGCTTTTCAGCAGAATTAAAGCATTTCAGTAGGATTATCAGGTCATAAATTCAGTGACACAATAGTTATTGCTGTTATTACCCATTTTTAATCAACCTCTCTTAAAGGGAAAATTCAGACATTTAGAAAATAAAACCTCCTTTATTATCTAAACAAGAGAGTTAAATCCTGGCCACAACAGTAAATAATTGTAGATCAGAAGCCAGTGTTAACTCTGACTGTTTATTTCTGTTATATGAACAAGGTTATAACAGGAATAATTTCCAGTTTTTGAATAACAAAGGCAAAATCTAACTCCTTAAGTTTTGTGAAAGCCTGTAGAACTTGAAGCAAAATGTTTAAATGGTAATAGGGTCATGCCAAACAACCATGGTAATGTTTTGAACATTTAGCAGGCTTGTTTTTAGCCTAGTTTTTGTTGAGATACCCTGAGTGGAGCTTTCCCATTTTATCTTGAGCTTTCCCATTTTATCTTGAGCTTTCCTATTTAAAACAGCACAGGTAGGTAGCAGTTGAGGGCTTCAGCAGGGAATAAGAAGTTATACAAGGAATGTGGAGCATCTTTGTCAAAAATGCATGCTGAAGGAATCAATGCACTTGCATGTAGTCCTTGGAAATGCTGCTTTTTGTGTAGCTACACGTTTAGAGCTGGCAGGTATATTAAAAATATCAGCATGTGAACCACGACAGCCTCAAAAATGACTAGAGGGGTAGGTTTTTTCAAACAATAAGAGTCATGCTGAAATAATAGAAACCTGTTCCCAAATTTCCCTTGTTGGGAAGAAATATTATAATAAAATGCAGATTTAAAAAAAAATGCTTTAAAAATGCTGTTTTAAAAAATGCTGTCAATTAAAACGTTGGTCTTCTTTTGTATAGTGTTATATTAAGTTTAAGCCTCAGCATTTAATCTCACCATAGCTTAATAACTCTCTTTTGGATTCCTTAAAGACAAACGAAACAAAAAATAAAATACTATTTTCTATGTTAAAAAGGTAGACCAGTCTCATAGTTAATATACTTTATGCAAGTTTCATCTTTCCCTTTCTGCCTATTCCAGAGTACTCCCTCTATCTACCAAATGAATTCTATATTTCCAAATTTTGTAATAAATTTCAAAAACATTTGTGAAGTTTATGCTTTGTGCAATGACAGAATGTGCTTCTTGGAAAAATTTAATAAAGGATCAATGTTTTTCCCAGTCTGTCTAGTCAATGGTGGTGGTCAAATCTAGCTGGCAGTAAGATTTTCATCTGTCTTAGTTTAAGTAATTTGCCTTCTGTGATGTTGGCTTTAACACCGGCCATCCTCTTTGAAGAACCTTCAGCTGTTACTCAAACAGTAGACCCTTAACACATATTCCTGATTTGATAAAACATTAAAAATCATATTTATTCATTCAGAAACAACGAACTATTCCAGCTTCTCCTTGGGAGTCTTTCTGTCTGCAGTGATTTCTCATCTCTCAAGGTTGCTGGCAACTGTAGACGCTAATAAGAAAGAAGAAAGTACAAGCTCCAAATTTCYGTAGTCTTAAAAATAGAACCTGTAAAAGCCTAAAAGAATTTATTGGTAACTAAAAGCATTTCTTCTAATTCTTCTCAACAAATTATAATAAAATTTATGCAATTTTCTTCTGGTATGTTAACTTTAATCTTCCTGTATCAGATAATTCTTTAAGACTCTTTTTAACTGAGCCAAATTTTGTTAAATCATAAATTCTAGGAATTGGCCATCAGAGTTGATGTGAGGTATTTCTCCACTTATACAATTTGAATTGATTAAYGTTGTATTTTATTGGCAATTTCCTTGCTTGCAATAATTCTAATTGCATATTAAAAAACTCTGAATGTATTAAACATGTAATAAAGCATAATTCATTTGCAGTTCAGTTCATACTTGTAACTATATAAAATAGTAACTTTGCAAAGTCATGAACATCCAAAGCACTAACCCATTTATATTTGTCAAAATAGATAGACTATCAAAATAGACTCTTGCATTTGGCAAGAACCAGTAGAAAAATCTAACCCAGATTGGACTGTAACAACAGATGATCTGTAGATGATCTCTAGAGGTCCCTTCCAACCTCAGCCATTCTGTGATTGTGTAACAGCAGCTCACTGTAGATGAGGGCCTTGGAGTCTTTTTCATCCCACTAAGTTTTAAGCATCTACTTCCACTATGTAGCACAAAGTAGATGCCATTAGTGTACAATTCATTGGACAATTTTTTCCATATCAACTTTAGGATAAGATAGATTGCCTTCTAGAAGTGTCTATTTCTTTAACTGACTATCAGATCTAGAGAACTAATTAAACTTGCCATTCAAGTTGTCAACACTTCAGGGAATTAACTTTGCCTATGGTGTCTGCAGTTATCTGTTCTTTTAATACACTTTTAAAAACAGTTAATTTCCAAAATAGAATTGGAAATATGTGAATTTTGCTTTCATCAGTTTTAACTATTTTGATACACCTGGCCAATGCGTTCCACAGTCGGACACAACCTCAATKGAAAATTCCCTTTTCTGATGTCCTCCTCTCACTGTGTCCCCAGCTGTTTCAGTCGGGACTAGTAATCAGCCTAGGCAATAGCTCATCTTCAGAGTGGGTGCCAATGTCCAGCTCACACTTCGTCATTCAGAACAATCTCTAGTACCATTGTAAACTTGAATACCCAATGACATTATATCTATCCCAAAGAGGGACTTAGTAATATCTGTCTCTAAGAAAGTTAACTTGGACTGATGTCTTTACAAGGATCTCCTGCACAGCAGAACTGCCATTTACTTCCTCAAAAGACACTTCAGCACATAACCTCCCTTTTAAGTGGCAAATGTAAATGATCTATATACCAAAATAAAGCAAAGATTTAGAGCAAGGCTCAAAAATTATTCTTGCATCTACATAATTAAAAGTACAGTAAGAAATCTTGGGTCAATCTTTGTTTTATTGCATATGCAAACTAGGTCAACTAACGGTTATTTCTCAAAAAATTCTGAAAGTAAATACTTACTTCTTTTAACATAGTAATGTTTACAAAGGAAAAAAAAAACAAATATCAAGTCCTTATCTTGGTGGACTTTAAAGACCATACAACTCTTAGTAATATAAAGGAAGCAGTGCCCTCGTGGCCAAGGAGGCCAATGGGCTCCTGGCTGCATCAGGAGGACGTTGCCAGCAGGTCGAGGGAGGGGATCCTGCCCCTCTCCTCACCTCTGGTGAGGCCGCACCTGGAGCATTGAGATCAGTACTGGGCTCCCCAGGGCAAGAGCGATGTGGAGCTTCTAGACTGGCAGATAAGCTTCTGAGTACCTCCTTTTGATCAACGTACTTACAGTGCAATTTAGACATGGCAGCAAATTCCCTGGACATCAGTTTTCCCTGTCTGTGCTTCCACAAAAGCACATCAGTAGGGTCAATATGCCCACATCCCATTCCAAATATAGATGATTTCTTGATTCATGTAYTTAAAGACAAATTTATACATTTATATGCTAGCTGTTTTCAGAACAGTTACGTGCCAGTGGTCCATAAACATACGTAAGGTCCAAGAACATGTTTAGGATGCTTTTGTAAATGCACATTTCTAACGCTTGTTGCAAAGCATGTCTATCTTCATCATAAAACAGACCAAAAACAACACACTGAGCTCGGAACACCTGAGGAAAATCATTCTTTTGTTTTTCTTTATGTTTCAGTTTGACTTTGTTGAGCTCCTTGATGGAAGACGTCTACTGACGCAGGAGGCAAGAAGCCTAGAAGGACCTCAGCGGCAACACAGAACTTTTATGCCATTGTCCAGCCACGAGACAGGGTTTATCCAGTATTTGGATTCAGGAATATGGCATTTGGCCTTCTACAATGATGGCAAGGAATCAGAAGTGGTTTCCTTTCTTACTACTGCTATTGGTAAGGTTTTCCTGTATGAGTCCTAAACTTCTTGGCTTGAGGCAAGCTGTTAATGCATGTACTCAGATTGTATGGTAACCTGGTGTGATTTTGGAGACAATGCTTGTAGAGGATATGTTTAACGACAGTCTAAATAATGTTACGTCCTAAATGGCTCATAAGTATTTTATAGGCCTTTTTAATAACTATGTCCAGAACCAGGTTACACCCAGTACCAGCAGTGGATTGCAAACTTGAACTTCCCTGCTTCATTCTCTTCCTTTGATCTTTTTATTCGACTATTTTTTATTTTTTTTAATTTGTGTAGTAGAGGTACTAGAGTTGTTTAACATCACACAGAAGCACCCCACAACAGTTTAATGCGGCGATCCTATCAAAACGAAGTTTGAGCACCCTCAAAAGTACCCAACCTGGACATCTGGCTGAATACTGGGGTTAAACTCCAGCCCTGCAAAGAACAYGACATGCCTTAGTAGTATGCAACACAGCTCCTTTCTAAAAGAAAACTGAGATTTWTTTTAATAAATGCAGATTAGCTCTACAGATCTGCTAGCTGCTGTGATGCCAACGTGTCCTGCCAGTTCAGTGCATGGGCACTGATTTATTAGTGTCTAAGGATGCTCTTGGTGTCTCCCTGACAGCACAGTGCACTAGCTGTTCTTCCTCCACCCTGTAAATATCACAGGCCATGGACAATCCCCAGCATCCTGTTTAGATTCAGGCATTCCTTAGAATCTGCTTCAGACTCAATAATGCTTAAGTTTAGATTTGACTGACCTGCTCAACCTGTCCCTAGCCCCAAATTYATTCGGCTGTAATTTGAAGATTGCTCCATAAAACTAGGTCTCCGCTTTCTGCTGTCCACAGTGATTGTTTAATGGACTTTTTCTCTGGGCTGAAAAAAGCAGACTCAAGCTGCTATTAATTCCCCTCTAAAAAGAGGCATTGGTGTTGAGTCCCAGCTGTCTGCAATAGTTACCTTAAAGAGCTGTGGGCTGTAATTTGTCATGGCAGGTTAATTAAAAGTTTAGGTCTTATTAGAGCAAAGTCATTAAGATTCCAATATTCAGTTTCAGTGCTAAGGTTTATCTAATGCACAAGATGAAACATTGCCATAATACTCTGTGTTAAATTTTAAACCTGCAATTCGCATGTTCAGTGCTCTTCACAATTAAACAGCAACAGAAATAGCTGCATGTTAGCTAAAGAAATAGAAGATTCGCTCTACAGAATGTGGACTTAGTTTTGTTTAATTTGTTTTAGCAGTGTTGGGAGTTGACCCTTCTGATGGTGACAATTTTTTTCTGCTCTAGAAATTTCTCCAGTTCAAAATTTCCYAGTTGTGAAGTCAGTAAAGCTCTCACAGTGGAAAATATTTTTAAAGCACAGTCACCAGTCCCTATTCTTTTCAAAGAAAGGAACAGTATAGGCCAAAATAGCAAAGGAAATTGTACCTAGAGCTTTATGGCAGTTTCATTGCACGAACACAGAAAAGGAATGTAAAATAAAGACAAAATATTCTTAACTTGCATTTGATCACAGAAGGAATAGCATAGATGAGACACRTATCAGAGTGTCTTTAGGAGTGTCAAACTGCCTGTGTGACAAGCAGTCCATGATGCATCCATCACTCACCTGAAATCGTTTATCTTTCAGGATGAGGAAGTTTTCTTTTGCTGTGCTATGAGAGAGAGCTTTGACCTATATGTAGGAATCGCTTTTGCTTACTGGCAGCTTTATAACAGCACAAATCACAGGAAAAACTGTTCAAGCACCATCTACTCATTTTGAAACTCAGTTCAATTGGGGAAGAATTTTAGATACGGAAAATGCGGCTTCTTGATAATAATTTGGCCACAGAAGTGTAGCATTTAAAAAAGTGCAGCGTAATGGCTGTAACTATGTAGTACCTTTTCACATTGCCTTTGTGACAGCTTGTTTAAAAAGGCAGGTTTCTGCATCAAGACTCTGCCTCTGAACCTTTTTACTGTATTCATGAGGTCTTGCAAGACATGGTTGCTACATAAAACTATAAATACTATAATACTGTAGTGTTATATATATATATATATATTTTATATATTTTTTTGGTGTCAGAGCCAAGAGGATACAGCGACTTGACATGGTATTTATGAACCAGGGTGTAAAATTGCAATGCCAAACAAATAAGTCAAGTCACACATGATGGGAGCCTTAGATCTGTGCAGGGTGAGGAGRCTGTGCAGGAGCTCTGTTGACTGTCAGAAGCAGGTTGCCATTTTGTTTGATTTCTGTGGCAGGAGCACGTAAAAAATCTCCCTTTATTATTGCAAYGACTTAATGCTTACAAGGAAAGTGCATTTGAAAAGGAAAGTGTACTGAGAACAGTATAGCAGGAAGAAGCAGGATCCAGGGAGCTGAGGAGCCTGTTCAGAAGTGGATTCTGACTGATCTGCTAGTTTGGACCTGGTGCCAACTCACATTTCAGCAGCTCACTGTGTAAAACTGAGGAGAATGACATTTCCCCAGAGATGCTGCAAGGATGGTTGAGCTGTTGGGGAAAAAAAATAAAGCATGAAGCATTAATTGACAAACAGCAAATTGATAAGGGGGATAACAATGATCAGTGCAAATTCTGCAGGCATTCCTTAGGCAAAACTCCCCTGTGAGTAAGGAAAGGGCCCACCTGAGTGAAACRCTGCAGCTTTTACTTCAGCAATAAAAATGTTGAATGGGGAGGATGCTGATTTTGCCGAGTTTATCTGCTGTGTTCCAACAAGCTGGATTTCTCAGAGCAGTAAAATCATTGCGGGCCATTTGCTCTGTACGGCAACATCAACTACAATTACTGTGCAGTGCTTGTCTGGAATGATTGTGCCTTCCATTATTCTGGTGGAAACTGGAGCAAAATGGAAAAAAATGTGTATTCCCAATTTGATAGCACATTTAATTTCATAAGCAGAGAGGCTGTCCATCATACTGTTTTGTAATCCTACAGAGCTATAACTCAATCCACTCAGGAGCATTAGTGCTGATTTTGAGGGCAAGGGATGGCAGTTTATCCTGTTTTCTAAAAGGATATGGAACCATCATCATTAAAGAGTTAGGTGGTGTCAAAATGTGTGCCTGTTACATGCCATTGTATGTAAACCTAGAGAAAATACAGCACCATAATACCTGTCAAAGCTTATACTTATGCCTAGAACAGGCAATTCAAGTGGAAGGAGGAAAAGGTTATTCTAGGGAAGTTTTCAGTATATAATAACATTTTTTTAATATATCCCATTCCTCTGAATTACAAAGCAAGACATTATAAAGGAATGGAAGATGATGGCCTCTCAATAATAAATAAACCTTCTTGCAAATGACATTGGTGACACTTTCTGAAATTTCTGATAGAAACTCTTCTCTGAAAAGCGCTTTGTGGATTCACCTCTGCCTGGGAGCAGTGATTTATTCAGGGCAATCTGATATAAGTGCAACAAAATAGTAGGCTAAGGAAGAGCTGGAATTAGCACATCTGAGACAGAGATGCTGGCCAAAAAATCTGCTGGATAGAGGCGAGGAACATCAGAGAGCCTGAGAACAGCATCTCTGGAGTCAGAGAGTCTCCAGTAGTTACCACTGCTGGGCTCAGGAAAACCCGGCTGTGCAGGGCCACAAGGAAATCAAAAGGAAAAGAAATTATCTGTCTGTGAGAGGGGAAGGTCTCTGCTTAGTGGCGCGTCACCCAAGGAGCGACAGGAAGCACATGCAGAACAACCATGGTAGGATGCAAGGTCTTTCTTTAATCTCCTGCAAGAGGCAGTGCTTAAGCTTAAGAAAGGCCCCTTGTTCCTGCTGCCCCCTCCACTCTCTGTAAAGAAAACGACCCCTAAGTACTTCTCTCCATCAAAGTACAAAGTGAGCTGGCGGTGTTATTTATAAGGACCTGCCAGCACATACAGCACTTTACAATATACATCAAAAGGCAAACTCTCTTCCTGCAATAGCCTCAAATACAAGCAATACAATGCCCATACAACCCCTGGCATAGCAGTTTTCCCACAAGAGGGATGCCCATAGAGAAGGGCTGCACAGCAGGACTGAGCGTAGGGAGAAGAGAAGCAGGGATTGGGCACAGAGGCCATGGAGTTGGGAACTCATCCTGAGTGCAGAAGGTTTGTGAGGAATGACATGGATGATTCTTATTTAGCCCTAAGTGTTTAGCTTGTTCTTAGCTAAGGGAATAGGAAGAGTCTAGCAACCCAGCTTTGCTTCCTTTACATGCACTGCCTATGTGTACACTAACTTAGGCTCTCTCAGCTTCCAATTCAGAGGGGATGCCTAAGTGTGATCCACTTACAGTCTCCAAGCCATTAATGTTATTTACACTGGCTTTGCTAATGTCTGAGAAAGTCTAAATTGGCTTCATGTAAATGCTGGGGAGTCAGGAGACTCGGCAAGCTAACATGGGCTGTGATCTGCTCTGGCTTACACTTTCTTTTAGCTCCTTAATGCCTCAGTTCCTTCATTTAACTCCCCATGTACAAGTAGATCTTCAGCACTCTGAAAGGAAAAGTGGATTTAATGTTTAGGCCTAACCTTGTCCTTAGACTTCGTCCAGCAAAACACTTAGCTGAGCAAGTACTTTGCTGAATCAGGATCCTTTACATGTTAATTGGGCTCCATGGAAGTGATCAGTTACTGCGAGTGTTGTGTCTTATGGCGTGATGACAGTCATCTAATCCATACCTTGCTTCACAGAGGGGCTTCTGGCACTCCCACCTTGTGGTGCCCCACTTTAGATAAGTCATTAACAGCCTGTTCCTGCCCAGACTCAGACTTCTTTCCTCCTGCTTGGTGTGTAGAGAAAAACAAAAATAGTGACATATGAGAAACACAGTGGGGAGTGTGTTCACTTCTGATATTTTTGATGTCTCTCTGGCACAATAGCAGCAGAGCTCTGCCTGCTCCACAAATATTTTTTAGCCTTCAGCTGTCTGTGTCCCAGTGCAAGCCCTTGCCAGACAGACGCTCCGTCAGATGTCAGATGGCCAGTGCCTTTTCTGATTATCTTCTTGCTGCAACCACCCCTTTTCTGATTCTGCCTTTCCTGCTGATTGCTTTCAGGCAGCTCTGACCCTGCTTCCCTCGGCTAGTGGGTTTTAGTGGGGTGATATTTAGAGAAGAAAGGGTCACTCGGGTGAGCTAGGAGAAAAAARGGGTCCTTCGTGAGACCCTGCCAGGGTGCAATCTTCCTTTGCATGAGGGAGAAATGCGCCAGCCGCAAACCTCTACCTCTGCAACTGATTCCCAGGCAATGGCCTGRGTTTTGTAGAATCATAGAATGCTTAAGGTTAGAAGGGATCTTTAGTCCAACCCTCYGCACACACAGGCTCACCTCCAGCATGCGGCACAGGGCTGCCTCCAAGATCTCCAGAGAAGGAGTCTCCACAACCTCTCCGGGAAGCCTGTTCCAGGGCTCTGTCACCCTCAATGTTAAGACATTTTTCCTTAAGTTTCTGCGGAACTTTTGTTACTTCAGTTTGTGGCCGTTTCCTCTAGTCCTATCGCTGGCCACCACTGAAAAGAGGCCGGCCCCCTCCTCCTCCTCCCTCCCTCCCTTGAGGTATTCATAGACACTGATCAGATGCCGCCTCAGGCTCAGTTTGGTTTTGCGTATATCCACACATCCATCCRGCTCTCTAGTCCTAGGTCCTCTAATGAGAATTGAATTACTCCATGCAGAATGGTAGCAAGAGGACAGGAGAGCAACAGGAGAGCCCCGTCTAACCAAACACAGTCCATCCTCATAGGTAGGGCCTTGCCTTAGGAGATGTGGGGTGAGCTTTGTCTGACTTTTTCTTGGAACTGGAAGAGTTCCCCTCATGAGAACAAAACTTGAATAGTGTGTCTGGTGCGATGCCAGCTTTTCATCCAGGCTATGTGTAAATCCAGTCTGTTTGCTTTATGGGGCTTAATAAAAAGCAAACGTGGCCTGAGCCCGAATCCGGATATGGAAGGAGGGCAGTGGGGAGGTGCTCACACTTTTCACATTAGTTTGTGCTCCCCATGGCCGCGGATTTTCGTTTGCTCTCCCCAATGAAGCAGCGATTATGTTTTTATAGGGGTAGTGATATGCCTTGTAAAAGTGCAGCAGCGTGGGCTCAGCAGTGACTTTATCCACGCTCCCTAAATCTTTCCACCGCTGTCCCAGTCCCGCAGACCTGATGAGCTGTCTCATTTCCCCCTGACGTGTCCCTGCGGCAGAGCTTAGCTCCCTGCCTGCCCTTTCCTACCGCTCCCGACACACGCAGCTTTGTCCCAGCTTCTCAGATCCCTTTCAGTAATGTCTTCATCCCGCGTTTTGGCTGGAATTCCTCTAAGAAAATGAAAGAGGAAGGGCATGTTTGGCACTGCAGCTGAACCCTGCAGTGAACCCACCAAGTGCACCTGAACCCACCAAGCTGAACCTTGGTGGGGGGCGGCCCGGCCTCATGTCTAACATCTGCCCCCACTGCGCACCAGCCCCTCTGCAAAACGCTGCTTTTTACCACAGCCCTTCCAAAAAACCCAGGCCCCTCTAGTCATTTCAAGTCTAGATGTTATTTGCCGTGACCTTTTTTTCCTTTCTGCGAATGTCTAAAACTATTCTTACATAACAGCTCTGCTTCCCAAGCCGTAATGGCAGGCAAAATTGTTATTTCAGGATTTCTTTTCAGTTGAAGACTTAAGGCATCTCTAATAAAAGAGGAATCAGGGACACATCTCAATGATAAATAAATAATAAGAAGCCTATACAGGTCAGATTCTTGTCTGTAACAACTTCCACAGGTCTGGTTTCTGTAGACAGCATATCTYCTCATTGATGCTTAGAAAAAGAAAGACAGGCTAACCATAGAAAATTATAGTGTATAAAGCTAGATTAGTTTTAAACCAGAAATACAGCAATTCATTTAACATTACACTTGATCTTTTTTTTTAATTTTGTGTGTACTCACATTTCAATAGATCTTATGACCACAGGTGATTGTTTTAGTGGAAAAATAGACAGAAAAGCCTGCATGCATCTGAATTCTGCACTCTGGCACAAAAGAAATTAAACCCTGTTTGCAAAGATATTTAGATGCCAGCAAGCATTCATCCAGAAGTTAGATGTTTGAATGCTTTTAATGATCCAGATTTTGTCTGGTTTTGATCAAAKTTTAACAGAAAAAAAGAAAGAGAAAAAAGAGAGAAAAAAAAGAAGGAAGGTAAATTTGTCTTTTTGAAAAGCTCTGCCTATATCTGCACTTACATGGGCTGGTAGCCTTGAACTTGCTTGTCACTGCTCTGTTTACAGACAAGCCAGCTCTCTTGATCTGACAGAGCTTGTACAAAAGGTTTATTGATTGGGGTAATTACTTTAGTTTTAGGGTCAAGAAAAGGTTTATTTAATGCTAAAGTTAAAGCCTTCTTTCTTTCTGTTATTTCTATCTCCTTTTTTACTTTTTTTTTCTTTTCAGAACAGCAGAATTCTGCCTTTAATGACACAGCTTCTAGTGTAAAATGCGTTAAACACTGCATATGGTTTTCGTTTCTGTACTTTTGTATATAGCTCTTTGCATGCACCCCAGCCTGCAGGTTAATGTAAGCACAGTTTTGTTTTATTCCTGTGTCATATTACTGCGCTGCTAGAACAGCTCTGTACAGGCTTTTCTTCCCATGAATGCTCTCCTGCTAAAGGACAGAAATAAGGTGCTGAGAGTTGCTTGTCTGCTTTGAGAGGGGAAAAAAAAGTAAGAAGAGAACCCTTTCTGGGCTAGAACAATAGACTTTTGAAGACYTAATTTTCCAAAGGTTGCATTTAAGCAGTGCCCATGACGTATGTACTTGCATGTGGTTAATTGACCATATGATGGAGTGGAAGCCAAAACCGTCAACACCTCCAGAGTTACTTCACCAGTCTCCCCTTTTACAAAGGGAATGGGGGATGAGGACATAACCTGTACATTCTTACCTGGCATATATTCACCTTTTTGCATGATAGTGGCTCTTCTTTATCTTCAGTGTGTGACTGCTTTCTTTTATCTAAGTGCTACGACATTCTCAGAATGAGAGCTAAGTAAGTGATGTTAAACTGATTTCCAGAGGGGCTGCTGGAGGCTCTGAGAAGTGACATGGTTTGACGAGGTTTGTAAAACAAGCCCATTAGAGGCAGAAGCAGAGCGGTGAGTTCTTCTTTTCCTCTCACCCTGCTCTAAGACCACTGAGGACTCAACTCAGCTGCCTAAGCAGAAGCATCCTTGGCCATCTGGGAAGCCCACGGGGCTCTAGGGTGTCTCTGTGGATGTCTACAGGAGTGTCTACACATCTGTCATAGGGCCTTGGGGCCACCCATGTCTTTCTGGAATAGTTGGAGACCAAGCAGCGTGCTCAAAAGGGCATATCCATAGCATCAGGCAGGTGWAACCACCCCACATACCAGCGATTCCACGTTGCACATCCTTATTTATCAGGCTTGATCTGTTTGCTAAAGACTTTGTGTAAAATGAAGCCTAAACTTTAATGCACCTAAAATGATAATATTGCCAGATTTCTATGTCATTGTTTGATTGAATCAATTCACATTTGAGCTCCTGTGTGTGTGAATATAAGAATATTTTTTTTTTCTGTAATAAACCAACATAYGATATAATTTAAAATGAAACTCAAAGCCAACTTTAGCCTTGCCCCAAGCTGCAAGAGTAGAAATCGCAATGGACTGAACATGAAGCAACTTCCCRCTTGCTAGTGCAGTTCCAGAAGTTGAACCCTGAAGGCTGAATAATTGTTGTTTCCTGTATTAGTTTGTAACAATTTATAAGATGGGGAAGGAACCAAAAAAACAAAAAGAGCCTTTGCAGTCCCTTGGGCAAATTGGGCATCTGAGCGCTTCATTTTTTGGTGCAAGATTCAGGTTTAAAAATATTCCATCTGGAAAAAATATTAAAAGAAAAAAAAGAAAGGGAAATATTCTCAAGACATTTGTCTAGAGCTCCACATTCTTGGTATGTAGTAGTCATCAGGATCAGGACTAAAGTGTTAGCATGCTTGAAAGGTGCATCCTGGAGGAAGAAGAACATTTCAGCCCAAGGGCTACTCTTTGTTTCAAATCATTCCCTGGACACTTTTCCCAATTAACTTCTAACCCACAATCACATTTCAAGTGATTTCAAGCAAGTTTTTTTTTCAGATGCTCAGCATATGGCTACTTAAGAACTATATTTCATAGACCTTTCATGCTTTCAGCATTGATCACATTCTCAGGGAGGAAAATGGTGTTCCTTATGAATCCCTGTGAATAACGGAAATACATTTTCTAAAAGTTAGCTGGATTTTCTAAAAGTTGCTTTTATTCTGGTCCCAGTGAAGTCAATGGAGATTTTATCATTAACTTAAATGGTAGTATACATAGACCAGTGCCCACGTGCTTCAGAAATCCCATTTCACCTTGTGCTTTCAACCCACTTACAGCTTTAGATGATCAGGCATTCTGCACTAGAGGGATTTCTCCTTAAAATGAAAACAATGAGAGAAAGGGGTGAGCCAGGGTGATAAAGCACTCTTGTAGGCCAACCAAATTCAGACCAAATGTGGTATATGCTTCTGAAATGATTGTGCTGGGTCTCTTCTTTATTTACTCCCCAAACTGTTGCCACTTTCTCTCAGATTCTGGCTGAGTAAAGAAGAAAAGGTCAAAAATATTGCACAAAACACTATTTCTGTAGCATTTCCAGCTGAGTTGGAAATACGGATGGGCTTGAGATAGTGTGAAGAGGACCGATGTTGCTGTGATGAGATCCATTTGAGTACCTGGAGAGATGTTTCAATCCAGGGCTAGAAGCAAAAGCATGGACATTGTGAGGGAAAACACGCTCACAAATTGTATTGCAAATCTGGCAAACTCAGCAACACTGGATAATTTCAATGGGCRACCCAAATTTCAATGAGCAAACCAAACATGAATGACAAACATTTTGTGCTTCACCATCACCTATTAAAATTATTTACACTATGGAGTCACAACGGGCATGAGAAGGTCTATGCTCTGAATAAGTTGATGGAGATCTGGGGTTTCTGCTGTTATTATTAACAGTCCTTACAGAGTGGGAAAGAACAGCATAAAATTGGATGCTGTAGTTACTGTATTTCACTCTGACTTTACAGAGTAAGAAGTGAGTTAAGGAGTTATTTAAAGACTACCTGCCTGTTGCCCTTTTCCTAATTTAGCATCCTGATACCTGCAAGAGAAGGTTAGAGTTCCACTGGGATATGAGAGCAAAACAGGGTTATATGCATGGATCTTTAATTAAAACAGACCTCCCAGCCTTC
This sequence comes from Nothoprocta perdicaria, assembly GCF_003342845.1. NCBI lineage: Eukaryota > Metazoa > Chordata > Aves > Tinamiformes > Tinamidae > Nothoprocta > Nothoprocta perdicaria. The sequence goes on from NW_020454605.1 coordinate 698,917, forward strand.
AGAGAAAAAGAAAAAAAAAAGAAAAAAAATCAAAATCTGGCAAACCATCAAGTGGCATTAGCAGTATCAGCATCACACTAGGTGCCCTGCAGAAGAGGAAACTGTGAAAGAGCACTCAGAAATAATGACTGAGTTTCCATGATGCTGTCAAGACTTTCACATCCCTGGCTGCCAGGTGTGGATTACTTGAGCTAGAAAAGTAAAAGCCTTATAAAACAAAAATGAAGCAGAAAAATCGAAATCTCAGCAGGTGAGGATGTACCAGGGAAGTAAACCAGTCCTTTTAAACTTCAGCTGGGGAAGGAAGAGGAGGAGCAAGAACCCAGCATTTCCATATTTTACTGTTTCTAGAGCCTTCTTTTCTTTTTTCCCTCAAAATGTTAAGTGTGATGTTGAAAATTATCTGAAATCTATTTAATACCCTCTCACTTCTGCATTTCTCTTGGCATTGTTATCACGATTACAAGAGCAGGCAGCAGTTCTCTAGACACAGAATCCCACCTACCCTGCAGTGAAACTCAATTAAAAAGCAGCATTTCTTTGAAAAATAAACAAGACTGCAAGCTCTTCAATTGAGAAGGGAATTAAATGCTAGCTTGTGTTCACTGAGCTTCAGGATGTTCTTTGCTTTTCATGTCCTACTACCTAACTTTCTAATAAAATTATTGTGGAAGTTAATTAGGGCATTCTTGTGAAAGAGAGACATCCCTGCAATAAGCTTGTTGATGCAGAATGTAGAATCTTTTATTATACCAATCAATATACACAACAAAACTGGACTAGAGATAGAGGGCATGCCTTTATCCTTGTGGAAAGGTTGTCCACAAGCTTGGATAGACTCTCTCTCACTTTACAGAGGTGAAGATGATGACACGTGAGTTCAAGACTGAGTTCTACTGCCCATGGTATAAAGAGCTGGTTATTCTAAATGTTCACTCTATTTTAGAATTGTTCTCTCTGTTTTATAGTTGCTGCTGAGCATCCTCCTTAAGCTTCCAGGAGCCCTGCTTCATGAGAAGCCTAGCCCAACCAGCTGTCCCAACCAGGACACTCTTTGGAGGCACATCTACCAAACCCCAGGGAGGCATCTTTAGACAGTATCTTTTTTTCTGAACATTAATTGCATGATCTTTGTATTTATTTGATCTTCTAGTTCCCATAAAATGAAAGATTTTGAGGTCATTTCTTCTGTGGAGCTGGCTTGGACTACCAGTTGATGAAGTGGACCAAAAGTGCAGATACTTCGAACCTGATCTTTTCTTGGCATCTCACTTCCTGTATTTAATTTTCTCATCTGTAATAGAAATTGCACCTTCATTACAGAAGGCAGTACCAGCAGTGATGCATTAAATCATAACTGTTCTAACGTGGTCTTGTTCCCCTCTGTAGCTGATACCAAACACTTCCAGGTGCAAAGCAGCTTGTTTGGGTTATCAGAGATGGTTACATTTCAATTCATGCAATGACACTACACTGAATGGCATTTAATCACTTCTTAGAAAGCAGTCCTGGTGCTTATTAACTCCCAGGAAAGCTGCTGCTTCACTTGCCAGCTAGGTAACTCGTTTTTTGTTGCCAGTAGAGAGTTGACTTTAAATGCCCAGGGAATGATGATGCTTGGTGGCAAGTGTAAGCTATAAAATATTTAGCTTTAACACACAATCGTGTTACTGCAGTTTCTAATAGGATTTGGTGTCAGGAGGACATCTGCCTTGGCCTCTGGCCCGAAGATAAAGAAACAAGCTCTTAAGTTGAATGTTGCATTGCAAATAAATAAGGCAGAAATACAGCTCAAGTAGCTTTACTGCTGACCAGCGAATGTGTTAATTATCTAAAAGCAATCAAGAGTCTAATAACTTTTCTAGCTCTTTAATACATTTATCGTTTTTCCTCTGAATAAAGGTAATTTATGTAGATAATTGCAGGGTGGACTGACAGATCTTTATAAAGCTGACCGCAATGGAATTGGCTTTCAYGGGGCTTCTTGTCAGCAGCAAAGTGATCCCCTGATCAGACCATCARCCTAGGAGCTCTGTCTCGGTCACCTGAGCCTGTTTATGATATCTAGTAAACGATGCCTTTGCTTATGCATCAGATTCCCAGACTGAAAAATGGGAATGGTAACAGTTAGCAATTTCCTATTGAACTCAGTGGTACTCTTAAAGGAAAGGCAGCGTGGGGTGAAGTCTTCTGTTGATATGGCCAGGATCATAGCAGTTTATAGCTTCTTGAAGGGAATGATTGTGTTGGGAAAGCAAGGAGTGGGACAAAAGATTTCTGCTGAGTTTCCCACAAAATCCACCAGCTGTGAGACTGCTCACACTCAAGGAAGTCCCCTGAGACAAATGGTAAAAATACTGAAGCGTCTTCAGCAGTTACAAGTCAGTGTGGTGCATGAAGTAAAGCAAGTTTACTCCAGCACACAATCTGGTTTCTTTTCTGGTTTGGTAATTAAAGCTTTTGTGTGGGAAGGCCCCTCACACCTCCCCTCCCCCTCCCCCCCTTTTTTTTTTTTTTTTGGCTATTGTGAAAATTTTGACTTTTAAACTTACTTCTAGGATGTTTTCTATTTTATTAATCCAAAAACACTTCTGTACATTCTTCTCCTTTTCCGAAAGGAGGAGGGTTGGACTCAGGTGGGGAGGACCTGGTGCCTCAGAGAAGGCATTTCTGCACTGTCCTCCAAAATGAGACCATGTGGACCTGCAGGCAGTGCATCTCACCATGTCATTTACTCCCTCTCTCCACGGACAGCAGCATGTTTACAATGTTTATTCAGGAAACGACTTGTTTTTCCAGTTGCTAATTAGATTTTGGAGCTGGCAGGACAATTGCTTCCAGACGCAAGCTTCTGCAGTCTCTATTTCAAGCCAGTCCAGCCTAAGTTTTGATTGTCTGTCCCCCGTGTGAGCTGTTTGCCTTCAAAAAGTTTGCTCCTGCTGCCATTTGTCACCGGAAGGTGCCTAGGAAGCAACAATTTCCAAGTTCTCTTTGGCCTCTATAGCGAAACCATATGATAGTATCATGAGTCATCCGTTGGCTGACCCTCCAACTAATAATCTTTGCCCTTGCCAGCTGGTGTCAATCAGATCACTTCAGAGATTTGGAACCCAAGCAAAAACTATGGGAGTCAGATTGAAAACAGAGACCATATATCAGTTTCCAACAGTGAATCGTCCATGGTCTCAGAGTGAACTTTAACAATTTAAGAAAAAAAATACAACAGCAACAACAAAACATTCTCTATTCTCTTATGAATAATGCCATGGGATTCTCTACTGTAGTTCCCATGGTATTATTCATAAATTACCATATGCAATTGTATGCATATTGGAACATATCCTTATAATTGCACATAACAACTCACAGAATAAGTTTTAAAATGGACACTAGAACCTAGCCATAGCTACAGTAACCTGTTTTTTATTTATTGAATGACTGCTTGTCGCCCATGTAGCAGTGGTGACTATGGGTACACTTGAAGGACAAAGCCTTTCTTTTTAGATAGTCACTTTGTGCTGCTACCTTTAGGGCTTCCTTAAATCCTGGAGAGTTTAATCTCTTCTATCTTCTTGCCCTATAAAATAATATTTTGGCTAAGTCCTTGCATATATGAGAGAGGTGCTGATTAGACCATTTGTGTCTTCATACTTTTTAAGGTTCCTCCCATCTCTACTCCTTATTTCCTTACGCTGGTCACCCATTGCCTCTGGTTTCATTTGAAAGTTAGGTATTAGAGCAGTATGCACGCCTTGTTGTGTGAGTACCTGCATTGCAGAAAGCACAAAAATCAGATCAGCTCTGTAAGCTATTTAGCCCTGCTCAGAGCAGCCCTGTGATGAAGTTAGATGTTTTTGTCAGAAGTAAGTAATGGTTTATTGATGCCCGCAGTGTTCCAAGTAAAAAGTACCATAGAATCATAGCATCCTTAAGGTCGGAAGGGACCTCTAGAGATCATCTAGTCCAACCTGCACACGCAGGGTAACCTAGAACACGTGGCACAGGGCTGCATCCAAGCACGTTTAGAAGATCTTGAGAGAAGGAGACTCCACAACCGCCCTGGGCAGCCTGTTCCAGGGCTCTGGCACCCTCACTGTCAAGAAATGTTTTCTTAAGTTCCTGTGGAACTTCTGGTGCTTCAGTTTGTGGCTGTTTCCTCTAGTCCTATTGCTGGCTACCACTGAAAAGAGGCCACCCCATCCTCCTCACTCCCTCCCTTGAGGTATTTGTACAYACTGATCAGATCCTYCCTCAGCCTTTTCTTCAGATTGAACAGGCCCAGAAGGTCCAGTTTGTGATCATTACCAAGAACAGAAATAGGCCAATGCTGAAAACTCTTAGACTTGTTGCTAACAAGCCTAGTCTCAAGCTTCTTCTGATTAGCCCTGGAGCTGGTGAGAAGTTAGCTCCACTTCACCTAACACCTTGCTATACAGAAATACCTCTTCAGCTGTGTTGTAGCTTTGGGACACTSATACACTCTGTCAATCTTCATCACTTCTGCAAATTTTCTCAGTAGTGAAGAGCCCTGGGGAATGTGCAGAGACCTTAGTTGCCCCAAGTCACACCAGGCAAGTCTCTGGTCTTGGCTGCTGAGAAATGGTAAGTGGCACCAGCCACTGAGGGGAAGAGTTTCCTCGCCCCTTCACTTTCTTTCCATAAGGTTATTTAAGGTCAAGGTGAGTAAAATTAGGCCGTGTTAGAAATGTTATGTTTAGAGATAATAGAAAATAAATAGATAGATAGATAGATAGATAGATAGATAGATAGATAGATAGTAGTAAATAAAAAGAAAGTCCTTCAGTAGAAATGAAGATATTTTAAGGGTCCACTCTCTTTTAAATAGTATAGAGTAGTCAGGACACAATTAAAAGCTATTGAAGGGCTTCAGTGGAGAAGGTACAATGGGTTTTATTCAGATATTTTGTTCCTCTTGAGTTGCTTGTCCATAATACAGTATAATGTACTTAGGGCACACTCAAAAAGAATACTCTAAAAGAATACTCAAAAAGAATACTCTGAGAAATGAGAAATACTCTGAGAAATGAGAGAATACTCTGAGAAAAAGAATACTCTGAGAAATGAAGGTTGACATCTAACATACAAAATGTAATATGTGTGGATGTTGTTGCCTTTTGTGATGCAAAATGGAAGATCTGTAGATGAACAACTAAATCTCCATTAACATTTTTTTTGTGACATAGTAGTGTCTGTCCCAGTGGATGAGATCAAACTGACAAAATATAGTCTTGTCTGTAATGTTGTCCATGATGGTAGGATCTGCATCTGAACTAGTCAGATGAACAAAGCTCTGAATCTCGTGTATACACAGGCTAAGGTTAACTTCCCATTTGCAGGAATATACCTGCTATTATGTGGGTTACTCTACTTGAAAATCAGCAAGGAATGCACAAGGCTTGAGCTGCTGTTTCATTATTCTAGGAAGTGTGCCTGCTATTTGATCGGAATAACGATGGCAAAGCAAGCTCCAAGTGTTGCCTGCATGCTGTGATTTTATTTCCATGCACTGCAAAGTGCCAATCTGCTTAACATTAGGACTTAAATGTTAGAAAGCTGACAGCGCTTTCCTGTACCTCACCTGCTGCATAGAGCTGCCTGGTTGTGACCAGTCTTGTGTCAAGACTTAAAACATGAATGCCTGGAACTGCTTTTCTTATTTAAAACTGTTGTGGCCTTTCTTGAATAATGGAATTATATCACGTCCTTTAAAATGGCCTTCAGATACCTCTGTCACTCAGAGAACACCTATTCAGAAATACACKTCATTCCTGTTTAGAAACTAACATRCACATTTCTCTTMCAGCTATTTTTGTTTGTTTAYATCAAAAGAAGTTAACAAATATATTTTTTTGCAAGTAGGTAGAGAATGAAGAAATCCTGTGAAAGTGGGATTACGGCCAATATTTCCATCCCCCTCTAGGACAGATGTACTCCTGCTGCCCCTCCTGTGTAGCTGAATTGAGTTTTAATCTGATACACGTTTCATTCAGAGAAAATAAGAAATAATAGTCTGGAAGGACCTACAGTGTTCTATCATTTGTCCAAGCCCAGCTCACATTTACTCAGCTTTTGCTCACACTTTGGTCCAGAAAGTACAGTGATTTTCATTCTCTTTTTGAAAAATAATGTTTACTAAATCATATGCTTCTTTTATGCAAGATAAGTTTTAGCTCCAATATTCTGAGCTGCCCTCGAAACACGATGAAGGTGTTAGATATCATTTTGCTTGCCTGTTAACTTCTCTTGAAAGATGAATAGCCAGTGTTTTTGCCAAAGTCAGGGAATTTGAGATGATAACTAGGAAGAGAATAAAGTGTGGAATAGTCTGATCTCTGTTCCACCAAACTATGCCCCAAGCTCACTTACCCAAGTCTGCAAAATAGATCCAAAAGTACATGTTCTRTATGATATTCCTTCCCCTCAATGATAAATTCAGAAAGGACAAATAGTCAGAAAAATATGCAAGGAGAAGACACACTGGGAAGTTTCCAGGTACTGAGCAATGACAGTGCCCCATGGGTGCTTTGCAGCTGCAATTTTAGTCATTTGAAGTCAATTCACCCTAACGTGGTGGACTTGAACTTCCACAGGTGTAAATGGATGAGCTGCATTTAGTGGAGTTGTCCAAGTATAACTACAGGTTCCAGCCCTTCAGCTTTATGAAGACCTCCCAAACACCCCCAGAGGGTTTTTTTGTTTTTTTTTTTTCCTGTTTTTGGTCTAAAGGAGTATCTTTAATTCTCTCTTCTTTTCCAGAATCAGTGGATAATTGTCCCAGCAATTGCTATGGGAATGGAGACTGCGTGTCTGGGACTTGCCATTGCTTCCTTGGCTTCCTGGGCCCCGACTGTGGTAGAGGTAGGAATTAATACTTAGTAAATTTCCTTTCCTCCTCCTGCTTGGCTAAATCCTTCTTGGTGAAAGCTATAGCCATACTTGTGGCTTTTGCAAAGTACACCTTACCCGGACTGTGGATGATCCAGTGGAGCAAAAATGGATTGGATCTGCAGATTCAGTTTTCACTTGCCGTGATTGCTATGACCTTAGCTTGTCATCCTGACAAGCAAAACGTCCCATCACTAGCTTTCTGCCTGGGACCGACTTTATCAAACATGACTTAAAAATGTTGCACTACAACTTGTTTAGCAAACCACTCTGTTAGCAAGTGCTGGGATCTTATAACGCTGCTTTAAGACATTAGTGGTAAGATCCTAAAGATCCTTAAGTACCTTCTTTTTTTTCCTGCTGCGAGCATTATAAGTTGGCCCCGGTTGTACATGATCATTAACAGCCTCACTGTGGGGAACGAGCCAGGTTAGAGCACGGTGATGAACGGAGAAATGGCAGGAGAAACTGGATACTCCAGCCAAAAGTGAAAACATCGGGTTGACTTGTGAGGGAGGCTGACCCCGACAAACGATATATTTTTTTTTCTGCTTAAATGAAAAGTATTTTTTAATAAATCACTTTGGAAGATATTTTGCCTGACCCAAAATGTTTAGGTTATTTAAACATTAAAACAAAAAAAGAATTGGAGTACATTTAGTAAGAACGTATTTCAGGCTGAGAAGTCAAAACTTTGCATGTGGAAAATGCCTGATACAGTGCTCCAAGATTTTTTTTTTTTTTAATTTCTTTTTCTTTTTTTTTTTTTTTTGCTGAAGTAGTTCAACAAACTGAATGTAGATTCATAAATATTAGGGGTAGAGAGGTGTGTAAAGTTAGTTCTCACACCAAGAGCTTTGTTAAGACAACAGGTCAGGCCCTCAGCCTGGACCGTTGCTTCTTTGCCTAAAAACAGCCTGGACTTCTTCCCAAATGAAAGCTAAACTCTATCCAACCCCACATCCTCCAGCCCCCACRGGGGCCCCGTGGGTCTTAGGGTCACATCATTGCAGGCTGGCCAGGAGATAAGGACGTCTGCATGCACCCACACACGGGGAATTATCTGCTGACGTGGTGTGGTCCAGGCTGAAACCCCAAGGGGTTGCAGAGTTCACAGCCCAGTAAGATGAATGTGACAGTCTGCATGTCTGAGAAAACCGTGTCCAACTTGTTGCTGACTCAGGTTACAGTTGGTTTGCATTTCCTTCCAATTGCTTTGCATTTCCAAGCTCCTTTTTCAGAGCTGTAAATCTGGAGACCAAAGGAGATTTTCTACCTTCCACAGCCTATTCCTACTCACACCTCTTCATGTTATTTAGGGGCTGATGTTGGAGGCACAGTCCTCCAAGGCTCCCCACAGAACCAGTGGAGGAGAAGCTCCTTCACTGTGAGTCAGAATACTTAATATTTTGTTCAAAATCCACTTTCCAAGGAGCTTACTTCCCTACCCGGGTTGCATGCAGAGCCTTCTCATGCACTGGGGTTGAGCCACATAAGTATCTCCCATTTCACAAGTTTGCTCACTCTGTCTGTCTTGAACACCTCTGATTTCAGTCTTTGATTCAAAATCATCTGGGTCCAGACCAGTGTCTGCCTTCCTTAAGAGAACAGCTTGTAAAAAATCTCCCTGTGTCAGCATTTCCATCCAGTGGACTTGTTAAATAAATCGTCTTGCCTTGAACATGAAATACAAGGGTCCCAACACTGACTTCCTAGTTGTTTTCAGTGGAACCTAAGATGCTGCTTTTGCCTTACAAATCTTTCCTCAAAGGGCAGCAACCACAGGGTGTTTAAGACAGCTGRAGTGCCTGTCTGCAGCGGTATATTTGTTCCAGTACTGACAGGTAATCCTCATAGAAGCATGTTCCACCACAGGATTTCAGAGTCCCACATAACCTGGGTGTTCCTTTGTGACAATTCTGCTGCATAATTCAACATCTAAATGGACGGGAAAGTGTGGAACAGAAAGCCCATGCTTTTTTCTTCTTTTTTATAGCAGTAGGAAGAAGGGATGAGGAGCTCTTCTTATAAAAATAACAGTTAACTATTAATGTATTGTTAGCCAATTATTTTAAACAACATAGATGAAAACAAGTCACCAGACACATTCTAGGGCCTTTAAAAAACCTCCTTGAACATGGCAGAAGGTRTTTCAAATTTCTGTAGAAACCAAAACCAACAAATGCACGAATACTCCCAATTTTTGATGCTAATCTCCTCAGGAAAAGTGTTGGGCATTTGGGCTACCCTAGCCACCCTAGAGAATTACTGTAATTTAGGCCTTTTAAATATTTTTTACTGGAATAGAATCTGAATGATCAAACATTAATTATATATCATTATATATAGAAAAGAGTTGCACAGGGAACGGTGGAAAAAAATCCAGAAATCTCTTTTGTCTTTATTCGTTGTGRTATGCTACAAAAGAGGTCTTGTTCTTGCCACTGCCACATTTGCAGCAGCACTTTCCAGGTTATGCTGAAGATGTTCTCCATGGAGATCTCTATAGCATAGCAGTTTTGCTGCAGATGGCCAGCAATTTATCTGATCCTGCACTGAGTGATCAGCTGGCTTGTCAGAAAGCATGTAAGTCTTTCTCGGATACCTCTCAGTGGTTAAAGGCAATTATTCATCTCTCTCGTTGAAAAGAGCTGTAGGCAATCCTCTTCCAGTACCTTCAAAGAACAGGCTCCATTACTGAGCATTTGAAATTTGAGACAGGAGGGCGGAAAATTCCATCAGTCTAGCTGAAAAGTTGAATTACAAAGTGGGCTTGCTGTGAACTGCAGTGTATCTTAAACAATTTATGTCTTACATTGTATAAGTAGACATCTCCTTGAAAACGATGCACTTGAAACACACCATTCAAATGTCCTTTGTACTTCTTTGAGGTGAACAGAGGGGTCTTTAATAATAAAAGTTGCCAAACTTCTTTCTCGATGTTGAAAAAAATATTTTTCAATGTTTTGCATTGTACTGGGGTTGCTGTAACTCTCTGGCACTCTTGGCTATAATGATATGTGAAAAGCAACGTTGCCCAGTTCCTGACTGAATGTCAGTGAGAGGAATGGGGGAATATTTCATTTAACCACTRTTACCTCCTCTTCCTGCCTGTACTCAGAGTCAGGAATGAAGCAAAAGAAGTTCATTGGATTAATCACAAACCTCAGACAGGTGGGTTAAGAAGCAGAAGGGAATATTCCATTCACATCTGTGTCCTTCGTAAAAATGTTCGTGAACTGCCTTTGTGAGGGACAGGGGAGAAGTGCAGCTGCTCTCACATAAGGATAATGTGGGACAGGCAACCAGAAAAGTCTGGGTTCAACATATGCCCTTGCACATGAGTCTCAGTGGCATGAAACTGAGGAGAATTAAGCAAATGGATTTGTGACCAGGTAGTTAGCAGGGTAAGGCTGCTATTTTTAAGGAAAAAGGACAGAAATGGACTGATACAGCCATATGAACCAGCTGATTTTGCTGTGGGGTGAAAAAAAAGTACAAATATCAAGTCTTTTATAAATTCACATTTTATAAAATTCAAATAAATCAGAGGATCTACTTGAAGAACTTTTGTTATGGAAAGACTGAAAAAACTAGAGGCCAATTTTGCCTTGTATCTGATGGTGGAGTCCAGTGGAAGCGATAGCCATAAAAAGGGGGCTGGAGATGCCAGGTGATGGTATAACATGAACTAAATTAGGGAACAGTCTGAACGTGACTTTCTGCATTCTCTGAGCGAAGAAACCGAAGACTGTGAAGTCGACAACTGCAGTGAGTGATTTGTGTACAACTAAGGTCTGGAGTAGAGGAAATGTGTTGCAAAGTCTGAAGTCTGGCAATGTGTCAGGTGAGCGATAAGCAATTTAAGGTCAATGGTGCGGCTGAAAAAAAGCCACTATTATATTCAAAGTCAGAGTAGAATAAAGATTTGAATCTAGTCAGTAACAGAAAGCACCTCAGATGCAGAGCAAAGAGGTATGTTAACTTAAGAGCGCTGTTTGTTCATTTAAAACATTCATAGGATAATACAATTAACAGTGGAGTGTCATCCGCATAGAAGTCTTGGCCTTGGCAAAGAAAGCAACATACCTCACTGAAGAGTGTGTGTGAGGAAGAGAATTCCCAGGCTCTTATGCTCCTTTACAAAGTGAGAGTCTTGTTGTGTTTTAATRTGATCTCTGTTTCGTTCCCCCAGCATCTTGCCCAGTCCTGTGCAGTGGAAACGGGCAGTACATGAAGGGAAGGTGCCTGTGCCACAGTGGCTGGAAAGGAGCCGAGTGTGATGTCCCCACCAACCAGTGCATCGACATCTCCTGCAATAACCATGGCACGTGCATCATGGGGACCTGCATCTGCAACCCAGGTTACAAGGGGGAGAGCTGTGAAGAAGGTATCTGCAAGACACGTTCAATTAGCTTTTTGCTTTGATTGTTGATATATAATTACGTGGATGGAGGCAATTCTGGGCAGCACTTGGCACTTAAACAGAGCAGTAATAGGCACCTTAGAGACACAATAGATGGATGCAACATAAAAATGATGTTGTAATAACTTGTTGTTATCTATCATATTTGTTCAATAATTGGATGAAAAGCCATCAAACACTTCAGACAGACAAATCTAGTTGAAAAACTGGAATGTCTAATCATATGTTCAAATGTTCTTGTTAAAGCATCGTTTCCATTTACACATCTAAACGTATAATTATTTTTACAGTGTTTTCTTCTCTGCTGTGCTATGCCAAGTGATTTCAGTTGCTTACATATAAAAATAGTGGAGTGTCCCTCATTCTTGTCAGCTTTAAAAGCTTAGAAACATTCAAGACTTGAATTAAATTCTCCTTCAAATTCAGATGTTATTTTAATGACTCTTCCGAAGCTTTTTAGCCCCCCAAACATTCTTCATTTGCATTTATTTTGGTGATTCAGAATACAGTTACTTTTAGCACTTTTTTTTTGAAGCAAGTCCATAAACATAAACATAATTATGTTTAATTTATGCTTCTACAAATGCTCAAATAAGGCCACTGTGCTACCTGGTAGACTTAAGACATCCATTTGATGTACTTGTAGGAATTGCTATCACTTGGAATAATTTATGATTTTCTAGTGAGTGTAGGATAAAGATCTGAAATGACTTTATTTAATGGACAATGAAAATAAGCTCACTGGATTCAGGCATTCAAATGGCATCTAATCTAGCAGTACTTTTGATGCATCAAATGTATTAGACTGGGACATCTCAGACATTGCATGGATTCATTGTCAGTAAATGTTAGAGACAAAGGCAGTATCATCTCTGGAGAGAGCTTAATTTTGACTTAAGAAAGCCCAGTTCCTTGGAGCTGTGGGGCATGTAAAGCCAAAGATGGGGACTACTGAGATATCTTTAAAGCATTTCCTTAGATCTCTCATTAGATCACAAMTTTATTGGTTAAACGGAGATGGAAAAACCCTAATTTTGCCTTCAGCTACATATGTTTAATGTGTGTCATTCAGAGTAACATCTGCACTTTTTCCAACAGGACCCTCTTGTCCCTTGTTTTGCTTTAAAGTAAAAGAAAAAACTCTTAGCCTCTAATTAGTTATTTTATGTTACTGTAGAGGGGGACAGTATCAGTCCCACTAGGTAGAAACTTGAAAAGGAGAGAAGAACAAAGAGAGCGTGATTTTTCTTATGAGCTGTTTAGTAGCTTTCCTAGCATGCATTTGTTTTTGGTATTCAAGGCATAATTGGTATTGTGTCAGGGTGGGAGAGGGAAGTAAGTCAGAAATACGCCATGTGGGAAATCTTCAGATTATATATGTGTTTTTAAGTCTAGTAAAAAAAAAGTTGATTTATATTATTTTTAAATTGCTTTTACTTTTTAATTTCTCTTCTAAGAAGGGCCATCTGGTATTGATTACTTTTTATTATTTCTCAGCTCTTGTAGCTTCACTGCTTACTCTATGTTTATAATGGGTTTTCATTCCAGTGTTTCTTCTTTCTTTTCTTTCCCCTCCCGTTCAACAATGTTTATAAAACATCAGCCAACTATTTTACACAAGCTTTTTTTCTTTTTTTTTTTTCCTCCTCCTTTAGTTTATTGGCCCATATTTTATAAGGCATGGACTAAGCCAGCGGGACATTAAAGGGAAGGGAACAAATTTAAGCGGTGAAAAATGAGAAGTTACTCCTTGGGTACTGAATAAACCTAATAACTTGTGGGACCAATGAAGCATGAAGCATGTTGGAGGGGAAAGTGTAGTAGTATCTGCACTAGCTTTGCTTGCTGCGTGATTTATCTCCCTGGCAAAGGTTTTGCACAGGGTTTGAACTGTAAATGGGTCATTTTCCAACCAGAAATTAGACCGTTTGGGACATTCAGCAAGCAGTAACACAGACATATGTAAAACTCTGGTTTTGTCAAATATAGTCAATTTTGGGAGCGCTTCCGCCTCCCTAGCTCCCCATCTCTACTTCTCCCCAAGCTGAGCGGCTCAATTTGTCAAGCAGAACTCCCTAAAAATACACCATTGTGTCCCAGATCCACTAGGCGATTGATTAAGAAGGAAAGAGGAGCCCCTAATCCTGTCCCAGGGCCCTTGCCAGGGTGCAGGAAGCCTTAGGAGATCGGGGTGGGGAGGCTGAGATTAAAGCAGCCATTGTGTGTGACATTTTGTGAAAGGGCTCATTTCAACATGAAAAATGCCCTTGGGATTATGATAAATGGGAGGCTTCTGACATGCACATTCCCCTCCTATAATCGCCCGTGTTAGAGCTGAGATAGCAGATCGCCTGCCTCCTATGAGGGAGGCCCCTGCAAAACTCACCTTTTTCCCCGTTGACCTTCCGAGGGGATGATTAATTGCCTGGAGGTGGCCTCTTGTCAGCGAGACCGTGATCTTTGTTCTCCACGTTCAAACCATCTGCTGAGAACGTAGGATATTCCGCTCGGCTCTTTCTCACTCCTTTTTTCCTCCTTATTACTGCTGGGGAAGAACAGGGCCAGGGCTCCAAGGGTCTCATGCTAAAATTGGCACCCTTGCGCTCGGCTCACGAGCMCCGGAGGAGATTTATAGACTCATCCTTTCCAGCATCTAACAGTTTTTGAGGGCTGTTCCAGCTATGAGCAGGGCTCCAGGAATCAAACAAAACAGCAAATACTCTCGGCATGCCTTGGGATAGTAATTGCTGAGCCATTACTTGTCAGAGTCAGAAGGTTTTGGGAATCCAGGGAATTATCAGAGCAGCTGTTGTGTTTCTTTTTAAGGTTTCTGGACCTTATACAGGTCACTGGAATTCTCATTAGTTTTTAGAGGGGGAAAACGGAGCTCAAAGCTGCCGTATGTGCAGTGGCCATGTCCTGTTCTCCTCTGTTTGAGCCAGCAGCTGCAGTTTTCCTCTGTCTGCTTAGCCAGACTGACACTTGTCACTGATCCCCAGGGCCCCACCACACACCATTGCAAGAGATGGGAAGAATYCCTCTAGCTCATCCTATATATTATGTACATAGATAGATGATGAACTCCTCCAGTCCCTGTTTAGGAGAGAGTCCAGAGTGGTTCATGTTTTTGTTTTGCTGGGTACTACTCCCCCCTGGGCAGGGGARTTGACAGTTGCCAACAAAACACTTAACTCGGGGATCACACGGCAGTGTTYTAAGTCCTTTAGTGCATGTTCTTCAAAAACAACACACCCATCCGAGGCGTAGCACACCAACCTTGTTATGAAAATACCATTTCTTGAAAAAGGCCTATTAAAAAGAACATTCATTGTTCAAAAATGCAAACAGAAGAGAACACTATCCAATAACAAGCATTATTTGTATTTTTATTTCCAAAAAGGAAAAAAAACCTAAGCAGATGTTTAACCTGAAATTCATACATGTGTATCTGTAAAATCAGAAAACACTTCAGCACATTCTTCAATTTGTTCTGCATAATCAGGAGGTAAATTTCTGCTGAATCTTTATGTAGAAATTCCTCTTTCAGAAAACTAGAGCTCAGCTTTGAATTCATTAATAGTATAATTTTAGTATAATAGTATAATAATTTAGGTTATTATAATAGGATAAATGGAAGCAYGGTATATGTACAAGAGGGTATTATTCTTCTAAACTTAATTGATATTCGCCTCTTCTTTTTAGAAGGATCATTTATTAATGCATGCCTGGATAAAAGAATGAATCTCATCATAACTTTTTTGTTTCTTGTTTTTCAGGTAAGTGTTTTAATTCTCATTGCATCTCCAGGATGACATCCTCTTGAGTGATCCATCTGCTTAGAGATAATCTTCTCTTAGAGCACAATAGGGCTTCAGTTTCTTGCCGGAGCCCTGAGATGCTATATAAGTAAATCTGTGTTTATGGCAACRCGACGATGGTTTCTGAAGTTCCCCTGTGCTTCACCCTGTGTTCTTCTTCTCCTTTCTCTTACGCAGTGGACTGCATGGATCCTACATGTTCRGGACGCGGCGTGTGCGTGCGAGGAGAATGTCACTGCTCCGTGGGCTGGGGAGGAACCAACTGCGAGACCCCAAGAGCCACTTGTCTGGACCAGTGCTCTGGACATGGGACCTTCCTGCCGGATACCGGACTCTGCAGCTGTGATCCCAACTGGACTGGACACGATTGCTCCATTGGTAACTTCAGCAGTGCTTTGCTGTTATTTTTCTGTTATTTAAACTTTGGGAAATATTTAGACCTAGGTCTGCAACAGTAGTGCTGCAGATGTGTTCCAGTAAAACATATGTAGGGCATGACTGGAAGCAGAAATGCCATAGCTCAACTACATAAATAATTCTGCTTCCATTTCAGAGTAAAGAGCAAGGTAATAAATAACCCCATTAAGGCCACCTAGGTTTGCTGCTATTTGTTTTATTGATATGAATGTAATTGATGGTTTACATATAACCGCTTGTTCTGGTGTTAATTCTTGATGAATTCCAGTAGCCACCAAAGGGTGTGCTTTTATTTTTAGGACCTGATCAAATATCCTTCAGGGTTCTGCAAACCACAAAAAAAAAAAAAAAAAAAAATAGAGGTGGCAGCCTTGCAGATCTTGTTTCCCAGCAGAGTTAGAAGCCCATGATTTTCTAGGCTCCTCTAGAAGAGGATGAGTTTCATGTGAATTCCATATGGAAACAAAACATAACCACTGTCCCATATTAAGCAAAAGGGTAGCTAAGTAGAAGTATTTCTCAGTAGAAGCACCTACCAAGGAGACAGATTTGTTATTGGCAGTTTTGTGTAGAGACTGGGAACTGTAAAGTTCCTCCATTCCTTAGCTAAATGTCAACCTTTCTCAGAAACTGCATCAAGTACCTGAAATGGAGACTTAAAGAAAAGCTATTTAGAAGCCTTTTTGCTTTTCTTCCAAATACAGTTAGCTTTTAGGCGTGACATAGAGAAATGCTATAATAAATTAGGTAGTCAAGACCTATGGATCATTCCTCTTTTACCTTTTGTTCTGCATGCTGTGCTCACAAATAAGAGAGCACAGCAGTAACAGCCACTTTACCCTTACACAGCGGAGGTGGAACTAGGCCAGAAATCCAGGGCACCTCACTACTGGCGATGAAATGAAACAAAATGAAATGAATTTGCAGYGAAACAACAACAACCACCACCAAAACTTTTAAGAGCATGGGTGTAGAGGCAAAAACGAATAACCAACATTTGCACTGAGGAATTAAATCTAATGAGTATGAAAGAATTAGGTTAACTGCTTACAAGTATTTTTAAAGAGTATTTTAGCTTAATAAAGATGAGATGAATAAGCTGATGCAAAAGATATAAAAAGAAAACCTTTTCCAAAATAAGTACTGAGGTTAGATGTTACGGATGTTGTCCTGTGATCAGCATGGCTGGATAATCCAAAGGTCCACTTGACTGGTGTATTAACCAAAACTTTCATAGTTATAGGGAGGGAAGCTGTTCTGCATTAACAAGAGGATTAATTTTATGACAAATTGTTCTTTTTCCACACATTAGCATCTTCAATTCAATATTCCTTACTTGGTTTGTAAGGCCACAGAACAAAGAAGGGTTGCAGTGTCTTTCTAGTGATTTTGCAGCATGATTCACAATTGAGTCATTATTTTGAGTTTATGTAGAGTTTTGGGGATTGCAGGGATGGATTTGGGAAAATATTCTTTTCTACACACAAGCAGAAATCACTTTCTCTTCGTTAACCTGCAGGGTCATGTATAGATGATTTATAAGCTTTCCTTATACTGCTTTTATAAATCCATCTAGTGCAAACTTTCTTTGGCAATGTGAGGTTATTTGAGACAAACTTGAGCATCATTCCAAGACCTTTTTCTGCACAGAGCTGCTTGTAACGTTCAGGTTATTGTGCCTCACAGCTAAAAACACAAGTAAGGTGATTTGTAAACTTCCATTTCTAACCCAGACCTTTCCACTGAATTGATGACTTGATTTGAAAGACAGATTTACTCACAGGATGTGTGCTACTCGTTATGCATGATTAAAATACAGTGAGCAGAAGTGTTAGTATAAACTAAAAAGCCCAGTGGGGTGGAGATTCTGTAGAAGGAATAARAGGGGACAGATTTTATTGTCCTATGAAACAGAAACAAAGAGAACAGAAGAATTATTAAGTGAAAGAATTACATGTTTGCATAAATCAGTGCCAGTTCAGCAAAGMAGTTGTGCTATGTCCCAATGAAATCTCTAGGACTGTGGCTGCAGGTGCCAGTGCCAAAGGACAGCTCCATTTGCAATCCACATTGAGAAGAATATTCTAAGAGCAGCCTAATTTTCTTGAAAGCCAGAATAAACTGTGAGAAGATACCATGGGGTTTCCAGCTCTCAAAGTCTTCAAGTCAAGTAGACTTGAAGAACACCGTCTGGAAGTTGCTCTGTGTTTGTTTATAAGTTATCAGGCAGTAAAGGAGTAGCTAGGTGCAAGTCTGTGAAATGTCATCTGTAGAAAGTAAGSCTAGACTGTCTGTCCACCTTAGACTCTAAATCTTTCAGGTAAATAGGTAGATTTCACTTGCCTTCAATGGCAATCTAAGATGATCACAGATTGCTGCTAAATCCCTTAGCTTGTCATAAGATAATAATGTTACAGAGATTGCTGTTTCCTGTTGGTCTGTCTCTCTTTTTCACCTCAGTTAGCCTGTGCCATCAAAGACCAGCAGTGCATTTCAGTTTGTTTTGAGTTCTTCTCTGCATGGTATTGTAGAAAGAATTAATGATGTGCCTCTCTGATTTTGCTTTTTGTGTGTGGCCACTGTGAGTATGGCTTGGGATAGGGCTGCTGCCTCATTATTTCAGTTTTTTCAGTCTTTAGCAGGAAAAAATCCTCTAATCATATTTCCTTCTTTCATACAAGGGGCAGTTTTTTAGGGTCCCCATTTCTTCAGCATGGGGTTCTTTTTTGTTTGGGGTAGATTTCCAAATACAAAATATCTTGTTGTGAGGGCTGCAGAGGTAAGTCAAATGCTAACTGTAGAAAAGAAATTCTTTCTCAGAAAAAAAAAAAAGAAACATCTTGAATTCTGCCAGGAGAGGATAAAACCACACTCCTTTTTGCATCTTGGTGCTACTGTTGTACAGACAAATGCAAAAATGTCCTGTATAACCCAGCTGAGTTAAACAGTCTGAGGCAATCCTTAGTACAMGAGGGGTAATTAAGGAACTATTCATCCTAACCCCTTTTCTCCAGAGCCTGCAATCCCAGATTCACTATATCCCAGGCTTTTGGCTTGCTGTCCCCCCTCACCTCTTAATGAGCCCTAGCAAAGCATCTAGCTCTCCAAGCATGGCAGCTAATGAAGCCCATATAGGGCAGCTCTTAACCTCTTATGGGAAGAAGGAAACGACCTGTGCTGCAACATAAAACAGAGTTTCATATGTGATAAAATCTCACTCTTAACCTATTTAAAGGAAACCAGATATTTATGGCTAATCCAGGGGCTACAGAACACGTGTCGTAAGAGATATTTAAGTGTAGTGAAATGAACAGACAAATCAGGTTATCTGCATTTAGGCCACCGTTCCCCAAGAGGATCTTACTGATGAATCAGGAAAATCCTGCAATTGTAAGAACAGTTTTATATTTTGATCCAAAACAATTCTTAAAGGAACAAAGTTATCTAATGTTGTCTTTTACTTTCCTCAAATTACTGTCCTCAAAAGCAGCAATTTTCACATTGTTCTTCGTTTGTCATTGACGTCTTGACATGCACAGTACTATGCACTAGAAGCATCTGAAACTTGATTATAGAAAGCAGGAATAGCAATTAAGTTTTCTATATGGTAATATATTATTTTGGGGGGGACCATGGCAATGGCCATACATTAATTGCATGAAGCTAAGGATTCCTTCTCTATCACTCATTGATACTGACTTGCTGTATGCACAGTTGACATTGAATGCTGTACAAGTAAAAGTGAACTGGAGCAGTAATAGAAAATATTACTTTTTATTTGGGGATCCTGAATTGGGAGGTTCATAAAATCATAGGTTGTACATTTAGTGGTTAAAGTTGGGAAACTGAAGCTGGGACTCACTGCAGAAGTTTTATTTCATGAGGTTTTACTTCACATTTTGAAAAGGCTAAGAGAGCTTGTCTGGCCAGAGATTGAGACTGAGCTTGCATGGGGATATTTCATTAAATCCGCATGTACGTTGATCCCATCCATACGTTCTCTCACCACTTTGCTTCTACCAGTGTTTTTGGAGAACATATTTAACATTTAACATGTTAATTTAACATGTTATTTAACATAACATGACTGTCCTTTTCCCTTCAGTGACATGGAAGAAATAATACTTTCCAGTGATTTATTGCCAATCTTAGTTACTGGGGTCTATATATTTAGGCATTCATAATTTACCTTAGGCAAGTGCAGATGATCCACTTCAATAAAGTGTTTCAGAGAAAAAATTGCTCAGCTTTTGGGATATCTTCAGCACCTGAAACTGTCCACTGAAAAACTACCTTTACTTGCAAAAGTTCTATTAATTGTATATATAGCCATTATTTTCTCAGTGAGAAACCACTGAACCTGCTTGCCCATTTCTTGTAAGATTATTCCAAATGCAAACTGAATGCACAGCCTGCAGGAGTCATGATTTCAAAGAGAAGAATAAACTGTCTGGATTGATCCAAAGGGATGCAAAAGCTGAGGATAAGGTTTTCCTACCCTGACCCTCACTGTCAGCTGAGCATTTTTCTGAAGAATACACAAAGCCCAAGACAGGAACAGAATTTCAGATGATTCCTCTCCTCAGCATTTCCTAATGATCTGCCCACCAAGCTGGGAATAGTCAATCCAGAAGTTGTGCCTAGAGAGTCCCAGGCCCAGCTCCCAGATCCTCTGAATTTATTTCATAGGTTTTAGGCACTTAGTAGGTTTATAAATATAAATTCCACTGCTGAAGATGAATGCAGAGATTTTAAGCACTTCGCCTCTCATGCTGGCCATACCTACTCTGGCTGGAAATATTATAAATATCTTTAATGGGCAGGAAGAATTGGTTTTGGTTGAAGCCCAGTTTCATGACAGTCCTGCCTCTAGGCGCTTCCCGTGACAGGACCAATTTAGCAGGATCGCTGTCCTGCTGAAGGACAGCTGCAGAAGACTGCTCATAGACAGATAGATGCCCCTGGAAGAGAGTTTAATTGATTCCTCACTGACTCTGCTGCCTCCTCATTTGGATACTTCATGTTGCTTTGGAAGAGCTTGGCTTCCAGCCTGTGATGGATCCTCAGTTCTGCTGAGTAACTGTAGAAAACTCAGCAGTGATCGCGGTCACAGATTCCTCAGGAGAGAGGGAATTGCGGAACTGTGGTACATAAAGTGAAATGAAATTAAAGAATCATCTCTGAGCCRCTGTGCTTTGTTAAAAACGTCTAGAAGAGGCCTCAGGCTGCAACGTCTCTGATGTCTCAGTATGTCTCATTGCAGAGAGACTGTATTCTTTATAAGTTAATGMACAGTGCATTGAAGTCAATGGAAAAGTTCCTGTTTACTTCAAGTGTGGGTGTGTCAGTTCAAGTCAACTGACAAATAATGATTAAATTGAGGATTCTGTATACACTGAGAATATTATTATATTTTTGACTGATCTTTTTTAGTTTCAGTTTAGTTACCTAACTCATCAAGGGAGAAAGTTTTTTAGATAGCAACCAACAGAGTGCTCCACCACTAAGTTGTTCAGTTCATTTAAAGAGTCAGTTTTTATATATTACAATTAATAGATAAGGAGACTAGGAAATATGAACTTTTAARGAGGAAAGTCAAAGCAAATGCATTGATATTTTCTCAGTGCTTGTTCTCATCAGGAATGCTGCAGGAGATCACACACACACACTGTGCAGAAACCCAGATCTCATATAACTTGCCAGACAATGTCATATCGTACTGGTGAGATGTTACCAGGATTAACACAAATATGTGGGATAAAAATTGATTCCCTTGGGCTCGTTGGTGTCAGCCTTACCAAAGAAAAATTAGCTCATGTTAAATTTATGTCCTGCCCAAGGCCAACCAGCTAAAAAATCATCCCTTGAAAATGCTCACATAAGTCCATCTTTAAACTATCATTTTCTTCAATAAGAAGTAGAATATCTCTTTAAAATATGGATATTACATCAGCTGCTACATAAAATAGGTCTGTACCTCAGTACAGGATAGAGCTGCTCCCCCTGTAATGCCTAAAGAGGTCACTTGTTTGTAATTTTTRTACTTCTTAGCTTAGAAACACAGTGAGAAGAACACTAAACCACAGGACACAACATCTGAAATTGAAAAACGACCATTTATTTTGGATCTTAATGACTGAAGAAAAAGATACCAGGCTCTTAGAGATTATCAAATGCCACTTCAAATGAACTTCTTCCAGCTTGTAGCTTGATTGTCTCACTGCCCTTACAGCTTTTCTGCTTCACAAATAGTTTTCTGGAGGGATATGTGTTACAGTAGCACAAAGTCTTCAGAGCTAGATTTCTGAAGAAACTATCAAAATCTGTTCTGGCTCAATAGTAATATTACAAACCTGCTCCTAAAGGCCTTACTTTAGAACCCCTTTAGAACTCAGCAAAGGCCAGGAGATGATTTGTACAGCAGAAATTTGAGAATGAGCTTTACAGAACCATAATGTGCTGATCCGTGAACCTGTGATCTTCCCCATTTTAATTAAGTGCAGAGAAGTAAGTTTTCTCCCTGGCAGGATAAAGAATGTGCAGCCCAGCACTGTTACGCCAGATTATCAGAGGCTTTGCCTAGCAGATATCTGCTTTGTGAATTCTGAAGGCATAAATGAGTCCAGAGAATCAAAAGCATTAACATGAAACTAGCATTACACAACATAAAGTGTTTGATATGGCTGGGATTGTGAGTAGAGATTTTGGTCTACTCAGTCTCAAGATGATTCCACCCTTTAAAGTCTTTTAAGTATTTTATTAAAAATGCAGTAAAACACTCAAAACAGTGAAAACATCTGAAATGAAAGAATTCATGAAGGCTTTCATTTTAAAACCCTTTCACTCTCTTTTTCCCTTTGATTATAGAAAATGTGTGTAAGAAATCCCTTAGGTAGTTTAAAAAATACTAAGTAATTAATTTTGGAAGGGAAAAAATAGTAGTTAAGTTGGGATATATTTATTGGAGTCAAATTCTTCAAAAAAAATCTTTGTGATCAGAAGAAGAAAGGACATATTAAAAAGGTAGGAACCCCAGCCAGTAAGATAGAAAGCACCACTTATGTTTCAAGTGTGAATTCCTACCTACAAGCTGACAACTGAGATAAGAGACGTGGTGCCTTCCAGTGGCCCATAAGAGATCCATCAAACTTGTGCCTGCTTGGGGATGTGTTTAGGACCTTGCTTTTAGCCACCTTCTTGTGAGCAGCTCCCCAAACATGGTACATGCAGCAYTGGTCAGCTATGGGGGTCAAGGAAGAGAGTGAAGGACCTGCAAACTTGCATTAAAGCTGTCATTTTAAACGTGACCAAGGCCAATGAAAACAGTAGACATTGTTGGTCTGTTTTTGGCCATTATATCACAAAATGCTTGGCCTGATTAGGTCATCTCTCAGACAGACGACAGCGTAGTTCCAGTAATGTGACAAGGAATCCCTGATTTTCCTTGACTTTAGGCTCATCAGCTGTGCTGAGTAAGGCTTGTGTCTCTCATGCGAGCTAGTCTAGCATTTGACCCCCTCAAAGAACACTATTCTCTGTATTCCATTCTCTATTCCAGTCTCTAGTTGTTTGCTGCAACAATTAGGATTCCAAGGRCAACAATTTTACTTTAGCACTCTTCCCAGTCTTAGATGTGTCCTCAGCAGTCGTGCCATGATTAGAAAAGCTCTGTGTTGTTGTGGACTTTTGTTTCTTTGACTGACAACAGCAGCGATGTATCAAACTCYGTGGGGTTCATGCTAGCTTGGATATTTTGCAGAACAGAATATTTCACAACATCACAACAAGCTGTTAAATTCATGGTTAAAATGGGCTACTGTTAAAAGAGGRTGTTTTGAGGATAGTTAAGCAATTTCTATATTTGCTTGTATTATTGAAAGCTTATGCACCACAAATGATCAAATTTTGGCTTGTTCTTGAACATTACTTTTTGAAAGGAAGAGCCTCACAGTTCTTATGTTTTCTGGCCTTACAACATGCCAGCATGGGGGTGGACATAATAGAATATCTGTGCAATAGAATATCTGTATTAAAACTCAGTTAAGCCACTTCTTTAACACAGTACATGTAATCTAACTGTCACAGAGGGACAAGGCATTGTGGATTCTTCATTTTTATTTATTCATGCATTTATTTATTTATTTTTAACACATCCAGCCCCTGACTTCCCTTGTTTTGAACTGGCCATTGTCAAGCTAACTGAAAACCTGAAACTGCAAGCAAAACACTGTGCTTATAAAACCACAGGGATAAATACATGTTTCTTCAGGCTCAGAGCTGCACTGGACGCTTTCTGAACCAAGGTGGGGGATCCCTGATCCATTTAGCCTAAGAGCAAGTCACCAACACACAAAAGATCACGTAGGCTTTCTCTGARTTTTATGATCCTAGATCTCTGCTTCTTCTGAATATTCTCTCTCTTATGCAGAATATTGCTCTAATATCAGCTTGATAGCTATTTCGTGGAATCATAGAATCCTTAAGGTTGGAAGGAGCCTTTAGAGATCATCTAGTCCAACTCCCCTGCACACGCAGGGTCACCTAGAGAGCGTGGCACAGGGCTGCGTTCAAGCAGGTTTGGAAGATCTCCAGAGAAGGAGATCTCTCTCTGGGCAGCATGTTCCAGGGCTCTGGCACCCTCACTGTTAAGAAATGTTTCYTTAAGTTCCTGTGGAACTTCTGGTGCTTCAGTTTGTGGTCATTTCCTCTAGTTCTGTCACTGACCACCACTGACTACAAAACTATTTGTGTGTAGTCACATTGTCTCCTATTTTTTTGCACAAGAGTAGCTTGTACCAGCTTGTACTAGGTACCAGCAAGAGCAGGTACCAGTCTTTACAGCTGCATTCAGGTGATTCCACAGTGACCATGAATTCCTTCCCTGGAGCTGGTGCTGACTTAGACTTTCTACAAACGGTTGTTGGAGGTTCCTAGTTTTCTGAAATCAAGTTAAAATTTTGAATGGCTGAGATGATATAATATAGAAATCATCAAGAAATAGTGTAATAGTAAAAGAGAATGATGTTGAAGGGAGCAAGCAAAACCAACCAGATCTCCTAAGGCCAATGTTCTTCATGTATTGGATGAGAGGCTGTTAAAAGCCAGAAATCCATGATTTAATGGCCTATCTGAAAGGGATGAAGTGGATTTGGTAGAACTTCTCTGCTCCCTTCCGTGTTGTAAGGTGTTTGTACTCTAAAAAGTATCACAATTAGCATTAATGAGCACGTTTTTAATGCTTGACAGATGGAAGTATGAGAGAGCTTTGGAGAGGACTTGCTTCTTTCTYCTGAGTCCTTCCACACCAGTGTTTAAGGCATTAACAGCACTGAGGATAGAGACCTCTTAGAGCTGCTAGTAACATATCCCATTTGTGTGGACAGAGACATCTAACTCCTGGATATGTCAGCCCAGCACATTGCGTGAATATTCTGTCTTTCTTTGAAAAAAAAAAAGGAAAAACAAAAAAAAAAGGAAAAAATGATAATCAAAGTTCTAAGTTACTTGGTTAAGTATAATCTGAAGCAAAACTATGTTGGGGCTGTCAGAGAAGTAATGTTGAGCTCAGAGTAAGGGAATTCCAAACAGCTCTGTCTTATGATTACTTCAGCATACATATTTGAAAATGTTCTGTTGAGTTTATTTTAGACAAAAACAAACTGCATTGAATTAGGAAGGAAATTTAGTTGTTATTAAAGACACTAAACATCAACAAAACACTTTTCTACTGTTARAATCATCATGTCCTTATGGACACAGAGGGAAAATTAAAATCAGTTCAGAAAAGAATCCTTGTTAGTAATTCATTTAATGCACCAGGAATTGTTGCTTTTCTGGGAAGTTTTGACTGACATCCCAGAAAGCACTGAAATGCAATTAAACATCAAAGGGAAAAATAATACTGCACTTTGGGATATTTATTTTTATTCAAAAATCTTGACTTGGAGAAARAAGTCCATCAATATGTGGCATTTCATGTCCTGCAATTTAACAGCAAGAGTCAGTTTAAAATGAAGTTGAGAATAATAAATAAAGAGAAGATTGATAGGAGTACAAAAGTAAATCACAGCTATAGARGAGAAGCTTTAGACACAATGTGATGGTCAGCCTCTAACAATCAAGGAAGAAAATAGGATATAAACATTGTAGAAAGCAGAGATTTACAAAAGGCATCGTACCAGTTTAATGAAATTTCATGCCTTCATGCAAATAGCAAGTCAACGGAATATTGTGGATTCTTGACATTAGATATGTGATACTTTTTTTTTTAAGCAGACAACTATGGGTACCTCAATACACCAGGTAGCTGCATAGACTGGGTAATAGCTTTGCTCTGCTAGCATGAGGATTCCTAGTGACTGGTCCTGTTCTTACTGTGACTGTTTCTAGTGAGATAAAGTCCTACRGTGCTAGGTGCTGTATGTTTAGAGCATGAAGTTCAAACTCAGAGGACAGACAAATATCACTTGAAAGAAATTAATGCACCCCACCCAGCTCTCAGTTTAGAGGTGGAAGGTGGGTCCCAGCACAGTTCTGGGTTAGATCTTCTCGACCTGTTCAACACCAGAGGGAAGCAGCTCGGTGGACCCCTCAGCTCCTTGCTAGGCAGTTTAGAGCTTTCTAGATCCTTTCTTTGAGTGCCAAGAGATAGGTGACTCCTAGAAGGGGATTTGCAGAAGTCACAGAGTAAACACAAAGCTGCTTACACRAGCAAAGAGCTAGCTGCCAAGAGGAAGATGGAGAGAAAGGGCTGAAGTGGGGTTAATCTTTTGTGTCTAGTGAGGGGCAGAGAATGGTCCCAAAGGACTTAGGATTTCAAGCCAACCTGTCTAAACAGATAGACAGATAAGCTGGTTCAATCACTAAGTCTGTGATTCAGAAGTAAAATCTCTTTGAAGAGGAAAAAGTCCTTTTCTATCATGCATATGTTTATGTTTCCCTCTACATTGAAGCCGTGCATCCAGTCCTTGCAGAGCCGGGCAAGGAGCAGCAGCTAGGCTGACTAGGAGACCCTGGTTAGGGTCACACCATAATGCAAAACTGGCGTTCCCCAGTGCAAACCCTCTGAGATGCTCCTTCAGGACATGGCAGGTTACATTTCAGATGGCCTGAGTCACATTTCAAAGCCATCTCTGAAGGTCAGTGCTCTTCATGATGAGGGGTGATTGCACAGGTGGTAGATTAATTTTCTATCTCTGGTTTTACCAAGAAAGCATCTTTTATCTAGTTTTCCTCATTCGTGGAAAGTAAAGAAATAATTGCTTCCTGAGAGATGTATTCAGTCTGCTTAGGTATGTAAAATTCACTGAGATCCTTGAGTGAAGTGGAAAATACGGCTTTATTACCCGCAGTTTAATTACATTAGCAAACAGATTTTATATTTATTGAC
The DNA here is from genome assembly GCF_003342845.1 of Nothoprocta perdicaria. NCBI lineage: Eukaryota > Metazoa > Chordata > Aves > Tinamiformes > Tinamidae > Nothoprocta > Nothoprocta perdicaria. Next base: position 725,873 of record NW_020454605.1, read on the forward strand.
ATAAACAATAATTGTTACTTACTTACGTATTAGTATTACTTACATAACATAAATATTTCTTTAAGTAAATGACTTGTATAAAGACGTTCATTTAGATGGAGCTTGCTTGCACATGATCCCAATCTGTGACGTTATCCCAAGTTGCACAACTTGGGATACTCCTCTACAGTAGTCATTGAATTTGGATGATTTCAGAGGATTTCATGTTTCAAATTCAGTAGGGAAGTGGCAGGGACAGAGTTTTCRGCTCTTTCCTTTTTGACTTTGGCTTGTTTGTATTTTGAACCTTTTCTTACATCATTTAAAGAAATGGACCATTTTAAAGGCCAACTAGTTTTGTGCCTTGTTTAGTTCCAGTACAAGAGTTCATATGTCACTACAGAGCTATCAAATCACATAAATGAGAGTTTTCTTACACTGAAAAAATGTGTTTTGACATGAAACGTATATTTAACGCTGCGCTGCTATTTAAATCATACTGATTATGCACCTTTGTGTTCTTTTTTCATCCAAATCTTTTATCACACACTTTTCTCAGAAACACCCCATAACCCGCTCCCTAAAGTGAATGCATGTTGTGCAAACAAGGCTTAGCCCTTTACCAAACATAGCCATTTAGCTCTGTGTGACTCCCTCATGTGCTTTATTTCAGGAAAAATCCTTGTACTGCTGGAAATCGACTAAGATGAGCCAACTTGACAGTAGAAAAATCCTAGTTAAAACAGATTTTTTAATTATTAAATTTTCCATTAGTTATGTTGAAGGTCAGTGAAATTGACCCAATTTTCAGGAAGCTCTGGGCAATGTCACCTGATCTTGTATTTTAGCACTAAATCTATATTTATTAAAGGATTTAGCAGGCAGGTCAGAGGTAGCTACGTCTCTGATTCTGCATCACATGAATGCAGAAGGGAAATTTTGTTTTGCATTGCTCTTCTCTAAGCTGGGAAGCTCTAAACTGTTGTCAGGCCAATTTGATGATATAGAGGGGAGAGGAGCAGGAGTAAACTTGTGAAAATGGATTTGTAATAAATTAGGTACAAATTGCCATCCTTATCCTTCTTTCCCAGCCCACTTCTTTAATGTAATATGAAAATAACATGAAATTCTGGATTATGCCACATCCTGTATTGGAAGTTGCCATGTCTGTTACATCAATTAGAAAGGGTCATGAACAAAGCATTACACTGGTGGCTAGTGTTTGATGACTTTCTTTTTTCCACTTTCCTTCTGAAGTATCAAAAGCAAGATTGCAGACTTTTTCTTCTTCAGGGGACAGATTTGGGTCATTTTTTAGCCAGATGCGCAAAAAAAGGAAAAAATCAGGTACAAGGCTTTTTATTTGTATGAGTAATTGCTTTAGTATTCTTGCTTCTGAAGTGCTGTTAATGGAGTGTGACCTCGTTACACCTGGCAATGTGCAAATACAGAACAAAAAAAAAGACAGTTGCTGCTTCAGATAGCTGAGATTCTTAAGGATAAAGCAAATAACTACAGACAGAGCCATGATGAGGGAGGCAGAGTAAAATTGCAGTGCAGTTTTGGCCAGTATAACAAGCAGAAGTTAAGGTATATCAGCAGCCACTGTCAAGATTTTGCTCTGTCTCATGATGGATTAGGGTTTCTTGGAGAACCTCATATGTCTGGTTTTACAGACCAGAGGGAAATCTTCTCCTGAGTCAAAGAGGGGATTTTGTCTGAACCCACTTTGAAGACGGATGACATCCATCTCTCTTAAATTATTTGCATGAAAACTAATGGGAAGCCTGCTAGAATGAGGGGACATCAGGGTGCACATTTCTTTGCCATGCCTCAATGGCAGAGTTGGCAYGGAGAGGTTGCAGCTTTTCTCAGGATGTGTCTCTGATGCCTCTGACACCCCCTGGGTGAATCAGCCAAAAGRCAACAGTGCCTTGGCCTCATTCTATTTCAGAAGTTGTCCATATAAGAGGATTTGGGTGAATTGTCCTCTGGAGCTACCTGTCTTTTGTCCTTGACCTGTAGAGAGCAATTGGGCTCAATAAACTATCTCAGCTAAGAGTCTGCAATAGGATGGGGTAGAATCCAGTCAATGGAAGGCACCAAATGATGATGATCGTGATCAAATGATCAAAATCCACAAGGCAAAATATAATTTAACATGATTCTTTAAATAAAACTCCGCATTCATGTTTAAATGTCTGTCAAAGCCTCCAGGGAATGCAAGTGTCAGGGAGCAAAGTACAGGGTATTACTAACCATCCAGGTATTTYCCACAGAGATATATGAACTGATTGTTCCTTATGAAGATAGTGAAACTCATATCCATGCTTAGAATTTGTTAGAGTTGCAAAACTCCAGATTTGGTCAAAAGATTCCCTTCCTTCAAGGAACTGCAGGCATCTTTAAGAGCTGGAAGCCAAGAGGAAGTAAAACACAGTGCACCTTTGGGAGAGGGTAGGGAATGGCTAAGCTATTCATACAAACAGTAAAAGAGATTAAAGATGAAAGAAAATATTTAGCCACCTTTTGGGAACAGCTGATGTGAAAATATTTAACCAGCAGTGCTTTTGTGCACAACCACAGTGTTCTAACCGAGTTTAAATAAGCAGGAGCAATGTAATGCAGCTGGCCAAGGTCTGAATACTGTAAGAGGAGAATTAAAAGCTTTTCTTCCCCTCATTTAAGCCTCAAATGTTAGCTAATTATGTTCTCTAATTTTAGYGACAGAAATGGGAAATGTCAAAAAAAGAAAAAAAAAACCCTACCGTTAAGAATAGAGATGGCAAATTCTATCACTGGGACTGAATGAGGAGGTAAAGATTCACCTGCCCTCTCCCATAAATCAGCCTTAGGAGAATTGAGCTGCCTGAGAGGAGCTGTATTTAAATGGATACTTAATCCGGAATCCCTTTTGATCATTTCTTTGATTGCCACCATAAAGGTAAAGGCCACTCTGGCTATTTAATCATCCATTAGAAATGGAAGTGTTAAAGAGCACCCTGTTAYAGAAGGACCAAGGCGTGGAGCAGGATGTGCGTTGTATGGTTCACATCTACCCCTAAAAGGGCAGCCAAAATGGAAGATTTAATTTTGGGAATGCCTGGTGCCTTGTCAGAAATAATTAAACTGCATTTAAGGAGACTGTCTTGAGTAGTTTGTTTCCCAAGTGATTTTCACAGCTGAGATTCTTTGTTACAGCTTGTGGGGCCTGCGAATCTAAACTACCTTATATATTCATTCTGTGCAATTATATATTCATAACCTGGAGATTGCAGTTCCTTGCCTGGGTGGTGGTATGGCTGGGTCCCAGCTGCGTGGGAGAGGAAACTCAGAAATGCTCCCAGTTCCAGCCCTGGGTCACTGCAGGACCTGTTTGTTTTCGATCGCAGCCCCTGGGCTGTGTGTGCAAAATGGCTCCTTGGMACTACATCATCTGAGAAATATTTCAGTAAAAATGCAAATATTCCAGTGGGTTTTCCATCCTTTTTCATAGGAATGACTATACAGAGATTTTTGCCTTTCAGAAAGGGCTTTTTTTCTCGTTACCATTTTTAATGTCACTTGATTATCCTGGTTTGACACCTTTCAAGAACTCCAAGAAGGCTTCTGAGCATCACTCAAAATAGTTCCCTTTTGTCCCTGATTTTATTTCAGTGCTACCAACCTGTAGATAWCTGGCCTACTATGAGTTGTCATTTAACTGTGTGATAGATACAAGTCAAGACTGAATATCAGGATTATGTAGGATCTCTTTCTCTGCCTGTCACAGAGTTCACACATATACTGCTCAGCCCATCACTTTGCTCCTGAGTGCCTTATTTACTTTATCTGTGAAAATGGGAGTCACATCTAATGTCAAAACATAACCACTAGTGTTCAGACAAATTCTTTGAGATCTTCATGCTGAAGATAAAATATTAAGTAGATAAGTCCTTAAGCTATTCATACTCAGTTTGCAGTCACAAGGTCAGAATCCTCCAGAATGATAATTGCCTTCCATCACTGGGGGTGCTCCATTTCTTTGGAATTTCAGAGCTTCACAGCCCCTTGTGGAGATTTTCTGCAGTGCACGTCGCTGGGCTTGAGGATATTGGTGGGATCCCCACTGGATGGGCCTTGTGGGTCAAAGTTTGGAATGGGAGACAATGAAGATGAGAAGTCATGGGCCTGTTCACTGGATTGCTTGGTGGATAGGGAGCATTTTAGTTTAGTGAAGGATAAATTTCCATGTGTATGCAGAAAGAATTCATTCTGGCTGATAACCAGAGGAGTCATCCAACACTATAGGAGTCCTGTGGCAAAAAGACTACTGGAAAACTCCTGAGACTAAAATACCATCAGTCTCGGACTTTGTGCTCTCTCAAGGCATTTGTTCCTAGTTGAATGAAAGCTCAGTACCATAAATCTAGTTTTTTGTTTGCTTTTTTTTTTAAATCTCTTACTTACTTTATCCTCAGCCAGACTTTGTTATCAGGACAGACAACATTTTGCCTTGTTTTGCTTTTTCAGTACAACTCTATTCCTCCGTTAACTTGAGCATCCATTGAAGCCTTATCTGGCAGGTAGAGAGCGGGGCAAAAAAAACATGTGGCTGGTTCTAGTCCAGGCTGGAACCRCAGAACAGTCCCGTAGCATCAGTCAGTTACTTGCCCTGTGCCTTATGTTCATAGCAAGCACTGCAGTATGGCATTACCTCCCTCATACCTAGAAACTGTGAAAGTCCCTGTCCTAAGAGCAGATGCAAAGTAAAGACTCCTGAAAGCAGCTCCAGAGTCCTTCCTCAGTCACGTCTTTAGCACTTGATAGTGTAACTTCTACTAACTTCCAATAAAGTTTACATAAGAATTTTGTTATATTTAGGTAGCAGGTGGTATTTGCAGAGATACTGCCTCACTTCCACGGTTTAAGCACCCAAGATGGCCAAATATTGTTGCAAATTCAGCTATAACTGGGACAGAGAAGTTCCTGAGTGTCTTAAGAGSATCTCAGCCTCAAAGATTGTTTATTTGGAGGTCTAGATACATAGAATAAAATCCGCAAAACATTTGGAGACATCAGAGCAAGTGAAGCAAAAGGAATCAGAATGGAAAATGTGCCAGCACTCTGAGATGCAGAAGCAGGAACCAGATACTGTTCTCATGCTGCACTTCAAAAATGAGGCACGTTCCAGAAGTGCAAAACATTGCTGTTATCATAGCTACCACTGTCTGAAAAACTCTGTAATTCCTGGGAAAAGGACAGAAAGGTGCATTTCAGCGTAAGGAACTGGAGACTTTGCAGCTCTCTCCAATGGCCTGGAGCAAAACCTCCCTTCTGGAATCGGAGTGGATGTTCTGGCCCTTCCACAGGAGGGTGTCAAAGCCCCTCAACAGCCAGGTTTCCTGTTGCCAGCTGTATTAATTAGGAAGACACCAAAGCAGACTTCAATAAGGCTGAATTTTAGTCAGGTGTGATGTTAATGCAGAATGAGTAGTTTTGAATTTTTTATGTGCAGCCAGTGACCCGAAGTAAATCTCTTGTATAATACCAGTCTCCCCCAGCACCACCCGCCAAGCCTTGAGGCCTGAATTCTGCTCTTAATATGCTCTGAGGCACAAGGAGAGACCCTAGAGGTCTGCTGTTACAGACGGCGTCTGCAATATTTGTACTTTTGAGGGAACAGTTGGGACAACGGAGGGAAAATGAGCTCTGAAGATACCCTAGTTATCTCTTTCTGGGCCTTAAGCCCAGCCTTGTTTAGACAGAGACACTTCTGTTCACATCTTCTCTCCGTACTCCCCAAAGGCAACCATGTCCCTAGTCTCCAAAACCTCTGAAATGGCTCAGTCAAGCAGACTGCGTAAGTGCAAAACCTTTGGGAAAGTTTGACCCAATTTAGATGCAGGAGGCAAAGTAGGAGGGGAGGGAGGAGACCTGGTAGTCCAAGATGAAGCCTGAGTTGCCACAAGGATTGAAGAGTGCCGTTGTGGCCTATACTGGAAGAAAGCTGTGGGGTGATGAGCCTGAAGAAGCAAAAATAGGTGCATTTCATTTAATCTGTGATATAACACTACTTCAGATTTTTTTTTTTTTTTTTTTTTTGCATAGAAATTACCATGATAATGGCAGAAAGAGGTACTTTAACACCTGATTTGTGGGCACCTATTCTCCAGCACTTCTCAGTTTTTCCAGATAAGTGCAGTGCAGATGAAAGTCTCCCAAATTCATGCTAAGAGCATGACATTTTTTAGCCAAAACTCTGTTTGTGGGCCAAAATATTACACATATGTATGTTGTCATGCTCACTGAGGCTCATAGGGGCTGGAGAAGACCAGCACCTCTGGAAAGCCAATGTCCTTTAGCCCTTCTCCTGCTGGGAGGTAAGTGCTAAAATACCCCTGCTTCCATTAACTCCAATAAAACCTGGGAACAAGCACCACCCTACAAACTGCAGCTCATATAGCTCACAAGCATTCCCAAAAAGGGATTTTTAACAGCGTGGGAGGAGAACAGAACTATAGCAGATGCCCAGACGCAACTGAACTAGAAATATTATTAAGTTTAAACAGAGAAGGAGGGATGTAATGAATCCCATTCCCAGAACCAGGAGTTAACAAGCCATAAACAGACTTTGCCAGCTCTTAACTTCGTCGTCAGTGGTTTAGCAGTCCGTTGTTTTCACACTTAACCAAATTTTAATTAAATGTGACTTTTGTTCTGCKTATTGGAAGAGCCTTTCCCCTTGGATTTGGCGATCACAAAAGCTTGAGGAGTGCAAGGGAACTGGAAAGCAAATAGGAGGATCAATCACAGCAGACCTCTGCCATCCGTGTCCCTCTCCTTTTTGTAATACACTTATTAGATTCTTATTGTCAGAAAGGATTAGTGTTATGAGCTCCAGGAATTCCTTTCATTGCCCCATGAGGCAAGGTAGCGAAGTGTGGCCGATTTTCTTAACAATAACATTYTGGATTTTCCCCCCGTCTCTCCCTTTTCTCCACCCATCTCCCCTCCTCTCTGTTTTCTTCCCCTCTCCCACAGAGATTTGTGCAGCTGACTGCGGAGGCCACGGCGTTTGTGTGGGAGGCACCTGCCGCTGCGAGGAGGGCTGGATGGGCACGGCGTGTGATCAGCGAGCRTGTCACCCGCGCTGCAACGAGCACGGGACATGCCGGGATGGCAAGTGCGAATGCAGCCCGGGCTGGAATGGAGAGCACTGCACTATTGGTAGGGAGAAAGAAAAAAAATAGACTACTTTTAAAAGAATAATTGATGGCCGGGGAGAGGAGAAAAGGTGCATGCTTAATTGAATATGTGTGACTTCTTAGTAGCATGAGCACCTTTGTTCTCGGATTTCAAGTTCTGACATCATACGTTTTCATGTGGGAACAAGACAAAATGTCCTTTCATTTGGTGATGACATGGCTATACGTATTTTTATTACAAGATCTGAGGTACGCCTATGTGTGTGTTTTATCTCATAGGGACAAGCTGTCCAACAGCAGCTAGATGCTTAGAAAAACATTCCACTTTCTCTAAAGTTCTTGCTATGGCCTTCAAGTCCTCCTTCTGCTGCACCAACAGCTTTTTCAGAAACACACATCTGATTTAAAGTTTTCTTCCACTTCATTTGCTTCATTATTTGCACTGCCACTTTGCTTGCTAGTAAAAAGAAAATGCAGTTAGAAAACTTCTGGCTGACATTTGACTCTGTCTTGCTTATCCCTTGCCTGCTCTTCTGCCTTTCTAAACTGCTCATTTTTCTCTCCTTGGTCCTGTATTCCTCATGCACCTGGCACTTACCTTGAACTCCTGGTGTCATTTCTATTATTATTATTAAGATACCAACAATGTGCTGAATTTATGCAAAGAATTTATGCAAAAAGCTGCAAATCCCATTTTAAGAAATTTGCAGTCTTATTAATGACCTGGCTCAGGTTTACCTTCCTTTTTCATCTCACTTAATTCCATGAAATACTTTGCCTTCCTCTTTCTATTTTTTCCTGACTGCCCTGCATTCCAGTGCTGTGATTCCTGTTCTATACTCATCCTGTAAAACCAGTAGCATGAATAACCTCCAGATACCACTTACACATTAACAGGAAGCTAAATTAGTGGATCTGGTCTCGCTCTCAGTAATATCTGTGTAGACCTGGAAAAAAAACAGTTGACTTGAGAAGAGTCTGGAGTGAGAACTTTCCTTCAGGCATTTTGTTTTAATCACCTTCTTTTAAAAGAAACAAAAATGTGCCTCTGCATTGCTCTCATTGTGCAGTAATAAACCAAACCCCATTGTATCAAAATTAGCTACTAACAGTACCTGGCTAGAGCTCTGCATGTTTATCTGTGTGAATTATCAACTTGGTTAAAGATGCAGACATCTACTTTTCCAGTCTGAACACCAGGTAGGTTTGCACGCACAAAGACATACAGAAAATGAAGCCCGTTCACAATATTTTAATTCCAACATTAGGGTAATGGCACAAACCATATCTGTGGCTCAATTCTACTTATCATTTATTTATGCTAATGTCACCCTACCACATTATGATCTCCCCATGCATCCCCTAATGAAAAATATCTAGCTCTAAATACTTCCTGTCTCATTAGACATTGCATTCTGCTTTCTTTTCTCTTTTCTCTAGCAGCTTTCATTTCTTTTCATGAACAAGGGATAAAAGAACCCTCTCTTAAATTACATTACAATGAAATGAGAATAGTCCCATGTTAATTGCAATCTTGTGTTTTTATAATTTTTTATAGCCTCATATTCAAGCACTTTGATTTGAAAAGCGACATAGATTCATAGAAGAGTTTTAAGAGGAAAAAATATTAAGCAAAAGGCCCCAAATCAAAGGGACAATTTTATGTGAAAGTCGTTTATTCTCATATGAGCCCAATTCCTGCCTTCAGTGCCATTTTTTAGTTCTGATGCAAAACCAAAATGCTGCTAGTTCAACATAGGATATTTGAACACATAGCTGATATGTCCTGCTTGTTTTTGACCACAATCTTTCATTATAATTAAAGTTAGCCTATGATGTGTGGTATTCCTCACTCTAAGTATAGTGAATCCATGTCAACGTGAGGAAGGCAGGCACTGCAATGCAGTCAGCATCAAGATTTTAATGGTGCACCCAATCATTTTGCAGGGTACTGCCTTCCTATTGCAGTGCTGTATTGGTCCAGGAATCATTCTTTAGTTCTTAGAGTGCTGGAGTAATTCTATTTCTTTTCATTTTCCCCTCCTCATCTTCTTGCATGATGACCGAGCAACAAATTTGCACATAGTCCCATGCCTCTGAAGCTGCAAACCATATTTCCTGCAGAATATTTCATTGATAAATGTGTAGAATGTAAAAGAGATTTGGCAAAGACATAAATATCCCAGAAAATTGAATAGCTTGAGAAGGAGTAATAAGCTAGTAATATTGGCACAGATGAAAGGACATTGACTTGGAATTACATTAAGTATGTGGAAAGCATTCCCCTTGTCCTTGTGTAATTTCCCTGCATGGCAACTTGTTCTGTTGACAGTAATTCCTTATATGTCTGTGTCATGGCCTGGTTTGCTTTAGCACTGACAAGCATAAAACCCCATTGCTTAAGTGATGCTTTAACAATATTGCTGCGTGTGCAGGTAACATGGGTAAAAATGGATGATGTAAGGAAAGGGCACTTCTTCCGTTTCCTATTGAGCATGTCTGAGAGTAAGAAATCCTATTGCTTTTTAGGTCGTGAGAGGCTCTTTCTTACGATGTACAAAGGAACTCTGATCCCTGTGCATTAATTCTGTTTGCTCGTACAAAGAGTTACATTACCAAAATACTAGCTTGATTGCTCATATTCAGAGGTTTCATTAGARGAACCTCCGTTAATTCCCAACCAGGAAATTGATGCCGAAGCTTGCATTCATCATCCTAATTCCGCAAGCTCCRTGCATCCAGGCAAGAGAGTAGAACAGGAAGTTGATTATATAACTGCAGGAATCCTGAAACCCAGCCGAATGGTTCAGTCTATTTGCTCTAGCTCCCTAAAGAAAAGARTAAAAACAAAACTCTCAAACACACACATAAAAATGACAACAGCCACAATGCAGACTCATATGATGGGCTCTACAGTGTATTCCAAACTTGACCCCAGTTAGAAAATTTGCAAGAATTGAGCTTTCTTTTCTTTTGGCCCAAAACTCCCTTGCAAGCTCCAGGGAGAGTGGTGGGTTTGAAGGTGAAATCAGCCCTCTCAGTGTGGGCTCTGAAAGGCCAAATKACAACTCAGCTCTGTTGTGGGCCACCGTATGCAGTTGATTCACAGATGGCACCACAGAAAATGTCCTGGGTGTAAYAAATGAGTCCAGAAACAGCGCAGGGCTGTCAGCACAGCCTCACATTTCATATAGCTCGTAGTTTGGTCCAGACAGYGTCCCAGGTGCTGTGCCTCTGACCTCCAGGATGTGAATGGAGACTTTAATGGGCCTTGCATGAGAATTTTATCAGATATATGAATCTCTATATATGATATTTTACTAGTAAACGAATCTTGAAGCTTAGGTTCAAGTAGGATTTTTTTAGAAATAGTGGCAGAAAGGGATTTCCCATGTACTTACTTGCAGTGATGCCAGAGATATTTATCATCCTTGAATGGCCAGGACGTAAACCTAGAGATATCACTTGAAGTTCAGTTACTGCACCTGAATACTACAGGGTCTCTTGGGCTGCCGGTTAGCTCTCCAAACACACAAACATTTACCTAGCAGGATTTTCAGAGCACCTCAGTGCCTAATTCCCATTGATCTTTATAAGAGCTACATGCTTCACTCCTTTAAACAACCTGGCCCTGGTATGCACAAATGATGTATGCAGTAACCAGTGTCTAGACAGACAGGCAGACAGGCCTTCCCGTGTGGGCTCCAGCTTATGGCACAATCAAGCCGTTCTTTGTTTGACTTAGCAAAACTCTGATTTTGGAGCAATCTACCCTTTAGGCTTGGCTTTCATCAGCGTTCTTGCATAAATAATCACACGTGTTCTGGGTTGCAATCAGTGCCTCTCGCTTTCTGCTCGAGCAGCTGGAATCCAAACACGGCGCATTACAGAGGGGCTGTCTTCTCTTTCCCCAGGCTCCCAAACCCTTCGCTCGGGACATTTCACTTCCCTAAGCAGCTCAATCCACCTGCATAAAATAAGGAACCCTCTGGCCACCAGTGTGTGGTGAAGGTTCTCACCACGCCCAGCCCAACACAATGGTTATTCACCCACCTCACCACAGCACCCAGACATTTCCCTGCAGACACAACGCTGTGTTTGATCCTCTGATATCCACCTCACCCAAGTGGGATGGGTACCCTTTGGCAAGACAGGGCCATAGTCACAGCGGAAAACGTGTGCTCCCTGCTTTGTTCCAACAAGACTTTGCATCACGTTGAAGATAATCTGGCCATAAGTAGCTGGTGGCATATTTGACATTAAATATTAGGCATAGATGAACTTCAAATGTTCAGAGATGAATTTCAAATGTTGAAATGCAAAGAATCTTTTTTTTTCCCCTCSTCTCTGGAGAGCATCTTGTGCCTTCACTATTTCAACAACAAAGGTTCGGCYACTTTCTATGCTCCTTCAGATTGGGATATCACTGAGGCTTGTGTGCCCTTCATCCCACAAGGAAGATAACGATAAGAAGGGTACTTAGAAAATGAGAAAGGAGAGTGTGCTTGGGAAAATGTTCTGCCCAGGAGCCTGTTCTCCACAGCCCTTACTGCTCTCTCCCCTCTGTCCCTCTGCGTGGGCCAAGGGAATTATCCATATGATCCTTCCCAGTATGTTTAAGACAAAACAAATTAACTTGGGCAATCAAAAAAGAGGATTTTCAGATGGATAACATCTAAAGGATTCTCATAGGAGCTTCCCAGTAGCACATCTGAAGGGACATGGAGTTCCATGCACCTTTGGGTGCAGAAGACACCTTAAAGAAGTATCTCTTGTTTTCAGAGCCCCGTTGTAGCTCCTCAGCCTGCATACGCTCACAGATTTTCCAAAGGAGTGTCTACAGATAATAAGATGATTTTCTAATACTAGAACCATAATACGTGAACGAGAATTACACAGGTTTAGAGAAGAAAGATTTGTGCCACCTCGGCCTACATTCATGTCCATGTATGGAACATTTSCACAAGAGAGCCACATTATTTTTCAAATAACAAGGGAACATTTACATATATATCTTTGACATATGGTTGACATTGGCAATTTCCTCCCCTGTCATCAATTGCAAAGTGACTGCTGCCTGATCTTGCAGTGCTGGGCTGCTCTGGAATTTAAAACCCAAGGGACATCCAAGCAGGCATCGAGGCTCTGCTTCCTGCATCACTGCTGCTATGCAAAGGTGATTACTTGATCTCATTCACTAGCCTCATAACTGCCTCAATCTCTGTTAGCTCTGGTCCTCCCAGCCCTCTCAGCTTACCTGCACCTTCCATTCAAGCATCAGGCTCATGAGATGATAGATAGGGAAAAAATGTCTTGCAAGGTTGGTGACCTCCCAGGTGAGCAGTCTATGTGAACAAACCTGAAACAAAAAAGCTTTTCATAAAGGTACAAATACTGAGAGGGAGATTGCAGGGAGCATGCAAGCTTTACCTGAGCCACGGAAACAACATTTAATAAGATTTGCATGATAATGGAAATCGGAGCAAGGTGCTGGGTGTAGGGAGTGGGAGAGAGAGAAGCCAAGAGTCAGGGCCTCRTATTTAATCAAGATCAGCTGTTAGGAGGGAAAGTGCCAACTACTGGCTGCTCTGGCCTCTCTAAAGCAGGACCCCAGGGCCTCACTTGCATCTTTGCCACCAACTTTCCATTTGACCCCAGAAAATGAAATAGAAGGTGGTTTTYCAAATTAATATTCCATGGGAATTGGGCACATGACTGCACTTCTGTATCTCTAACCTTTTCTTTGCTTTAGCCCTCCTTGGAATAAGTACGTTAGCACTTATCTATATCTGGTAGAGCTGCCACGAGGTTAATTTAATATTTGTGAAGCAGTTTGATCTTGGGCTAGAGGATGTTGTACAAATGCAATGTGTTACTCTTAAGCAGATCCAGGGTAAAAGCCTCTCAGTCTGGTAAGGCCACGGGAGAACTGTGCAGCTTTGCTGGGAAAAAAATTTAAGGCAATCAGGTGAGGTGGAGCACTCTCAAATGACTCTGTTTTTCCCGTTGAAAAGCACTTGGTAAAACAGAGGTAGATTGTAACAAATGAGCAGAGCCTTATAGTAATCTGCCTCTTATATATATATATATATATATATATTTATACATATATATATAAATGCATACATAATATATCAAACTTTTCTGTTTCTCTTCTGGATCTTAATAAGCTGAGATAACTGAATGTTGAAACAGCCTTCTTGAGCTCGTTGACCAAGAAGGGCTGTGCTCCACCCTTCTTCCTTTTTTATCTCTCCTCATAATCAAAGTTTTTCTTTTCATATCACAGCAAACTCTCCTTTGCCTTCCTAGCACCTGCACAGTCTCGTAGTAAGCCGCAATGCACTTATTCAATCCTACCTTAAATGTCCTGTCTTTTATCTCCCAAGCTCACTATCTGGATAAGGTAGTGAAAGGTATGCTCTTCCTTCCTATTTTTTCCTATTGTCTTTGTGGTTTTTTTTATCTTTTCTTTTCTTTTCTTTTAAAAAATGCACCGTGAACATACTGTGTGGAGGTTGCATCTCTTCCTCATTGTCACCAAAGTGCTCCCTAATGTCTGGAAGGGTGAACTTTCCAGTCATTTAGGTAGGAAAGACCTCTGTAAGTGCTGTGACCCTGTGTTCACATCGTATTCGTGTTCCTGCCCTTCCCTTTGACCCTGCCCTCCAAACCACCTCTCATCCTCACCCTTCCTACCCAGGTAAGGAAAGTCAGGAGGAAAAAGTGCCTGTGAATACAGCAGGTGCCCTATACAGTGATATGTTTTAATTAAACGTGTACAATCCATTTTGTAACAAGCAGGTGAGTGTACTTTTTATGTGAAGTCTCCATGTTTTGATCCATGACTGCTAAGTCTTACATGGGAACTTGTGTTATATCTCTCTCTCTCTCTTTATATATATATATGTAGAAATGTTAKAACCTCAAAGCCAAAGCCTCTGGTTGTGTAAATCAGCAAATTCTCTTGAAATTAGTGATGTTATATTAACTTACAGTGCAAAGAAATTTGACATTATGTTCCTGTTTGTAAATGTAAAACAAGTCTAGAATCCAAATCTTTACTTTTCCGGAGAAGAAATGGAATTGAACTGTTATGGATTAGAGTTAATCTGATATCTTAAAACACTCGCAGTTGTTTCTTAACCAGAGCTGTATGCTAAATTAGTTTCTGGTTTTTAAGCAGAAATGTTGGTGACAGTTCCTGAATGCATATTAGTTTTATAAAAATATTGAAATAGTACACATCTCCTAGATGAATACAGTGATCTGACAATGAATATGATTGAGTTGGACACAAATATCCTTCTACATGGCTGATTTGACACTAACAATAACACAGTGCTGAATCGACACAGCATCACGTATTTGCCAGTTAAACAAACCAAAAAAAAGTCAGATAGAATAAATCTKTTTTTTCCATACAATTTACCCTCCGTTTTCAGGTTGTGAGCAATCTGAAACAGCAGCCATGATARTTTTATGAAGAAGGGCAGATATGCCAAAATATTTGGTTGCTGAATGGTTAAATTGAAGTATCTGGGGCTCTTAGGGCTTAACAAGAAACGTGATTGCCCTCCTGACTTGACTTCTCTCAATGAGCTTAGCATGTCTGTTCTGTTTTCATTGATGCTCATAGGTAGGTTGAGATACAATTGCAAATAGGAAAAAAAATGAATAAGCAAATATGAATGATAATGAAATGTCCACAACATAAATAAGAAAACTTTGGAGAGTAATGCAACAGTAAGTAGTGCCTCTCCTTGAACCCCTGCTTATGGATTGACTGTTCAGTGGCTGTTAGCTTTCTCTCATTGCTTACTTAGTAAAATATCCTTGTCTGTATTGAAATTAGGGAGAAAAATTATATCCTCCTTCTCAGGATATCCTTCTTTCCTTTCCTTAGATCAAGTAAAAAGGGCCTCTTTTCATATCCTTATGGAGTCATAGTGGTTGCATTATTAAAAGAATATGCAGGTCACCACTAGGGAGTGCAATCAGAGCCTCCTCTTAATGTTCCATATCTCAGTGTTTTTCATTTCAAAAATCCAGAGCTTTCTCCTTTCATCTGAACTTGCATTGGAGAAGGTTGGATCAAAAAGGACCAGATAAGAACCAAGARCACAGAGAAGGTGACAGATCAGCCTGTATAGCTTATGTCCAGGGACATGCAATAGTGATTACCCTATTCAGTAGCCCATTTTTTTTTCTTTTCATAAGTCTTCTTTAGCTATCACTTGTCCCCTGGATAGCCTTTTGACTCACCTTAATACCCAAGAATAAAGGGATGTTATATTTAATGAGTATAGCAGAGTGTAACAGGTTATTCTTAGCAACATGCTAAGAATAAAGTATTGCTCAATGCTTGTCCTCTTTGGGGAAGATTAGCAATATCTGAAATATTAATAGGACATGTTTTTTACTTGACTAAACTGCATAGCATGCATTTTTTTCAGAACTAAATTACTCATGCCATTTTGGCTTTCTTAATTATTAACATCTTTCTGGTTGAAGTCCTTTCCTAGTAATCCTGTCACCCCTTGTCAGGGGTGAGCCTGATTTACTGCTGAGTCTTTCCTACAACTTCACAATAAACCAGTAATACAGACAAGATGTAGAATTGTTTCTAAGTTGGAGGGCAAGTTTTAAGAGGAAACTTCAGGATGATGAAACCAAAAAAGATCCAACTAGAATTGGAAGGGAGTCTTTGAGGCTAAGGCCTTCTTAACACTTAAAATAAAAAGGGATTCATATTATTAAAAATGTGCTGATTTTAAAGAGACCTCCTCTATTTAGAATACCTATGAAATTGGCATAATTAATTTCTATCATTGGTTGTCAAGTCCCACACCAAAAATAAAATAAAAATACATTAACTCTTTAGTGAGACAAGTAAGTTGCTAGTCTGAAATGTAAAGATGCTAAACCATCCATTTGAATACAGTGGGAAGTACAGAGTGACTTCCTTGCCCACTCCTGAAGTYTGAGGAGCAGTGAGAACCCAAGGTCTAACTGCAGCCAGTTCCCTTACTCACAAGAAATGGGAGCTCTGGTGAGAGATTTTTCCATCTTCATCTTTCAGGCACCATTTGATTAGATATTTCTTCATTCCCATCATCACAAAATGTCATGGTGATCGTTCAAGGGCCGAGTACTTTTCAGAACACTCCACCATGCTCTCAAAGCCTGCAGGAATCAGATAATGCTTTTTGGCCCTTCCCTTTAGCCCTACAGATATTTTACACGTCACTTAATGATTATTGTTCTTTTAAGCTACAAGTGTTTGCGTCATCTCATGTTCTCCTCATTTCAGGATGCAGACACTGTCCATTAAGACTTGGGAGAACAACCATCAGGAAAGACAAGAGAAAGAGATATTTATTCTCTGTGGTACTATACAATCAGACCAAGGAAATTCTCATCTTTTAAGTCCAATTTCCATTGCCAAGTGGCAATGAGGCTTAGCTTGAAGAAAATTCCCACTGAACATTGTTTATAATTGGGCTAATTAGAGAAGACTTTACGTGTACAGATCATTAAGAGCAGATTATTTTACCACCAATCTTAAAATGGCAAGGTAATTTCTTACTCTGGAGAATTTCTTCTTTGATGTTGATATTCTTCTTTAGTTTAGTCAAAAATAGTCCATTTTTCATAGTGATTTTCTGGTCTGTGTTGACCAGGCATGGCAGGCCTGACATTTTCATGAATGTGTTGCTGTGTCATTGTTTTTCAGCAACACTTTCATGTGCTTCAGTTASAAAACTGCATCAAGGTTTGTTTTGTTTTTCTCCCTCCTAAAGCTCTATTCATGTATTTAATTCTTTGAATCACCAAAATACAATTAACAAACAGGAATAATGGGGCATAGTGACTCTAGCTACAGAACACTAGAGACAGAAGAAAATGATGGTGTAAATCTGTGAAGATTAAACCATCCTGCTGTGCTGATATTCAGAGGCACTCCAGAAACTGGATGATCTTTTTGCTTTACTCCCCAGGATGGGAAAGGAGGGAATAAAGTTAATTTGTACCCTCTTTCTGTCAAGTGCTTTGTAGTGCTCCAATTGTGGAATGTGGAATCCTATATGTTCCTAATATATCTATACTGTTAATGGTGGTCAAGTCATTACGCAATGAACCAGCTTAAAAATAACAGCTTTCCTAGGTTTATTCTGCCAGATATGTTGGCCTAAGGATTTGTATTCTCTTCTAACATCTGGAGCATCTAACAGCTGCTGTTTAGTATTTTTTGCTTTCTGTAAATGATTTGCTTCCTCATTTCCTCAGCACGCTGTCTTCTATTGGCAAAGGAGAGGTATAATTTTCTTCTCACAGCATCAATGCTTTGTTGTACCCTTGTAGTGCAATGGTTAATATCTGAAAACTCTTATGCCCATGAATCTGTCAAGATGCCACCTTGTTAGGAGACAGTTCTATGTGACTTCTTGCAAGAGATTCATTTCTTTAGGAAACTGGGATGGCTGTCTGTGGTGAGATGGGGCAAACTTGCTTTCTTCACTTGAAAGATGCCAAAACAATGAATTATAATGTTAGCATCCCACGCTGGGTTATCTACAGCGTAGATATTTATATTTGAACTAGTCACCCTGGATCTTCTTAATAGTCAAGGAAGAGCAGTAGGCATTTTCAGGATAAGATTTTATAAAATACTCTTCTCTTTCTTTTCTGTCCTTCTGGATGGTGTTTTCCCTGTATCTGTCTGCCTTCTGAGATGCTTGACTTGGTTTCTCTGGGTTCTTGGTTTCTGTCTCCAAATAGAGATGATTTGGAGGCAATTATGAAAGTCCATTAGGATAGACTGAAATACATTTTGCATAGACAACGAATTGCACCCAAAATTCAAGGACACAGGAATGAAATGGATTTCCTCAATTACAGTCTGGTATTCTACTTTCAAGCAAGCCACACTGTTTAGTGTCTTATATGAGTTGACCAATCTSTATGAAAAGAACAGTGAGGCTTCTTCTCCTTAATCCTCATACTAGGAAGCTATTCCAATCATTCCTTTGATCTGGAGATATTTTTTCTTTCCAATTTCCAAATGGAATTTATGGTTGGTCAATGTCCATTTGTTCTCGTGGCAGGATTATTCTCTTAAGCTTAAAATAGCAGTTTTACCTTCTCACTCTTCTGCTTCATGAGTATGTGGAAAACAATCATGGTGTTTGCATTCTTTTCTGCACTAAAGTGGGCAACTTAAGCCCTTGCCAGTTTCTTACATAAAGGAGAGGTCCCTATCTTGATTATATCAGCCAGTTTCTGTGACTTCAGGTTCCACTCTTCCTAAGCTTGGAAGAATAGATCATACAAAATTCTTCCATACGCTCTTCATTTGTACAGTTATATTATTTTTTCCTTATATGTGATGAACACTCCTCGTGAGAATTATTTGAAGATCACTTCCTTTTTTTTTCAGTTTTACAGCCAGTGATCAATCAGTGCAATATCTCTTCTCTTTAATAATGTTAGAACTTTGCTTTTGAGATCCTTGTGCAAAAAGTTAAGAAATGAACAATATAATTTAAAGAGAAAAAAAAAATGTAATAGCTCGTTTCCCTCTGAATTTCCATCACGTGAAATGATATAACCCTAACTTAAATAGTTTCCAGGGTTTGGATCTGTCCGTACATGACTTGGAACTTTGTCCTTAGAAAAAGCCTCAGGAAAAGCTTCCAAAACCCATCGTTGAAAATATCAGTCTCTTTTTTATTTTCTTCCCTTTGCAGAAGATAAAAGTCTGATTACTGGTATTGAACACTARCAGTGGTATCCAACCCTTCTTTGACTCCTATGCTTCTACGGTGTTCTCATAAACTTCCTCAACCAAGCTCCTTTTGACTCCCACTGAGTTCCTGTCCAGGTCAACATCACTGCACCTTCCTGACTTAGCCTTTGAAACTACAGGATAGAACAGATTATTTTAGGATGAGACACAGAGCTCAGCAGATGCACTAGAGCAGTGAAAAGATGAAAGGTGCTCAGGGATGATGGAACAACATCAGRGAATTGAGGCACCAGTTAAACTCTAATAAATCCATGCAGAATATGCCTGCAATGAGGTTTCTTTAGAGGCTTTTCATCTAGGCAAATTTAGAGAGATTTATAAAGATGAGATAAAAACATCCCTGCTGTCAGGGTTGTCCACCAAAACAGAATGTATCTGCTCTGAAGTGTAGGTTTGCCTGCCTACGTAAGTTATTTGTCACTTTATTTTAACTACTAATACACATCCTCTCTCAATCTCCACAAGAGCTGAACACTTTTAGCTAATTCTGAAATTAAATAGAGGAAATAAAAAAATAAATAAGCCCCAGCATGACAGAAAAAAAAAAAAAAGAGATTTAAATGGTTAGAAATTTGGCACTACTGTAAGTAGCTGAAGGCAGGGTATTAAAATGGGAAATTTCAAGTACTCTTGCCTATAAATAGTACTGGCAGTTCTTTCCGTAGGATATAAATACTAGTATAAAATATAAGTACCAAAATATGTTCACCACAGACAGAGTACACATTTTTAAAAGGCTGAAATACTATAACTATGTTTATAAATGTAAAAGAATATTTTAGATCCTTTTAAAGGATTTTTCCTTACCATTATTATTCTTTATTCCATCTCCTTCCCCTAAATATGTAGGAAAACAACCTTAGAAGAAATGTTAAGCTCACTGTGAAGCATGTTTATTAGTTAAAAGGCATTTCTGAAACACATTTGCCCAGCACAGGATACATGATGGTGTCGTGTACTTTACCTGCTGTCTCCCCACGTTTTGCGATGACTCTTGTGAGTAATGAGGCAATCACAGGCTGCCAGAGCACCCACCTTGCAGCACTCTTTACCACCACGTTGTGACTCTTCAAGCCACAAGAAATCTGTGGTGGTTGTGCAATTTCACAAACAAATTCGTCGTGCAAAGCCAAGGGGCTTGGCAAACTTGAATCACATGGCAAAGTTTCACAATACACGTATAAGCAGAGAGGGCCTCCAGACAGGGAYTGAGAAGTCAGAATTACACAGAATCACAGAATCACAGAATATTTAAGGTTGGAAGGGACCTCTAGCGATCATCTAGTCCAACCTTCCTGCTCAAGCAGGCACACCTGGAGCATGTGGCACAGGGTGGCATCCAGGCGGGTTTTGAAGACCTCCAGAGAAGGAGACTCCACAACCCCCCAGGAATTAAATTCCTGGTTTAATCAATTCCGATGAGTCACCTTGAAAATTGTTTGATTGCCTTGTTTCCTAATCTGTAAAATACAGCTAACATTTCTGACTTCTTCTCTGTAAAGATTTCCAAGCTCTGTAGGTAAAAAGCCCCCAGACTATATAAATTAAGCGGCCATCTTCACCTTGCTTCTTGCTGTGGAAATTACTCTGCTATTTTGTTTAAAAAAAAAAAATAGAGATGGAAATCTTAGCAGGGGGTCATCAGACAATAAAATCAAACACTGGTGAGTGGACAGGAGGGATGGGATTCATCTCTCCTTATTTTAATCATCTATAATAGAAGTGTTTGCCTCTCTGCTGGTCACCCTGGGATCCTTTTCTAGTCAGTGGGGAGAAGTAGGAACTTTCAGAGCATGGTTCAGYTCATCAATAAAGCATTAAAATACACAAGGGGACTCACACCATGGGAATGTCTGTTTGCCTCTCTGCTAACTAAAGGCAGAGCTGAAATATCTCTATCACAGGTGGATTGTAACCAGGCAGGATGGATCCCACCCAAACTGAGAAGCAGAGAAATCAAGTGTTCTCCATATATTTTCTAGCATAGAGAATCCCTTCCCTTTCAGGACAGCTTTTACCAGACTGAAATCATTGAAAGACAGCTGTTTTGCTCAGGCTGTTAAGACTTTTAACCCCATATGAAATTTAGGTAGCCCTAAATCCTCATYCTACTGAGCAAAGGATTTAATACAGACAACAAGGCAAGAAAATCCTCYTGCCTCCCCAAGCTCACCCTTCCCTCAATGCAACCAGTGAGACCATGCAGTGACGACTTCCTGGGAAAACTGGAAGCAGCAACCCACTGGAGGCCACCATTCTGGTACCAAACTGGGCCAGTTCGCTCCAGATGGGGAGACAACAAGTGGGAGTGGAGAAATAAATTGAAAGCAAAGGGGAAAAGCTGTTTCAGTAGCCCCTTTCCAGGCTGTGTCGCCCGGTCTTTGCAGCGTGTTTGAACGTGTGGCTGTTTGCCTTGCAGAGGGCTGCCCTGGCTTGTGCAACGGCAACGGCAGATGCACCCTGGACATGAACGGCTGGCACTGCGTCTGCCAGCTGGGCTGGAGAGGAGCGGGCTGCGATACGTCCATGGAGACGGCGTGCGGCGACGGGAAGGACAACGACGCAGGTAGGAACACGGGCACGTGTGCGTCAGGCTTCGTGGAGCCTGTAAACCTTGCACAGCGAATAGTCAGCTGGGCTGGCTTCTGCAAGGCAGAATTTTTTGTTTTGACAGCTGGTGGAGAACAGGCAGCGACGTCTGCCAGGCTGACTCAGCCAGAGTGGATTTGAATTCAGATGAAATGRGTTTGGAGCTGGGCTGAGGTGGTCTTGTCCTTGGATCAAGTCATAGAATCATAGAATGCTTAAGGTTGGAAGGGAGCTCCTGAGCTCATCTAGTCCAACTCCCCTGCACATGCAGGGTCATCTAGAGCATGTGGCACAGGGTGGCATCCAGGCGGGTTTTGAAGATCTCCAAAGAAGGAGACTCCACAACCTCTCTGGGCAACCTGTTGCAGGGCTCTGTCACCCTCACTGTTAAGAAATTTTTTCTTAAGTTCCTGTGAAACTTTTGGTGCTTCAAGTCCATCTACCAGAGAGCAGGCAGAGGCCATGCACTCATCCTAGCACCCCATCTGAGCATGGGGCTCAGTGGTGACACAGTAGGACCACCTCAGGTAGCAAAAAGCCCTGATGCTTCTAACTTTGGCTGAGTTTCTCATCAGGGCTCTCTGGTAGGCTGCTACTGACCTGGGATGGCTGTTTCAAAGTAACTTAGTGGTTGATCCCCATGCCCACAAGCCATCCAATCCCTCTCAAACCATGTTTTATTGATTACAGTTCCGTATGTAATGATGTCAGGCATGTGAATAATAGCCCTGCGTAATGCAAACTTAATATTCAGAGTTATCTCATTACAAAGGAAAGCCTGGTGCAGTGTGAAGGTTTGAATTAGAGGGCAGGAGATGAGATATTAAATTTAAGGCATAAGGGAGGCTGCATAATTTGTTTTGTTGTCACTYGGCAAAAGGCTTTGCAAACCACAAGTCTGGGCCAGGACACTGGCTGTGAAATGGAGACTGCATTTTGCAAGTCTCTGTTTTACCCTGGTAGCAAAAACAGTACAATCAAAAAAAGAAAAAAAKGAAAAAAAAAAGCCAAGCCAAGACCATGATTACCTGCTTCGCAGCAACTGGAATTCTGATTGAATATTTAAAATACTTCTGCACATCTGGCATGGTAAATGGACCAAATTATCCCTTTAGAAAAGATGGAAAAAATGGGAGAACTGTACAAAGAGGACATGCTGTAAAACAAAGGTCGCTTTTTGCTTAACATGAAACTGTATATCACTGTATTCATCTTTTCTACTTACAGCTGACACAAGGCAGCAATAAAGTTCACCACATCAGATGTGTAAAACTATGATAGAGCATAGAGCAGAAGATAATCCCAGTTTA